>NW_026057576.1:58902672-59266059 GCF_023721935.1 Panthera uncia
CGTGGATCATACAGTTTCTTTTGGTTTCTTTTGTTACTACTCAACTCTGCCAGTGTAACATGGAAAGTGGTCATAGGCCTAACCTAAACTGATGGTCTTGGTCAGAATTGGCTTATGCAGTCCACTGCTCTAAAGGATCATTGTAGAAGTTCAAACGTTTTAGTCTTGAAGCCAACATTATAATTTTTGTATGAGTTTCAACTGTCTAACTATCTAATGATAATCAAACACTTGCAGAACATAGAGACCAAATAAATAATGTAGAAAATAAAAAATAAGCCACGCTTTATTCTATAACTTGTTATTTTTTAAATAAATTTATTTTAATTTTTATTTTTTAAATGTAAATCCAAGTTAGTTAACATATAGTGTAATAATGATTTCACATACATATAACACCCAGTGCTCATCCCAACAAGTGTCCTCTTTAATGCCCCTCACCCATTTAGTTCATTCCCCCACCCAAAACCCCACCATCAACCCTCAGTTTGTTCTCTGTATTTAAGAGTCTCTTACGGTTTGTCCCCTTCTCTGTTTTATTTTGCTTCCCTTCCTTATGTTCATCTGTTTTGTTTCTTAAATTTCACATATGAGTGAAATCATATTTTTCTTTCTTTAACTGACTTATTTTGCCTAGCATAATACCCTCCAGTTCCATCCACATTGTTGCAAATGGCAAGACTTCATTCTTTTTCTTTGCTGAGTAGTATCAATGGAACATTTATACCACATCTTCTTTATCCATTCATCAGTCAATGGACATTGAGCTCTTTCCATACTTTGGCTATTGTCAATAGTGCTGCAATAAAACATTGGGGTGCATATGCCCCTTCAGATCAGCACTCCTCTATCCTTTGGATAAATACCTAATGGTGCAATAGCTGGGTCGCAGGGTAATTCTATTTTAAATTTTTTGAGGAACCTCCATACTGCTTTGCAGAGTGTCTGCACCAGTTTGCATTTCCAAAAGCAGTGCAAAAGAGTTCCTCTTTCTCTGCATCCTTGCCAACATCTGTTGTTTCCTGAATTGTTAGTTTTAGCCATCCTGACAGGTGTGAGGTGGTATCTCATTTTAGTTTGATTTGTATTTCCCTGATGATGAGTGATGTTGAGCATTTTTTCATGTTTGTTAGTCATCTGGATGTCTTCTTTGAAAAAGATGCCTATTCATATCTTCTGCCTATTCCGTCACTGAATTATTTGTTTTTAGGGCATTGAATTTGATAAGTTCTTTATAGATTTTGGATACTGACCCTTTTTCTGATATGTCATTCGCAAATATCTTCTCCCATTCAGACAGTTTCCTTTTTCTTTTGCTGATTTGTCTTTGGTGTGCAGAAGCTTTTTATCTTGATGAGGTCCCAATTGTTAATTTTTGCTTTTGTTTCCCTTGCCTCCAGATGTGTCAAATAAGAAGTTGCTGTGGCTGAGGTCAAAGAGGTCATTGCCTGTTTTCTTTAGGATTTTGATGACTTCTGTCTTATGTTTAGGTGTTTCATCTATTTTGAGTTTATTTTTGTGGATGGTATAAGAAAGTGGTCCAGGTTCATTCTTCTGCATGTTGTTGTCCAGCTTTATCAACACCATTTGCTGAAGAGACTGTCCTTTTTTCCATTGGATATTCTTTCCCGGTTTGTCAAAGATTGGTTGGTCATACATTTGTGGGTCCATTTCTGGAGTCTGGATTCTGTTTCTTTTATCTATGAGTCTATTTTTGTGCCAGTACAATACTGTCTTGATGATTTCAGCTTTGAAGTGCAGCTTGATGTCCAGAATTGTGATACCTCCAGTTTTGGTTTTCTTTTTTAGGATTGCTTTGGCTATTCAGGGTCTTTTCTGGTTCCTTAAAACATTTAGGATTGTTTTTTCTAACTCTGTAAATAATGCTTGTGTTATTTCAATAGGGATTGAATTGAATATGTAGATTGCTTTGGGTAGTATCGGCATTTTAACAATATTTTTTCTTCCAATCCATGAGCATTGGATATCTTTCCATTTTGTGTGTGTGTGTCTTCTTCAGTTTCTTTCATAAGCTTTCTATAGTTTTCAGTGTATAGATTTTTCACTGCTTTAGTTAGGTTTATTCCTAGGCATTTTATGGGTTTTGGTGTAATTGTAAATGGGATTGATTCCTGGATTTATCTTTCTGTTGTTTCATTTTTGGTGTATAGAAATGCAACTGATTCCTTCCTGTATATTCATTTTATATCCTGTGACTTAGCTGAATTCATGTATCAGTTTTAGCAGGTTTTTTTGTGGAGTTTTTTGGGTTTTCCACATGGAATATCATGTCATCTGTGAAGAGTGAAAGTTTGACTTCCTCCTTGCCAACTTGGATGCCTTTTATTTTGGTGTCTGATTGCCGAGGCTAAGACTTCCAACACTATGTTGAATAACAGCGGTGAGAATGGACATCCTTGTCGTGTTCCTGACTTAGCGGGAAAGTTCTCAATTTTTCACCATTGAGGATGATATTAGCTGTGGGTATACAGCCTTTACGATCTTGAGGTATGATCCTTCTATCTCTGATTTTTGAGGGTTTTTATCAACATATATTTTTTCAAATCCTTTTTCTGAATCTATTGAGAGTTTCATGTGGTTCTTATCCTTTATTAATGTGATATATCACATTGATTTGCATATATTGAACCAGCCCTGCATCCCAGGAATAAATCCCACTTGATCCTGGTGAATAATTCTTTTAAAGTATTGTTGGATCCAGTTTGCTAGCATATTCTTGAGAATTTTAACATTCATGTTCATCAGGGAAATTGGTCTGTAGTTCTCCTTTTGAGTGGGGTCTTTGGCTTTAGAATAAAGATAACGCTGACCTCATAGAATGAGTTTAGAAGATTCCCTTCTATTTCTATTTTTTGGGACATCTTAAAAAGAATAGGTGTTAACTCTTGTTTAAATGTTTGGTAGAATTCCCTGGAAAGCCATCCAGCCCTGGATTCTTGTTTGTTGGAAGATTTTTGTTTACTGATTCAATTTCTTTACTGGTTATGGGTCTGTTCAAATTTTCTGTGTCTTTCTGTTTCAGTTTTGGTAGTTTATATGTTTCTAGGAATTTATCCATTTCTTCCAGATTGCCCAATTTGTTGGTGTGTAATTGCTCATACTATTCTATTGTTTGTATTTCTGTAGTGTTGGTTATGATCTTGCCTCTTCCATTTGTGATTTTACTTATTTGAGTCCTTTCCTTTTCTTTTTGATAAGTCTGGATAGGGGTTTATGAATTTCTGTTAATTCTTTCAAAGAACCAGCTCTTGATTTCATTGATCTGTTCTACTGTTTTTTGTTTGTTTGTTTTTTGTTTGTTAGTTTGTTTCCTTTATTTCAATATCATTGATTTGTGATGTAATCTTTATTATTTCCTTTCTGCTGGTTTTTGGCTTTATTTGCTTTTCTTTCTCCAGCTCTTTTAGGTGTAAGGTTAGGTTGTGTATTTGAGACCCTTGTTTTCTTTAGGAAGGGCTGAATTGCTAAATACTTTCCTCTTATGACCACCTTTGCAGCATCCCAGAGGTTTTGGGATAGTATGTTTTCATTTTCATTGGCTTCCATGTATGTTAAATTTCCTCTTTAATTTCTTGGTTAACCCATTCATTCTTTATTGGAATGTTATTTAATCTCCGAGTATTCATGGTCTCTCCAATTATTTTCTTGTGGTTGATTTGAGTTTCATGGCATTGTGGTGTGAAAATATGCAAGGTATGATGTCAATATTTTTGTGCTTTTTAAGGGCTGAGTTGTGACCCAGTATGTGATCTAGTCTGGTGAATGTTCCATGTATACTCCAGAAGAATGTGTATTCTGCTGCTTTAAGATGGAATGTTCTGAATATATCTGTTAAGTCCATCTGGTCCAGTGTGACATTCAAAGCCATTGTTTCCTTGTTGATTTTCTGCTTACATGATCTGTCCATTGTTGTAAGAGTACTACTATTATGATATTATTGTCAATGAGTTTCTTTATGTTTGTGATTAATTGATTCATATATTTGGGTTGTTTCATGTTGGGGGCATAAATATTTACAAATTTTAGACCTTCATAGTGGATATAGCCCTTAATTATGGTATAGTGCCCTTCTTCATCTCTTGTTACAGTCTTTATTTTAAACTCTAGTTTGTCTGATATAAGTATGGCTACTCTAGCTTTATTTTTATGACCATAAGCATGATAGATGGTTCTCCATGCTCTTACTTTCAATCTGCAGGTATCTTTAGGTCAAAAATGAGTCTCTTACAAGCAGCATATAGATGGGTCTTGTTTTCTTATCCATTCTGATACCCTGTGTCTTTGTTTGGAAGATTTAGTCCATTGACATTTAGAGTACTGAAAGATGTTAATTTAATGCTATTGTGTTGCCTGCAGAGTTGGTTTTTCTGGTGCTGTTCCCTGGTCTTTTCTAGTCTTTGTTGCTTTTGGTCTTTTTTGTTTTGTTTTATCTTTTCTCCACTCGAAGTATCTCCCTTAAAATTTTTTGCAGGGCTGGTTTAGAGGTCATGGAATCCTTTAGTTTTTGTTAGTCTGAGAAACTCTTTTTTGTCTCCTTCTATTTTGAATGACAGTCTTTCTGGGTAAAGAAACTTGGATGCATATTTTTCCAATATAGCATGTTGAATATATCCTGCCACTCCATTCTGGCCTGCCAAGTCTCTGTGGATAGGTCTGCTGCAAACCTGATCTATCTTCCCTTATAGGATAAGGATTTTTTGTTTCCCCCCTGATGCTTTCATAATTCTTTCCTTTTCTGTGTATTTTGTAAATTTGACTATGATATGCCTTGGTGATGGCCAGTTTTAGATAAACCTAATGGGAATTTTCTGTGCTTCTTGGATTTTGAGGTCTGTGTCCTTCCCCAGAAAAGTAATGTTTTCCACTATAATTTGCTCACATAAACCTTCTATCCCTTTTTCTCTCTCTTCATATTCTAGGACTTCTATTTGGGTGTTATGTCTTTTTAATAAGTCACTGAGTTCTCTAAGTCTTATATTGTGAACTTTTGCCTTTGTTTCCCTCTTTTTTTTTTTTTCTGCTTCATTATTCTCTGTAATTTTATCTTCTATACCACTGATTCGCTGCCCTACTTCATCCATTCTTGCCATCATAGCAGCCATTCAAGATGGCATTCATTCAAGATTGCATCTTGGTTATAGCATTTTTAATTTTGGCCTGACTAGATTTTATGTCCTTTATCTCCATAGAAAGGGATTCTCTGGTGTTATCAATGCTTTTTTCAACCCAGCTAGTATTCTTATTATTGTGGTTCTAAATTCTAGTTCAGACATCTTGCTTATATCTGTATTAAGCCTGTGGCTGTCATTTCTTCCTGTTCTTTTTTGGGGGTGAATTCCTTCATTTTGTCACTTTGGAGGAAGAAAAAAAATAATTAAAATTAAAATTAAAAATCTGAACACAAAACAAAAAATCAAATAAAGGAAGCTAGGTCCTAGGTGTGTTTGGTCTGCTTGTTGAAAGAACCTGGTAGAATAGAGAAAAAAGGGGAAAAAAATAGGTAAGAAAAACTTTAAAAATAACATTTATATAATAAATGTTTATAGAATAAAAGAAAATGAAAAAGAATAAAAAATTTTAAAAATAAAAAATAAAGTGAAAAAAGAAACAAAAATATTTTTTTTCTTTCTGTATCCAAGAAAGAGGAAGAAAAGAGAAAAAGAAAAAATAAGGCAATTTAAGCAAAAACAGAAGCAAAGGAAATGAACAAATAAATGAACCAGCAAATAGAAGTTATATCCTGTTTCCCCTATAACTGAAATTATGAAGCACTCTGCAGTTCGTACACTAAGCAGATGGAGTGACTTGTGCTGGCTGGTCTTCTGGGTGATGTGCTTGAAAGGTGTGGTTGGGTGGGGCTTGGTGTAATGGCTCTATTATCCACTAGTGGCACTGTTTAGCTTACTGGTGTGGATCAGTGTGCCTGTCTGCACGTGTGTGGGCGAGAGAGGTGGGAATGGCTTCACCCAGCTCTCCAGTCTCTGGCACAGGAACTCTGTGCTCTCACAGACCTGTGATCAAGTACCCCTCCTTTTGTCCCCAGCCTGTTTCCACTCCTCGCCTCTACCCTGCCTGTTTCCAAGCTGTCTGCCTGCCGGGTTCACCTTCCTCCAGCGGGGGTTGTGTTTCAGAACCCCACACGAGAGATCCCCGTAGCTTGGACCTGCACCGACTCTCTGGGGGAGGTCTGGGAGAGGCTGTCTGGGGATTGTGCACACATATCTGCTGAGTTCTGAGACACAAATTGTGCAGATTGTTGTGTTAATCCTCAGATCAATTTCCTAGGTGTTCAAAATGCTTTGGTGCTGATCTAACTGGATTTCAGGGAGGAGACAAGCTCAGTGTCTCCATGCTGCTCCGCCATCTTAAGTCCTAGCTAACTTGTTTTTGTTGATAGTGTGATGGATAAAGTCTTAAATGAGGTCTTCAGTTAGGATGAATATTTTAGAGGTGACGAAAAAGAAAATGCATGAGCAAAATCTGTTGTTTTCATATTAATCGACCAAAAACTGACATTAATTTAAAAAATAGCTAAAGTTTGTCCATAATGTATATTCAGCTAAAAAGCCATAAAACACAAAATCCCAAGCTAAGAACACAAAATTCCAAGCTAAGAAGTAATTAAGTGGTTACTAGCATTCAGAAAAAAGACAAAAGGAGATCAGTGATTGCACTCTCAAGATTTAGTTCACATGTTATTTGAATAAAAATTTCTGAATATTATTTTAGCTAAAAATTCAAAGATAATGTGAAGATTTTATTTCATTTGTATCAATACACTGCTTACTGAAAATAAAATTCTTTCAACTGTTGATTTTTTTAAGACTATAGTTTAGAGCAGTTTTAGGTTCACAGCAAAATTGAGGGGAAGGTACAGAGATGCCCCATCAACTTTCTTCCTCCACATATGCATCATCACCCCCTCTATCAGTATTTTCCGCCAGGGTGGTACATGAGTTACAACTGATAAACCTGTAATGGCACATCATTATCACCCAAAGACCATAGTTTACATTATGGTTTACTCTTGGTGCTATATAGCATTGACTTGTAAAATTTGAATTTGTTTAACTCATTTGAGATCCTGGTTTGCTGTTCACTATGTTTAATAATATGAACCTCTTGAGAAGCCTTTTGTCTCAGCTCTTTAAATGCTGAGTAAATAACATAGGATGTCTCCTGATGCAGCAACTTTACTGCAAATGGCAATATTTTTGGATTTAAAAGAGAATTTAAAGATTATGTAATCTAAATCAGTACATAATTTAAGAATCTCTTTTATATAACACAACTTTAAGGTATACCTATCTAGGCTTAATTTTTAATTCTTTAAATATAAACAATTCATTGTCTTTGTCTATGAGTAAAAGATGGAGACAGCATTATATTTGTCTAAGCTTCCTTTTTCTAGGTCTGTTCTTTGGAATAATGTAATGTTGATCTTACCCTATTTATACAATTATCTATCATCTGTCTCTCACATCATTTTTTTTTAATGTTTATTTATTTTGAGAGAGAGAGAGAGAGAGAGAGAAAGTGAGAAAGTGAGCAGTGGAGGCACAGAGAGAGAGGAGGAAGGGAGAGAATCCCAAGAAGGCTGTGCACTGTCAGGATTTGTGAGATTATGACCTGAGCAGAAATCAAGCATCGGATGCTTAAGTGACTGAGCCATTCAGGTTTCCCAAATCATCTTTGGATCTATGCATCCATCTATTATAATTCCTATGACAACAGATTTTTCCATAATGATTTTTACCATCCTGCCTCTTCTCTTTCTTTGATATTTTAGATCTTTGGAAATGAACGCTTATAATCCCTTTATCTATGTGAGAAAACCTCTTTTCTTGAATGCTTTGAGTGGATATTCTTTAGCGATATGTATCTAAAACACAAGCCCTCTAAAATATAAAAAGAATATTTAGTGTCATTTCTAGTAATTTCATAAGTCATCTATGTCTTCTGTAAGAACATGATTTAATCCTTGATATTATTCTTTTCCTAAACTTCTCTACTTGTTTATGGCTGATACCCTTGCAAGGTCTTTAATCTTGACAAAGATACCTGATTATAAAACTTAGCCTAAGAAGGTAAGAAGTGGGGAGGGGAACAACAACAACAAAAGCAGCTAAGAAGTGGGGTGCCTGGCTGGCTCAGTTGGTAGAGCATGTGACTTTTGGTGTCAGTGTTATAAATTCAAGTGCCATGTTGGGTATAGAGATTACTTAAAATTAATAATAATAATAATAATAATAATAATAAAGTAATAATAATGTTAAACTTAAAAAAAAAAGAAAAGAACCTAACAAGTTGTTTTACACCTTTGACCAGGTATTCCAGACAAGGAATTGCAGAAAAAATTCTTGGCTGCAATTTTTTTTTCAAACTAGCCCAGAGGATTCATGAATCCCCCACACTGCTAAAGTCCTTGCTCTTATGTTAATTTCAGTCTTATTTTATTCTTTTATAATAATTTCCTTGTTTTGTCTGTACTTAAATGCCACATCCATGATTTAATCTTTTAATGCAATAATTTCTAAATTTTTAAGGATTGTTGTAAGTTGATGGAATCACATAAATAAGATGCAATAATTTAGAAGTAATATATGTTGGGGCACCTGGCTGGCTCAGTCGGTTAAGCATCTGACTTTGGCTCAGATCATGATCTCATGGTTCATATTCAGGCCCTGCATCAGACTCTGTGCTGACAGCTCAGAGTGCAGAGCCTGCTTTGGATTCTGTGTCTTCCTCTCTCTCTGCCCTTCCCCCCACTCATGTTCTGTCTCTTGCTCTCTCCCCCTGCCCCCATAAATAAATAAATAAATAAATAAGCATTAAGAAAAAAAGAAGTTATATATGTTATCTCCTAGGGACTAAATGTTTGTGTCTTCCAAACCCTCCCCCCACCCCAGCATGTGATTAAATTAAGAAGTGGGGCTTTTGTGAGAAAATTAGGATTAGATGAGGTCAAGAAAGTAGAGCCCTAATTAATGGGAATAGTGCCCTTATAAGATTTAGAAGAGAGCTTGCTTTCTCTCTCTGCTCCCTGCCGTCTGAGGATACAAGAAGTAGGCAGTCTGCAACCTGGAGTTCTCACCAGAATCTCACTATGCTGGTCACCTGATCTCAGACTTCCATCCTTTTTTAAGAAGTAAATTTCTCTTGTTTATAAACCACCCATTTTATCATATTTTGCTATAGCAGCCTGAGCTAATCAAGAAAGTATCCCAGACTATATCAGATTTCCTGTGCTTTGTAATGTTCATAATCTTACATCTATTTGCAGTTTGATATATTATAGTAAACTTTTATAATAAGCAATTTCTGAAGACACAATGAATGTGAGATTAATGAAAATTGGTGTCCCTGGTAAAGTATGTAGACCATAAGCAATGTATGTTTTTGTAATTTTTACATTTTTATTTGATGCAAAAACATCAATGCACTGCTGTTATCAGTGCCAATCACAAATATGTGTGTTTTCCTTTTTTATTTAGTGTCTTCATTTGTATATATAAATGCTTATCTAGAATATATTGAATGAGAGCATATTTTATAAATAGGTATCAGTTATCAGGCAAAAGGTTAAAACTATATTGTTTTTAAAAAACATTCTAAGTTAAATTTATTTCTTTTGGATCATTTTTTACTTTTGCATTTTTCATATTAAATGGGTCTTGATCCATTTTAATTTTTAAAAATTTTCAAAGTATCCCTGAAATAATTTAATGTAATACTCAGAAATGCCTTAAATCATTAATTGGCCAGAGAAAAACTTCACTCCTGCCAGACTTTCTTGAATCCAAATAATAGTTCAGGGAATATCTTCTACCAACCAACATATTGCTGAAGGGTGTCCACCTGCCAAACAGTGAAATGAAGTAACACATCTTGGCAAACTTTGAAAGGAGAAAAAGCTTCAAAAATTTGTAAATGTATTTTATTATTTGAAGATACTTGGCACCTGTCATTTTTGTGTTGTTTCCTTTTTTTGTAGAAAAGAAGTTCCTTCCATGTCTGACAGCTTTCTCAAGGTCAGTGGAGTGATTCTTTTTTTTTACAGTAGAATTTCACTTATTTTGATTTCTAAGAGGAAAAAAAAATCAAGCCTCAGTGTGTATGCTCAGAGATTTGTGCCAGGTCTATTATCCGGCCCCACTTCTCAGAGATCCTTAACTCTGCTGGCCCTGAACATGGTTTACCAATGACAGTGGTGCCAGTGAACAGAACTGAGGTAAAGGAAATTGATTAAGTCTTGCAATTAGTAGAATAGGCTCCAGCTAGCACTGCAATAGAGTACATATCGAGGTATTTGGACTGAGATTAAATCCTAATATCAGGTCTTAATATCTTAAGACCTCTACAAAATGTCCTGGTCTGGAAGGTTATGCAAAAATTTCTAGGATGAGGACTAACTTATGGACATTTGAATGTTTGAGGTAGTGAGGTGAGAGGAAATCATAATTCATGAGCTATTTTCAAACCATAGAAGTATTAGAATATGCAAATAAATGTATATGAATGAGAAAGAGTTTCATGTGATGTGAAATTTTGAAATGTGATTTTATGGTTTGACCTTAATTCAAGTATGTTTGTGTATGTGTATATTATATATATAATATTATATTATGCTATGTTATATTATATTAGTTATATAGCACACACACAAATATATATAAACAAAGGATGTCTTTATTGTAAAATAAGAATGTCACTAACCTATATTTGGGATTTACATTTTTATTAATCCTTGGTTATAATGAAATTAGGTTAATAAGTGTTGTTCTATAGCTTCTGGAGTGACATATTTGTAACAATGTAGGATCAGATGAGTAAACTGAGAATAATGAATATTCATTTTCAGGTGTTTTTCACTATTACATTAAAAAATATAATATTCCACCAAGTGGGTTATTACTGAAGTTCTTATGCTAAAAATTTATTAAGTACTGAATAATGACATCTATCTGGTACTTTTGACATATATGAGTATCTTCAGTGGCCTCAAGATATAATCTGAAATTATCAAAACATGATAAAAAATTATAGGACTAAAATACAGAGACATAGATACAAGTAAAGCAGCAACCTAAAACTGAGGTTATTTGGTTTGACACCATTATTGTCTAGTCTGATTGGTTTATATGTCATAATTATTTCTTATTGTTTCTTAAAAGATTATTACTGCAAATATCATAAAATGATAAATAACCCTAGAAATTCCCAATAGTAGAAGCACACATGTTAAACATGGAATTGTTTTAAAAGTCTTTGGTTAAAGACCTTCTAGATATTGTGTGGAAACCAGCTCAGATCAGATCAGCAGACACAATTATGCTCATTTTTTTTTTTTTTTTTTACAAACTACATGTTTGCCAATGTCAGGTTGTAGCTTGAAAGTGACGATTGTGGAACTATTTACACCACAGAAATTGGCAAATGTTAAAATACCAGGCCTTTATTTTTTTCTTAATTTCTTTGAGTGTTGGCTATTAAACATTTTCCAGCATACTAGCAGATCAGTGTAATAAATTAAAAAAAAAAATTAACATTATGTAGAATCAGTTAAATATGTGTTTTATTTGTTGCTACATATGGGGTAAGGATATAAAGTTGCTTTTAGTTAAATATGTAAAGATGTCTACTAAAAGAGAAAGCATGAAACTTACTAACTGGCACAGTGTCAATAATGAGATGCTTTTCAAGTACTGCTTAAAATTTCCTCATGGCAAGGTAAGTTATATTTTAAGAAAACGAATGTAAATAAGTGTGAATTTAAGTTCCTTCATAAAAGTCTCTTTGGAGAAAACAAGTCATCAAACCTCGGTTTCATTTCCTTAACTTAAAGGTTATTTAATGAAAGTGTAGTCTTGGTAAGTGTACATGTTTTTTATGAGATACTCTATCAGAATTATAGGTGAATAAAGTCCTTAATGATATAAACTGCAGTGCTAAAAGGATAAAAAGTAGATTGAAAGTTAAGATGAGTCAGATTTGGAAAACAAGTTAAAATGAAACTCAACCTACATTATGCTTATTTCTCAATATTTTATCATTTATATTATTTAAAGGACCATGATTATTCTGTTTCAATATAATGCTTCAAATGTGTCCCTTTAAAACTTTGCTATTTTTGCTATTAAAACAATCTTCTAATATTTAATTAGAGAAGCAGGGTTTCTAATTATTTCTACTTAAATTTTATGTTTCAATCTAAACACGTTTTATGATTAAATTAAGCATGTATCTTCAGTGATATGTAGGTCACATACAACTTGCCTCTTTTAAACTTAATGACCTAATACATTCTTTTATACTTTGTCCAGGAGTTTTGACTTCTTCTAAATAAATTTTTAAAAAAATTTTTCAACTACCATTTGATTATATATACATGACTATTTCATATCTGTATTGAATTAACAAATCATTTCAAATGATTTAAATAAGCAATGTATACAGTAACATATATTGTTTTATTATTTTGCTTGTAATTTAGACAAACTTAAGATTCTACCCTACTAGGGAAAAAAAAAAAAAAAGAGTAGGCACCAGCCATGAAATCCATGGAATGGAGAACAGTCTTCCCTGCCTGGGAAGAAGATTGGGATAACTCTGCTGAATTAGAATAAGGGGTAGTGACATTCTCCATTGAAAGTGGTGTATTTTAAAGTACAAAACATCAACAGATCTCTCACCTTGGGACTAGGACACTTCCCCAATAGCATGAACCCTTTAAAATTGCAGAATTTAAATAAGGTGGAAAATTAATATAAATCTTTTGGATAAAATCCTAGATTTCCTAGATCTTCAAAAAAGCTATTATGAAGTACCTCCTAAAAAGGAGTTGTCTTAGAGTTCAGAGGATAGAGCATTTGCCTAACAGCATTGTAGCAAAGATTAGAGAGCATGAATGGAAAGACAATAATTAAGTAGCAACAATCATTAGCTGCTTTTTTGATTTGCTTAGAATTTGTGATCTAAAGGAACATTTTCTCATATATCCATTGTTGCTCTCTAAATGCTATATTAATAGCGTATTTATTTTAGATTCTGCTAGCTACAGTTGGACAAAATTTTAATAAACCCAGATAAGAAAAGTGTAATGTTGAATTCCTCTGCAGCATTCCTGGCTAATTTCCCTCCACCTTTGCTTTCTTTTCCTGGCCTTAGAGTTCATTCCCTCCTAGCTCTGCCCTATAAATTAGAAGCACTTTTATCTGAAGCTGTCAACCCAGTCCTTCAAAGATTATTCTAAACTAGTCAGCCTTATCTATAGGGAGGGGCAGGGAGTGGCCTGGGGCACTAATGTTTTCAAAGGGCTCTCAGAGCTTTGAGACTGTAATGAGAGGGAGTCTTGTCAAATGTGCTCCAATTAAATGTTACAGACTTCCCCCAGGAACAGCTTCTTTCTTTTGGGAATTTAGTACTGTTTGGTAACTTTATTCCTGGGGCTAACACAGTATTTTTTTTTTTCCCCTGACATGACAGAAGAGAGTAAATCCAAAGGAAGATATTCTTTCCTATCTTGTCAGGACTCAGAAATTCACTGCCAACACAAGTCAGTTTGTGCTCAGGCGGCTTTCTTAGTAAATGATTCTAAGAGAAGTGAAAGCTTACACTTTGCTGTCAGCCTCAAGAGTTCCATTTCTTACACTGACCTAGCCAACTTGTGTGACTCAAGAGACCCCTCAATGACAGGGGCTGTGTTTACATTTATTCACAATTGACCACTCTTCTCCTATTGGCTTTAAAATATTGAAGCATACATAGAAATTCACACACACACACAAGCACACACACACACACACACACAAACTTGCTCCTAGAATTCATTAGATTTCCACACGCTTAGTGAATTTCCACCAACAGTTGTAAATGATTTTAAAATGTATTTTAAATACGTAACCATACCTTTCATTTGCTTAGAATTGCTAGTTGCAAGGAAGCCTAATTTTGATCAAGTACTTCACCCTCTCCATTTCTTCAGGCAACTGGAGACTACTTAACTTATAAACAGCTAATTGTATTCATCTTAAGATACAACTGAGGTGATATATAGCTTATTTTCTTAACTTTCTGTAATGGCAGTAATAGAAGTTGCAAACCACATTTTATTCCTAATTATAGAATTTGACAGTATCCTTAGAAAATCAAAAAATTATAACAGTAAAATGTTCAGATAAGAAATATCAGAGTTCCAGTAATATGTCAGAGCATTAAAAACATGCTTAAAATATCGTAATTCATAATGTAATATTTTAAAAATACATTTTAATCTAAAGGTAAAAAATACCTGAAATGTAATCCTGTTTTTATTTTTTATTTATTTTTTAAAATGTTTATTTATTTATTTTGAGAGAGAGAAAGACAGAGAGAACGAGAGAACGAGCAGGGAAAGGGCAGAGAGAGAGAGAGAGAGAGAGTGAGTGAGAGTGAGAGGATACAAAGCAGGCTCTGCACGGACAGCCCTGACTCAGGGTTTGAATCCAAGAACACTGTGAGGCCATGACCTGAGCAGAAATCAAGAGTTGAATGCTTAACCAACTGAGCCACCCAGGTGCCCTACAAGCTCAGTCTTTATTGGCTAATTTAAAGTGGAAGAGTAGGAATTAGGGCATGGGAAGGAAGGAAGCAGGGTCACTCAAGCAGCTATCTAGATTTTCTAAGGCTTTCTAAGGGGGTACTTTAAGGGTGGAGGCAGCCTAATTTCTTATCTGGATATTTTGCTAGTAGCTGTATCACACAGCGGGCAGTATTTTTATTCAAGATGGATGTCCTTGAAATGGATGCCTGGCAATCAAAAGCATAATGTCAGGCACCTACACTGTGGACAGCTTTTCTCTCTATTCCATATGGATTGACACTGGGCTGACATAGAAGGCTGAAATTTTCAAGGTGATATCATTACTCATCTGTTTTTTACTCAATTGGAATGACTAGAACAGTCCAGGGCTGGTCAGACATCTCTCTTTTTCCCACATGGCCTTCCTATGTGGCTAGCTTGGGCTTTCACACAGCATGATGGTCTCACAATTTCTTACATGCTAACTCCAGAGCACAAAGGTGGACACTACCAAGCATTTTAAATGCTTGTTCATAAAAGTTCCAGAATGCTACTTCCTTTTAATTCTGTTGGTCCTAGTAGTCACAAGGTGACTCATTCAAAAGATGAAATAGACTTCACCTCTTGATTAGAGAACATTAAGGTAACATTGCAAAAGAGCACATGGAATGGGAGTTGTATCATTTTAGGACACATGGTCTGCCAAACTCTTTAAGATTGATTTCTATGAAAGATGACAATTCATTCTAGCATAACCAAGAGTTAAATGTGATAAATATGCTAAAGAGAGAAATATGAGTCACTGATAAAACCTGAATTGTTGAGGGAAAAGTCAGAGTACAAGATGGAGTTTCTCATTAAGATTTCTCTAAGTTCCAGGGGTGCCTGGGTGGCTCAGTTGGTTAAGCACCCAACTTCCGCTCAGGTTGTGATCTCTCAGTTCATGAGTTTGAGCCCCGTGTTGGGCTCTGTGCCAACAGCTGGGAGCCTGGAACTGCTTCAAATTCTGTGTCTCCTGCTCTCTCTGACCCTCCCCTGCTTGTGCTCTGTCTCTCTCTCTCTTGCAAAAATAAATAAACATTTAAAAAAAAAAATTTAAAGGATTTCTCTAAGTTCTATATCCATCTCTTCTTAGACTCATGTTTATATTGTGGATTAAGGGGGTAAAATACAAGTAAAATTATTTTAATAGTACTGCTTCATTAAAAATCCTGTAAGACAAAAAAAAAAAAAAAAATCCTATAAGGCGTACCATCACAAGTAGTACTGCTTTGGTATTCTTGTGGAAAAAATATTAATAACAAAGTGGAAAATAAGTATCTTTCCCCCTAGTGCAACTTCTACAATTCAACAATTCCTAATAGCACACCTCCCATTTAGGTAAAACCAAGACTCTAACTGATAGCTGGCAGAAATGGATAATTTAGTGGACATGGTGAATGAAGGTAGAGGAATCAGCATCCACATCCACAATCTTTCCACTGTGATATAGTTTCCTATACTACACAGGTTAGTTTATATTTCCCAGAGCCTGGGAAATATCTAGAGATATTCAAGTGAGTCAGGTATAAATATAAACAATTCCATAAGGCAGAAAGAGGCAAGGACCATCTTGCTGTCCTTTTTTTCTTTTTTCTTTTTTTTTTTTTTAATCCCCCTGCTCATTTGCAGGCATGAAGATATTAGGCATTTTTACAACAGCCTTCCAGTGTACAGTCACTGGCTTTGCCGATGTTGAAAGTCTTTGCAGTGGCACAATGTTTATCTGATCTATGGCTCATACCTAGACATCATGTAATTGAAATCAAGAGTTCCCGTGCCGGGGATAGTTTCCTGATTCCTACCTTCCTGCATAGGGTTAGTCTAGAATCCACCCATCTAGTTCTTCTAATAATGTCGCTAATATCTAATCCCTTGATAGTAAATTATTTGCTGCTTGAAACTGTTGAAATGGTTTTTCCTTCCTGTAGTCAAATTCTGCCTAAGATAGCCAGTATCATATGTGTCGATGGGGAAAGGGAGTTCTCTTACCTGGTGACCCAGTATCATGCAAGAACAGCATGCATGGCACCCAGCAGGGTCAGCTGTCCTTGTGAAGTGAAGCAAAAATAGTCAAGGAAAGCCACTGGGGTTTTGTAGGGTAGCTGACCAGATTTCCCCTTAAGCACCTGTGAGATAACTGAGAGAGATTTTAACAGAAAAATTTAAGAGACTACAAAAGAGTACACAACTACCAGTTGTATAAAGTTCTATCTTTCTTGAATAAGTGCTTTTGGATTAATTCTGAGAAGCAGATGGAAAGAGTTGGCATTTAGGACTGGTTCAATATTTTTTTAATAACTTTATTGAAATGTTGATGTATAATTTGTATATTAGAATATACACCTCAATAAATTTTCATGTAAGTATAATACATTGAAACCATCACCTACATCCAAATAATGAATATATCCATCATCCATAGTGGTTTTCTCATGAACTTTGGAAACTCTCCCTCATGTCTTCCTTGTGTCTGTTCTCACCCCTCTACTCCACCTCTAGCATCAACACCAGCAACAACTGATCTGCTGTCACTTTAGATTAGTTTGCAATTTTAGAACATGTTTTATTTGTTTTTGAGAGAGAGAGAAAGAGTGAGAGCACATGAATGAGAAAGGGGCAGGGAAGGCGGGGCGGCAGTAGAGGATCCAAAGCAGGCCCTGCAGTGACAGAAGGGAGCCTGATTTGGGGCTTGAACTTATGAACCATGAGATCATGACAAGAGCCAAAGTCAGACACAATGGACTGAGCCACCCTGGTGCCCCTGCAATTTTTAGAATTTACATTCTTAGTATCATACAGTACTTACTTTTCTTTTCCTCTGCTTCTTCCACTTGGCATAATTAATTTGAAATTCATCCTTGTTGATTGTCTATATTAATAGTTCAATTATTTTTATTGATGAGTAGTATTCTACTGTGTGGATGTACTACAGTATATTTATTCATTCATTGATTGAATTTGGGTTATTTCCAGTATGAGACTATTATAAATAAAGCTGCTGGGAATATTCATGTACATGTACTTATATGTATACCCTTTTATTTATCTTGTATAATTATCTAAAAGTGAAATAGTTACATAATATAATAGGTATTTGCATTCCTATTCACAGCTTGAGTTTTACCAAATTATATTCCCACTAAATATTTCACTTTTAAAAATATATAAAGTGAAATCCGACTAATACTGATCTGATCTAACATATTTTTCATTTATGTGCTCATACACATATTTGGTACACATACAAATGTGTCTTTATAATTAATATAAATGAAAATCTATATACATTTTACCAATATGGTATGCAGCTTATTATTTATGTTTTCATGTCAATAAAAATAAAAGATTATTGGGGCACCAGGGGGGCTCAGTCAGTTGAGCATCTGAATCTTGACTTCAGCTCAGGTCATGATCGCAAGATCATGAGGTGGAGTCCCGTGTTGGGCTCAGTACTAGGCATGGAACCTGCTTGGGATTTTGTCTCTCTCTCTCTCTCTGTCTCTCTCTCTCCGCCACCCCACTCCCCACTCCCCACTGCCCTTACCCCCACACATGCACAAAGGGGGAAAAAAAGAAATATTTACTGTAATCTGTTTTCAGGCTGTATTTCATTACGTATTCTCATCAAACACTACAAGATAAAGTTATTTTGTTTCCCATGGTTGACTTATCAATTGGATTTCAGATATTTAATTCACGATTTTGGATGACTGTAAGCTATGGCTTAATATACAATGATGTATGAGACATAGGGATTATGATATCATCGTGTTCACCTTATTAACAGAGCTGCTTAGGTCCCCACAATGGGAAATGGATTTAGTGATGGAAAATATTATACTTTACTGAGAGCAGAATGGAGAAATAAATGCATATAGGAGAAAGGCCAGGAAACAGTTTGTTAGTGCTATTTAAAATAAAAACTTTTTATTTATTATCATATAGTCACTGGCATTTCCTTTTCTTTGTGGAAACTTTTAATGATTTTAGATAAAAATGTAAACAATATATTACATTTGTTTTTGTAAATTTTTCAAATCTCTGAATTTTTTCAAGTAATTTAATACCAACATTAGAATATTCTTATATTTTAATTTTAGTCCTTTTACTTATTGCCATCTGGTTTGATTTTTTTAAAATAAAAATAAGAAAGAGAGGAGCCAAAGATGGAAGGAAGGAAAAAATTAAAAAATAAAACTGGTTAGTGTTGCTTCTTATATCTAAAATAACCACAGGGGCACCTGGGTGGCTCAGTTGGTTAAGCATCTTGACTCTCAGACTTATTCTCAGGGTTGTGGTATCAAGCCCATGTGGAGCCTACTTTAAAAAATAATGATAATAAAATAAAATCACTAAAGTGTCCATTATTCTTAGTGGAAAAAAATATTTAATAAAATCCATAACAAAAGCAACAGTAGTCCAAAAATGCAATTATATTAGTTATTACATTTAACCCTGATTATAACAGAAAATATTCTAGCTTTCGATATGATTTCTCAACCAGGATTTGCCTACTCAATGAAAATCAATTGTGTAATAGTACATTTACCATATTGATTAGCTGTAGAGTTATGATAAAAAAAAGAACATGCATTCTTAGAGTTACTGTGTTATGATCTTTTCATTAGACCAACTCCTGCAGAATGTGCCAGAAAGCACAGCATCCTTGAGTAGTCTGTTATTTTGTATATAAGGCAGACAGTGACTTCAAGATCATTTTCCTCTCACAGAAATAAGAGGGTCTGTGGATTTAATCCACATTTCTGAAGTTCAGATCTCTCATTTTACAAGTGATAATAATGTCTCCATTTGTCTGTGTCGCAAAGATAATCAGAGAATCAAGTCAAATGAGATCATTGAAGTAAAAGTACTTGGTTAACTTTCAAACCACTATAAAAATATGTTATGATTTAGGGACATTGTCAGGTTTTATGTATGATTTTCTGCTTTTGAAAAGGCTAGTGTAAGGTTACAATTCAATTTTTAGAATTGAATTACACATACAGATAGAGATATGAGTGCCATTCTCAGTACATCTCTTATATTAGCCCTTTATTATAGTTGTCAGTTTTATCTTGATGGTCAGTAATAAATGTAATTTTTTAAAGTAATACAATATTAAGTAACTTTGTTCTTACCAAGAATTAGCTTTTCAGCTAGCAGTGTATTTGCTATAACTCTGATTTGGGGCTTTGGGTAGTGTTATCTAATCAGAAATATTCCAAATATAAGGTGGCTTTTTAAAAAGAGTATTGTATTTTATGACAAATGCACAGAAGAGGAAAATTAAAAGTTGAATTATCAGGAGATTTTTGAGAAGAAGTCATGGTTGGAATAACTTAGACATTAAGAAAAATCAATGCTAGCTTTTACCTTTCCCTCAGGTTATCAAATTAAATAGGTTTTTACTTACATTTTAATAATCAGAGATGTGTCAAGTACATAATATTAACAGATTGGGCAAAATGGTTGCATTTTGTTCAGGCTTTTTGTTGCTGTTGTTTTGTTCTTTTGAGAAATCACATACCTGAAAATGTCTTAATTTTGTTTCTAACCTCATGGTAAAAGTAGATATCCTGAAAATTCTACAATAAAATAACACTTATATATGTTGATAAAATATGTTTTTAAAAATTGTCTAAAATGCATAGCTAAGAAGAAAATAACAAACCCCAGGGGTTAAATGAGAGAGGTAGAGTGAGAGAGAGAGAGAGAGAGAGAGAGAGAGAGAGAGAGAAAGAGAAAAGGAAGATAAGAGAAGAGAGGAGACAAGAAGAAAAGAAGGAAGGAAGGGAGGAAGGAAGGAAGGACGGAAGGAAAGAATATTATAAAGGAAATTTAGTAATGTTGTTAAATATTAGGGTCACAAATGAAATCCCCATGAGTCACCAACAAATGTAATTGGAAATGGCAACAAAAGCATAAGGGACCTAAGAATAACTCTAATAAAAGATGTGCATTACTTTATGTAAAAGTAAATTTTTATTGAATGATTATAATAGAACTGAATAAAAGGAGAAATGTAGATTCATGGGTCTAAAGATATAATGTAATAAAGCAATCAATAAATTCAATTATTTTTCCATTAAAAATCCCAACTAATTCACGTTTGTGTGCGTGCATATTTGTATGTGAGAAACTAGATAAGCATAATGTAAGTACATGGAAGAACAAAGAGCTAACAGCTGCTGTTTTCAATTAGGTTCTTCAGAAGAATTTATTCTAGAGTAGGTATGCTTGTGCAAGTGATTTTATAAAGAACACATGCCAAGAAGAAACTAGTAAGAGACGAGGGAGCCAAGCAAGACCATGGTTCAGACCAAGTACCATAATAGATTTAGACTGGTTCCATACAAAAACTCTAAAGTAAACTAGTTCAAAGTTGTTCTATTATAATACAGTGGATGTTCTCTCATACTTCTGTACTAGTGCATTATTGGTTAGGGGCTAATTCTAGCCTTCTGTTTATGGACAAATCTGGGTTTAGTAGCACAAAGATATTAGGCCAAAAATTTATCTAAACTGAGGGATATATAAAATAGTTAAAAAGGAACCCCCACAATGTGTACACTATTTGTCAAAATAATTTTTAAGAACAAGATGGAAGGTATTTTTCTTGCCAGTCACCAAGAATTATAAAAATAGTGCAATTAATATGTTGTATTTGTGGAAAAAGAGAAAGATAGACCAGAGGACCAGAAACAAATCAGTGAATATTTGATAACTTGAGGGCTCCTGAGTGGCTCAGTCAATGAGTGTCTGACTCTTGGTTTTGGCTCGGGTCATGATCCTGGGGTTGTGGGATCGAGCTCCACGTCAGGCCTTGTGCTGAGTGTGGGGGCTGCTTAAGACTCTCTCTCTCTCTTAAATTAAAATTAAAAAAATTAAAAATGAATATTTTATGACTTGAAATTATAAGAAAGATGGCTTTGCAAAATTAGGAGGAACAACAATGGATTAAATGGTGTTGGGACAAATATCTGACACATAAATAAAATACAGGTAGATTTCTCTTTCTTATTTATCTATCTATTAAATTATTATATCACAGGAATTTTAGAAGAAAACATAAAATAGGTTTTTAGTTAGGAAAATATTTCCTAAACAAGGCCTTGAAAGCAAAATCTCACAAAAATTCTAATAAATTAAACTACATTAACTACTTTTTTTTGGTTTTCTGACTGTATGTAGATAAGTAAATAGTGGAAATACAAGGCAAAAATAAAGGTGGAGAAGAGCTTTGCAATGTAACCAAAGAAGGACTAAATAGCTAATAATTAAAACATACTTAACCTCACTAGTAATCAAAGAGACAGCACCTTTTCTCCCCTCAAAAAAGGGAAAATAAAGAAAGGTAAACAATCGTGAAGTCATTATTTTTATTGACTATACTTAGAGTTGTTAGAGATACGAAAATAAAACAGATTTTCTTATATGTGTTGAAGAAAACTTGTTTGAACATTTTGTAGACCATATGAAATAATAAAGTTGAATATGAATATACAAAAAAAAAAGAGAGAGAGAGAGAAAACGAATGTACCCACGATATAGTCATATCACTTCTAGAAGCATAGTACTTTTATAGTTTAGTACTTTTCTGGTATACTAATATTGTTGAGGCCTCAACACAGCCTGTTCCAAAGATGTCACCTGAGGATGTTGGTCTTGTCAGGAGAAAGGACAGACAAAATAGAGTGGATGAGCAGCACAACTGAAAAGTTTATTAAAGTGAAAGTACCCTCTTGAGACATGAGAGTGGGTTAGCTCAAGGGTTTGGGTTTTATTGACCATGTTAACAAGAGGGTGGAATATCATTACCCAAATGGGATTTCTTGGAAGCAGGGTTTCATGCTTTTTCTTCTTTCTTTGGTGGGGGGTTTCATCTCATGGCACCTACTATCTTGGGTCTGTCTGGTTTGATCAGGCTCCTTGTGCTTTTTTTGGAGCACTGCCAAGACAGACGTCTGACTTTCCAGATAACTGACCATGACTTCCTCTTTGCTGGCCTCCAGGCTCTCTATTAGAACCTAACTGAACTGCCTACTCTAACAGAACTTGTTAGAAAGCCTCCAAATATCATAGTTACTAGCTATCTATGACTGTTTAAATTTACATTTATATAAACTAAAGTAAAAATTCAGTTATTCTGTCACACTAGCTGTATTTTAAGTGTTCAGTGGCCACATATGGCTAGTGGCTACTGTTTTGGACAACACTGATATAGAAAATTTTCTTATTACAGAAAATTCCATTAGCACTGCCCTAGAGAAGCCCTCATATGTATGCACAATGATATTGAAAAGTATTTTTTGCATAACTATGATAACAAATAATTGGAAGCAAATACCATCAAGAGGAAAATTAATTATGTATATCTGTAAAATGAAATATATCAGTGAAAGTAAATTATACAGAACTACATATATCTATGAATACATGGATAAATCACATGGATAAATCACATAAAGTTAATAGGTGAAATAAATAAATATCATGTGTCTGACAATTTGTTGAAATTCTCAGTCATTACTGTTTCAAATATTCTTTCTCTTTTTCTTCTGGTATTTTCATTACACATACATTGCTTGTTTTATAGTTGTCCCACAATCCTTGGGTACTCTGTTCTGGTTGTTGTTGTTTTTTTTCTTCTTTTCTTTTTAGTATTTGTTCCCTTTTTAGTTTTGGAAGTTTTTATTGAGATATCCTCAAGCTCAGAGATTCTTTCCTTAGCTGTGTCCAGTCTATTGGTAAGCTCATCAAAGGCATTCTTCAATTCTGTTTAGTGGTTTTTATCTCTAGCATTTATTTTTGTCTTTTTCTTAGGGTTTCCACCTGTTTGCTTATGTTATATGTCTGTTCTTGCATGCTGCCTACTTTATTCACTAGAGCCTTAGCATATTAGTCATAGTTGGTTTGAATTCCCAGTGTCATAATTCCAATGACTCTGCCATGTCTGGTTCTGATGCTTGCTCTTTGTCTTCAAAATGTGCTTCTTTTTGTGCACCATGTAATTTTTTTTTTTTCTTGATAGCCAAACATGATGTAATAGGTAAAAGGAGCTGCTGTAAATAGACCTTTAGTAATGTGGTGGGGAGATGTGGGAGCAGGAGAAGCATGCTATAGTCCTATGATTAGGTCTCAGGCTTTTAGTGAGCCTGTGTCTCTGTACTGTGAACTTCACAAATGTTACTCTGGAGTTTTGTTTGATTGGTTGGTTTTGGATTTTGTTTTCTTTTTTCTTTTATTTCTTCCTTTCCTCCCTCCTTAAGTGGAATGTGATGGCTACAGTGAGTTGGAGGTTTTCCCCCTTCACCCAGGTTAATTAGGCTCTGATAATACCTGAACAGGTTGGGCCTCCAGTTAGTTTTTCCCAAGGACAGACCTTAAGAACATAGTGCTCTGGTATATTTGAAAATGGTTCTTTTATCCCTCCTCCCTGCTGAAAGCATGAGGGGATTTTTCTCAGATATTACTGTATGGGCCTGGTTAAACTCCTAGAGGTAAATCTAACAATATTGTGGGTAACTGTCCCCCCCACCCCACCCCACCCCACCCCCCGCCTCCCAGCCATGACCGAATCCACCTGGAGTTCTTTTTTTATTGTTTATTTATTTATTTTGAGAGAGAGAGAGAGAGAGACAGACAGACAGACAGATAGAAAGTGAGGGAGAGAGGGAATCTCAAATAGGCTCCAGGGTGTCAGTGCAGAGACCGACCCGGGGCTCAATCTCACAAATGGTGGGATCATGACCTGAGCCTATATCAGAAGTCAGACACTTAATTAACTGAGCCACCCAGGTGCTCCCACCTGGAGTTCTTAACTCAGCTTTGCTCACACTGGGTCTCCAGCAATTTATCAATTACATTTCAAGGTTTTCTCCTTGGTCTCGGTTCCCTAAATGGTCTCTGCTCCCTAAATGGTCTCTGCTCATGAGTTTCTGTGCCTGTAAGTTGTTATTCTCTGTATTCACCTGCCTCTTCCATCTTGGGAGGAGTGATTTGCCCTGTATCCTCCCCTCTCTTATGTATCCTAGAAGAGTTGTTTTTTCAGTCTGTTCAGCTTATACTTGTTAGGACTTCATGTCCCAAAGGACTTCCAAAGTCCTTATATGAGGAACCCAACAACACGTGGGGGCATAATGTCAAGGTATTATATTTACATGACAGTTAAAATATGCAAAATAGTAGATATTGTTTATGGATATAATAATAATATTTTTAATTACATGTTTAAAGACATGCATGAAAACTGCAAATTTAGGAGAGTAACTCTGGTAAGGGTGAAATATGTAAATAGAGTATAAAATTAGTTAGGGCCACACAAGTTTCTTCCTTAGATCATGTTTGATCAATCATGTAATCATGGAAAAATCTCTTCCAGTGTTCAGAGAAAGCCTTCCAATGTGTATAGAAAGATCATTTAATTCTTACTGTTTCTAATTTGATTTTGGTGACATATAATCATTTTAAAAACAAAAATCTGAGTCAATCAGCCTTTTAACTCTGAAATTGACAAGGCAATCTGCTAAAACAGAAGGGAGGTGAAGGATACAAAAAGGAAAACCACTTCTTAATTCATTTATTTACTATTTACTACTCATTCATTTACTTTTTACATACTAATATGTAATAGTATTTACTAGGTTCTATGCACTAGGAAAATGAAATTTTAAATTAAGGCCTTTATTTCCTGAAACAGCCCTATTAGTCAGTCATATCTTCATTTTGCCAATGAGAACATGGAGAATTAATAATCTACCATTTACTGAGTGTGTAATTTGTAGTAGTCAGTGATATAATTGCTTAAACATGTTAACCTTCACAGCAATGATATAGGTAGAAACTAGAATCATTCACATTTTATATGTGAAACTATGTGGCAGATATATATTAAGAAGCTTGTCCAAGGTCATACAACTTAGAGATTTAGTATTCAATCCTAGACAGTCTGGCTTTAGTACTTGTTCTCTTAAACACAATGTTATAGCTGCTTCTAGAAGTGAGAACCAGGAATCAATCTTAGTATGCCTAGCTGCCAAGCCCCATTTTCTAAATATTGCACTATACTGTCAATAGTCTTTTTCCTATAATGGCAGATTAGGTTGTTTCTGACCTGTGCTTCCCCTTGAAAATCTGAGCAAAACACTTTTAAATATTTATTTAAATGTTTTGGGAAGGTGCCAAGGCAGTAAGGAATTGCATTACAAGGCACTATTAAGGAAAGAAAAGAAGCCAGAAATTCTGGCCCTTAAATCTTGGGGTATATGCAGATTTAAAAATATGGTGCCTAAGAGAGCCTACACAGAACTTTTAACAGACTCATTGGATGGAGGGAAAAATTGGAAGCCATTACTTTCAAGTGGGACACAAAAGGTCTTAGAAATAAACCAAAGGGACAGTGATTAACCACAAATGTACCAACTTTGAATTACCTCAATACCTAATTAGATTGATGTTATCTGCTAGCTGCCTGACAGAAGCAAAAGTAAATCCTTTCTAAACTAAGATCAGTACAAGAGAACATAGCATGTGGTGAAAGGTCTAACATAATTGTAATTCAAATCCCAGATAAATTATGAAAAAGATAATAGGGTAGAAGAAATAGTTAAAATGTTAATGACTGATAATTAAACTAAAGACTTCAAAGTAGAGTCTAAAGATCTAAGGACCCCATCCAGGGTAAATTCAAATAAAAGTATACTTAGTTCCATTAAGTAAAAACTGGTGAAAGACAAAATGAAAATCTTAAAATCAACTGGAGGAGGTATAAAAGACCTATATTACCTTCAAAGAAACCAAAATAAGACTGGTAGTTAACTTTTAACAGAAACAAAGGAAGACAGAGATCAATGTCTGTGTATAAAATGTTGAAGGTTAGTAACTGCCAACCTAAAAGTCTATATCCAGTTAAAATATCCTTTGACAAATAAGCCTACTGAAGTCATTTTCAGACAAAAACTGAGATAATTTGTTACAAGCAGGCCTATGTAAAAATAAATAACAAAAGATGTTTAGGCATGAAAAGTAGCCTTCTGTGCAAATGTTCCTGATTTGAAAAGTGTGGGACCTTAAGATCAGGACTGGAAACATCTTGGTAGATGCCCTGGGAAACCTTGTATCCCCAATCTCCAAAGAACACTAAGCCTTTGTGGACTCAGTTTTTGAGTACAAGCTAAAATATAGACTCTTCCTACCCTAGAGTCCCACTCAGGTGTGGCCCTAAAAGACAGAAGAGAGGTGAGAAAAGAAAAGTTTCCAGTGGGCAGAGATTTGGGTAGTATTGTCGTTATCCATGTTTTGTTGGTGTGTTAGAAGTATCTCTAAGTAATATATATAAAGAGTCATTGGTTTGGATAGTTGGTGAGGTGGTTGGAAGGGAAATATTGGAAGATCAGAGAGAAAGTGTTCTGGGGAAGAGGCATGGGGTTGAAACTTTAAGATAATGCTTGAGTAGGAGCTAAGAAGGCAGAGTAGTAGGACCATACACTTGCCTAGTCTCTCAGACACAGCTAGATAAATATCAAATCATTCTGAATGCCCAAGAAATAGATCTGAGGACTAACAGAACAGAAAAGAAGCCACGTTGTGGAAGGTAGGAGGTGAGGAGACCTGATTTGGGGGGAGAAATGGATCATGGGTGCTATGGAGGGGAGGGAGTCCTGGGCACAGAGAGAGGTGAAAGCACAGAGAGAGGAGCACACAGGGAATAGCACAAGGAAAATACTTCCCCAAAGCCATTGCCTGGGAAAACAAGTGGGGGTGATTTTTGTGAGGTTTTACAACCAGCGAGGCTCAAAGACTGGAATTTTAGAGGTCCAGGGTATGGCCAATGTGGAGCCCTGAGGACACTGCAGTGCTGCTGTGGAGAAGGAAAGCAGATAGTGCTGGAGACAAACAGCATTATCTGAGCATCCCATAGGACTGAAAGAGATGATTCCCCTTTCTTGGAGGGCACCTGGGAGAGGTGGCATTGCCCTTTTGGGGACAAAAGAGCCTACGGGTGCCATTTTCCCTTCCCTGCCCTTCAGTATAAATTAACTTTGGTAAGCAGCACAGCACCAACACTGGCAGCCTAAACTGCTTACACCAAGACCCAACTCCCTGCATTTCACAGGTGTTGCTTTTCTCAAGCAAGTGTGCCTGAGAACCACAGCAACAGACTTCTTTCCTAGAGGACCAGTACAAACCCCTTCCTTTTCCCCTCACACACCACATCTACTGACCATAGAGTTCTGCAAAGCTTCAGCTCTAGTGGAAATAGAATCAGGTCTCTTTTAATAAGCAGAGCAGAGCACACGTAGTTAAAACTTGCCACACTCTGGCCAAGGCCCAAACACTCCCCACTGCAGGCAAGGAAAAACTCTGCAGAGAACTGACCTGAGGGAAAGAGCAGCCAAAACACAGCAGTAGAGTGAATACAGCATACACCAGAAACACTTTCTGGAATGCCAGGCTTTGGGCATTGTATATTCTCTACTTCATAAAGCCATTACTCTCAGGAACAAGAAACATAACAGGGTTTCCTAAGACACAGAAGAAGACGGAGACCTAGACCTAATGCCAAGAAGGAGGAATTCATCCCAAAAGAAAGAGCAAGACAGGGTCGTGGCCAGGGATCTAATTGAAACAGTTATAATTGATATGCCTGATTAAGAATTTAAAACAACAATTGTAAGGATACTAGATGGGCTTGAGGAAAGCATAGAAGACACCAGGGACTCCCTTACCACAGAGATCAAAGAACTAAAAACTAGGCAGGCCAAAATGAAAAATGTAATAACTGAGATTTGAAACCAACAGGATGTAATGACACAGGATGGAGGAAGCAGAGGAATAAATAAGTAATATAGAAGATAAAATTATGAAAGAATAATGAAGCTAAAAAGAAGGAAAGAAAAATATTGGATTGGGAATATAGATCTAGGGAACCCAATAACTCCATTAAGTGTAAAAACATTCATATCATAGGAGTCTCCTCTTCCCCAGGAGAGGGAAAGGGAAAGGGGGTTTATTTGAGGAAATTATTGCTGAAAACTTCACTAATCTGGGGAAAGAAACAGACATCCAAGTCCAAGAGGCACAGAGAACTTCCATCAAAATCAATAAAAGCAGGCCAACACCAAGACATATCATAGAGTTAAATATATAATTTAAAATTTTCAAAATAGAGTTAAAGAAAAAATACTAGAAGCAGTATGACAAAATAAGTCCCTAACTTATAAGGGAAGACAAATAAAGTTAGCAGATCTCTCCATAGAAACTTGGCAAGCAAGAAGGGAGTGGCATGATATATTCAAAATGCTGAATGGGAAAAATATGCAGTCAAGAATACTCTATCCAGCAAGGCTATCATTTAGAATAGGAGAGATACAGAGTTTCCCAGACAAACAAAAACCGAAGGAGCTTGTGACCACTAAACCAGTCCTGCAAGAAATATTAAAGGGGATTCTCTCAGTGGGATAGAAACCAAAAGCGACAAGACTAGAAAGGAACAGAGAAAATCTCCAGAAGCACTGACAAAACAAGTAATAAAATGGCATTAAATTCATATCTTTCAATAATAACTCTGAATGTAAATGGACTAAATGCTCCAACCAAAGGACATAGGGTGTCAGAATGCATTAAAAACAAAAAACAAAAAACAAGACCCATCTATATGTTTCCTAAAGGGACTCATTTTAGACCTAAAGACACCTGAAGATTGAAAGGGGATGGAGAAATACTTACCATTAAGTATATGCCAGAAGAAAGCTAAGGTAGCAATACTTAAATCAGACAAACTAGATTTTAAACCAAAGACTATAACAAGAGTTGAAGAAGGGCACTACATCATAATTAAGGGGCCTATCCAACAAGAAGATCTAACAATTATAAATACTTATGCCCCCAACTGGAAAACACCTAAATATATACAACAATAACAAATATAAAGAGGAGCACCTTGGTGGCTCATCTGACTTTGGCTCAGGTCATGATCTCACGGTTTGTGGGTTCAAGCCTCACATCAGGCTTTGTGCTGACAGCTCACGGCCTGGAGCCTGCTTTGGATTCTGTGTTTCCTGCTCTCTCTGCCCCTCCTCCCCCCTACTTGTGCGGTCTCTCTCTCCCCCCGCCAAAAAATATAAATAAACATTAAAAAAAGAACAAACATATGGGAACTTATTGCTAATAATGCAATAATAGGAGACTTTAACATAACGCTTACAACAATGGACAGATTATCTAAGCAGAAAAGCAGCAAGGAAGTAATGGCTTTGAATGACACACTGGACCAGATTGACTTAACAGGTATATGCAGAACATTTCATCCTAGGGCAGCAGAATACACATTCTTTGCAAGTGCATAATGGACATTCTCCAGAATAGAGCACATACTCGTTCACAAATCAGCCCCCAACAAGTCCAAAAATATTGAGATCATACCATGCATATTTTCCAATCACAATGCTATGAAACTTGAAGTCATCCACAAGAAAAAATTTGGAAAGCCCTCAAGTATATGAAGTCTAAAGCACAACCTCCTAAAGAATGGATTAGTCAACCAGGAAATGAGCAGAAAAAAAAATACATGGAAACAAATGAAAACACAATGGTCTAAAACCTTTGGGATGCAGTAAAAGCAGCAATCAGCAGGAATTATATAGCAGTTCAGGCTAATCTCACAAAGCAAGAAAAATCTCAAATATGTAACCTAACCTGACACATAAAGGAGCTAGAAAAGGAGCAGCAAATGAAGAAGCATAAAACCAGCAGAACAGAAATAAATGATATAGAAACAACAATAACAAAAATGGTAGAACAGATTAATGAAACTACAAGCTGGTTCTTTGAAAGAATTAATAAAATTGATAACCCCCTAGCCAGACATGAAAGATAAAGGACTCAAATAAATAAAATCACAAATGAGAGAGGAGAGATCACAACCAACACCATACAAATACAAACAATTGTAAGAGAATATTATGAAAAATTATATGTCAACAAACTGGGCAATCTAGAAGAAATGTATAAATTCCTAGCAACATATAAACTACCAAAACTGAAACAGGAAGAAATAGAAAATTTGAACAGACCTATAACCAGCAAAGGAATTGGATCAGTAATCAAAAATCTCTCAACAAACCAAAGCCCAGGGCCAGATGGCTTCCCAGGAGGATGCTACCAAACATTTAAAGAGTTAATACCTATTTTTCTAAAACTGTTCCAAAAAATAGAAGTGGAGGTAAAACTTCCAAACTTATTGCATGAGGTCAGAATTACCTTGATTCTAAAACCAAAGACCCCACTAAAAAAGAGAACTACAGGCCAATATCCTGGACAAACATGGATACATTTTTTTTTTTTTTACATTAAAAGAATCATTCACCACGATCAAGTGGGATTTATTTCTGGGTTGTAAGTGTGGTTCAATATTTGCAAATCAATCAACATGATATGCCACATTAATAAAAGAAAGGATAAGAACTGTATGACCCTTTCAATAGATGCAGAAAAAAAACATTTGACAAAATACAGCATCCATTCTTGATAAAAACCTTCAAAAAGTAGGGATAGAGGGAACATATTCAACATCATAAAGGCCATATACGAAAGACCCACAGCTAATACACACTCAGTGGGGAAAACCTGAGAGCTTTTCCTCTATGGTCAGAAATAGGACAGGAGTGAATACTCTTACCACTGTTAGGCTGGAAGTCCTAGCCTCAGCAATCAGACAACACAGAAATAAATAAATAAATAAAAGGCATCCAATTGGCAAGGAAGAAGTTAAACTTCCACTCTTCACAGATGACCTGATACTCTATGTAGAAAACCCAAAAGACACCACCAAAAAACTGCTAGCACTGATACACAAATTCAGCAAGGTCACAGGATATAAAATCAATGTACAGAAATCTGTTGTATTTCTCTACACCAGTAATGAGTCAGCAGAAAGAGAAATCAAGGAATTGATCTCATTTATAATTGCACCAAAACCCATAAGATACCTAGGAATAAATCTAACCAAAGAAGTAAAAGATTTATACTCTGAAAACCACAGAGCACTTAAGAAAGAAACTGAAGATGACACAAAGAAATGGAAAGACATTCCATGCTCATGGATCGGAGAAACAAATATTGTTAAAATGTCTGTATACAACCCAAAGCAATCTACACATTTAAAGCAGCCCCTATCAAAATACCTCTAGTGTTTTTCACAGAACTAGAACATACAATCCTAGAATTTGTATGGAACCAGAAAAGACACTGAATAGCCAAAGCAATCTTGAAAAAGAAAAAGCCAGAAACATCACGGTTCCAGACTTCAAGTTATATTACAAAGCTGTAGTCATCAAGACAGTATGTTACTGGCAAAAAGCAAACACATACATCAATGGAACAGAATAGAATACACAGAAATCAACCCACAAGTATATAGTCAAGTAATTTTTCACAAAGCAGGAAAGACTATCCAATGGAAAAAAGACAGTCTCTTCAACAAGTGGTATTGGAAAAACTGGACAGCAGCATGAGGAAGAATGAAACTGGACCACTTCCTTACACTATACACAAAAATAAATTCAAAATGGATGTAATACCTAAACGTGCGACAGGAAACCATCAAAATCCTAGAGGAGAACACAGCCAGCAACCTCTTTGGCATCAGCTAAAGCATCTTCTTACTAGGCATGTTTCTGGAAGCAAGGGAAACAAAAGCAAAAATGAACTTCTGAGACTTTATCAAGATAAAAACTTCTGCACGAGAAATAAAGTAATCAACAAAACTAACAGGCAACTTATGGAACGGGAGAAGATATTTGCAAATGGTATATCTGATAAAGTGTTAGTAATGAAAATCTATAAAGAACTTATCAAACTCAACATCCAAAAAAAATAATCCAGTTAAAAAATGGGCAGAAGACATCAGTAGACATCTTTCCAAAGAAGACATACAGATGGCTAACAGACACATGAGAAAATGCTCAACATCACTCATTATCAGGAAAATACAAATGAAAACCACAATGAGATATCACCTCACACCTGTCAGAATGGCTAAAATTAACAACAGAGCAAACAAGAGGTGTTGAGGATGATGTGGAGAAAGGGAACTCTCTTACACTGTTGGTGGAATTGCAAACTGATGCAGCCACTCTGGAAAACGATATGGAGCTTCTTCAAAAAGTTAAAAGTAGAACTACCCTGTGATCCAGCAACTATACTCCAAAGGATATGAAAATACTGATTTGAAGGATACATGCACCCCAATGTTTATAGCTGCATTATCAACAATAGCCAAATTATGGAGAAGATCCCAAATATCCATCAACGGATGAATGGATAAAGAAGATATGGTATATATATACAATGCAATATCACTCAGCAATCAAAAAGAGTGAATTTTTTTCATTTGCTAGAATGCAATGGAGCTAGATGAGTGGATGGGGCTAGAGAGTATTAGCTAACTGAAATAAGTCAGAGAGAGACAAATATCATATGACTTCGCTCATATGTGGAATTTAAGAAACCAAACAAATGAACTTGTGGGTGTTAAAAAAAAAAGAGGCAAACTATAAAACAGACTCTTCACTATGGAGAACAAATTGAGGCTTGCTGGAGTAGGGGTGGGTAGGGAATGAGTTCAATATGTGATGTATATTAAGAAGGACCCTTGTGATGAGTACTGGGTGTTGTATGTAAGTGATGAATCACTAAATTGTATACCTGAAATGAAACTAAAGTGAACTAAAGTAAAGTAAACCAAACTAAATTAAACTAAAATGCTGAATTATATCCTTTAAAGGGGGAATTTTATTGTGTGTGAATTTTAATTTAATAAAAATGGATTAGAAAAAAAAGAAAGACTATGCATGAGTGTGAGCATCTTTTCATCCCATATTAACACCCAACAGAGAGAATTCACTGTTGTGAATGACACAACTAGTTGTTGTTAGCAAGCTTCAGAATTGGTACAATGCATGCATGAGCCTGCCACTCAGATACTGCACCATATCTTAAGGAAATAAACCATCCAACTGATAGCAAGTTGATTCATGGAAGAACAATGATTCCTCTTGATAAGTTTTCACTTTGCCTTTCCTTCAGAGTCTCACATAACAACCATAAGTAGGTTAGAGAGTGTTCGATTCACTGAACAGGATACTTATATTAGAACAAGGGGCATACTTTTCAGCAAAGGAGGTGATACAACTGGCACATGATATTGGGATTCAGTGATCTTATTACATATAACAATAACAAGGAGACACTGACCTGGTAGTGATAGAACAGCATGTGAGTGCCAACTCAGAGATAATGGCCTGCAGGTTATCCTGAGTGTGTGGGGAACCATACTGTCAGGATTCAGGAAGACCATTACATCAATGATCACTTGGTGCTTTGTCCCAATAGGCAGAATATGTGGGTCCAAAAGTCAAAATACAGGAGTGTTTCTCCTTACCATTATTTACAGTGATCCACTTTGGAAACTTGGGAATCATCCCCCAGAACTCCATGCTCTGTGCATATAGAGGTTCTGATTTCCATAGAGATATTACCTTTCCCAGGGAAAAGAAGCAAGGGACCAGGAAGCAAGGAAAGGAGTAATCCCCCTATCTAGAGGGGGTAGAGGAGCTATTACAGGAGGCAGGCAGGAAAGGAGATTTGGGCACCAAGTGACGCACAATGGAGATTCGTGGTGCACTCTTGCTCTATTTTGATTGCACATTGCCATGTGCGGTAGTACTGGCTTAAGAAGTTCCTGGTGATTAGAGATTCAGATACCTCAAATCATTCTACCAGGTGACCCACCAAGACCAGTAGAGGTAATACCTGGGAATGATGGAAAATTTAGCTGGAATGATGGAAGTTTAGCTAGAATAAGAAGACAGAAGTAATAAATATTAGTTGCCATTCTAAGACCAGCTGCCAAATAGCAATCATATCTCAAAAGCCTTTCTTGTGTGAATTTCCACGAGAAAAGAGACCAAACAACCCTGAAAAAACTGTTTCCAGGTAAAGAAAATGTAATACAAGTATACCTGAGAAAGAATGAGAGCGTAAGTTCTGGTGTGTTGCCTAGACCCACCTGCATTCCTTTGCCTCCAAGGCACCCATTCCCTGATTGCCATTGGTGGTGGCTGTTGATGGCTTATCTTGAGTCTCTGATTGAGGTCTTCCTCAGCCAAAGGGAACTATCCTGATTAACATTATGCTCTTTTCCTAGTTGATGCAGGAAGGGAGACATTGGGCCTGTCTCAATTCAGATATCTAAGAAATACTATTTTAGAAAAAAATTAAAAAAATAAAAAAGGGGGCGCCTGGGTGGCTCAGTGGGTTGAGCGTCCGACTTCAGCTCAGGTCATGGTCTCGTGGTTTGTGAGTTCAAACCCCCGTCAGGCTTTGTGCTGACAGCTCACAGCCTGAAGCCTGCTTCGGATTCTGTATCTCCCTCTCTCTCTGCACCTCCCCTGCTCATGTTCTGTCTGTCAAAAATAAATAAGTGTTGAAAAATAATAAAAAAAAAAAAAGAAAGAAAAGAAATACTATTTTAGGTTACTTTGAAACTGCCTCATAGTTGAGATTTCCCCCTTTTCCCAATCATGTTTGTCTTGCTCCCTTATAGATGTTGTACCCAGGAGTGTTTCTGTTTGCATGTCTCAGAATTTCACAGCCTGTGTCCCAGAGAATCTGACCTCTGACATTGTGAGCAATGTAGTCACATAGCTTAATCCATAGTGGAAGCTCAGAGCTAAGAAAATAGCTAGTACCAAGTAAACAGGTGATAGACAATCTGGAGAAATACGAATATATTTGAGGCAGAATAATGGAGAAGGTAGAAACGTCACCATTTGAAATTTAAGTGGGAATGTGGGAGAGATGGTCAGTCACCTATGATTTTTGGGTGTTTGGGAGTTACTTCATAAACAATGTGAACTGGAAAGAGAGGAGAGTTAGGAGACAGAATGTAATATTTGGTTTGGGATATAATTTTAGTTGCCTAGAGACCTCTCAGAACAGTCAGTGGTATGTAGATGTGGACTCAAGTCATGGAATTAGAAGGGAATATTTCAGGGATTTTTACTGCAACAATAGAAGGCAATGGTCCAAATGAGAGACTTTCAGAGATGACCAGGGGAATGGGAGAAGTTCCAAAAGATAGTCCATTGAACTGAGGCAGAGGAGGAGATAAAAGTAATCAGTCCTTTTTTGATGAAAAGTCATATTTCTGTTTGCAATTTTTTTCAATGTTTATTTATTTTTGAGAGAGACAGAGACAGAGTGTGAGGTGGGGAGGGGCAGAGAGAGAGACACAGAATCTGAAGCAGGCTCCAAGCTCTGAGCTGTCAGCACAGAGCCTGATGCGACATGGGGCTTGAACTCATGAACTAGGAGATCATGACCTGAGCTGAAGTCAGATGCTTAACTAACTGAGCCACCCAGGTGCCCCTGCAATTTTTCTTTATGACTTAAAACACAAAAAGATTTTCATCATGTTTTTTATTTTGCCAAGTAGCGAGAGTACTAAATGAAAATGCTTTATCAAAATAACTTCACAGTGAATATTTATCCCATATTTTCTCATATACCTAAAATACATGTTTTTATGAACTCAATATATCCTAATATAAAGTTAACTAAATAATATTCAAAACAATTCAAGTAAAAGGATAATTCACTAGAACATTTTTTTCCCTAAATATTCTTGAATCTTTTTCCTGTTAAACAAGGATCGAGGTATTATATTTTCTTAGGACTAAAGGACATTTGGAGAATCTGAGATTTGTATTGTAATTCTTGATTGTTTCTAAATGTTTTAACTAGTTTCAATAATGTCCCCTGAAAATTCATGTCCACCTGGAACCTAGGAACGTGGCCTTCTTTGAAACTAGGGTCTTTACAGATGTAATCACGTTCAGCTGAAGTTGTACTGGATTAGGATGAGCCCTAAATCCAGTATGACCAGTGCCCTCTCAGGAAGAGGGGGTTTAAGACACAGACACACACACACACACACACACACACACACACACACACACACAAGATGTCCATGTGAAGATAGAGGAATACATTGGTATGATATAGCTTCAATCTAAGAAACATGAAGAAATGCCAGCAGCCACCAGAAGCTAGGAAGAATCAACAAAGCATTCTTGCTTAAAGTCTTCCGGGGGGACATGGCCCTGACAACAACTTGATTTCAGATTTCTAGCCTCCTGGACTGTGAGGAATACATTTGCTCTTGTTTTAAGTCACCGAGTTTGTGGTGATTTTTTACCACAGCCCTAGGAAACAAATATAGTCTTTATACAAAGGGGAATTTGAAAATGCCCATGTGTTTGTTTTTCCTGATACACTTTTGCATTTCTCTGCCCTCAACTGCTTCTGGGTTTAAAATGAGAAATAGAATTGTTTGGAGAGTTGTTTTTTGGTTTTTGTTATTTTTTTTTTTTTAAATATAGCCTATAACCTAGACTTATTTTTTTTTCCTTCAAAGTCGCTAAAGCCTTTATCTGTACAACTGACCCCGATAGTCATACTCTGTGATATGTCAGGTTGTCATTCACTTTCCCTTGCCTCTTAACTATTCCTTTAATTATTAATAATTAAATAATCCCTTTAATTCTATTATGCAAATGTGATAGCATTATTATATATGTGTGTTTCCTACTGTAGGAAACATTTAAGCCTTTAGAATGAATCATTTAAGGAATAGAATAATTTAAAAAATTTAAGATAGCTATTTTTCCCTTCTGCCTTCTTGGTGTATCTTTCCCTCCCTCCCTTCCTCCCTCCTCCATCTCTCTCTCTCTTTCTCTCTCTCTCTGTCTCTCAGACATGATGAAAGCAGGTAGAGAATTCCATGTTCATTACATCTTTTTCATAGTTCATGTACTTATAGCAAGACAGTAAGTGGTCATAGCCAAGATGTGCAAAATGTGAATTTTTTTTAAATTAGCTTACCTAATTATATGACCATCATCATGGCCTATCATTAACCTCCTATGGCCAATTTTTCTGAAGTTGTAAAATTCTTGATTGGCCAAGTAAAGTTTTTTCTCCTGTTTTTAATAGTTTGTAATAAATAGTTTGTAATAAATAGTGTGTATCATCACTAGTGTTTCACTCCCAATTGTTCTTACCTTACATTTCTTTCCCTGGGAGATGGTGTGGTTGCAGAACAAAGCTTATATACATTTAAATCGATCCATCAATCAGCCAGTCAGTCCATTCCTGGCAGCCAGTCAGGGGGCAGAGTTGCATCACCTTAGGTCACCCCACCTAGAGGGGCTCTCCTCTGAGGGTGCCAGAGGACAGTCAGCACAGATCCCTGAGGCAGCCTAGCTTTTCTCCAGTTCTACACTTGGCCACATTCTCAAACAAAACTGGAATGTTAATGGCCCAGTAGGTTGCCTAATTACCTTTTCCACCTTTATTTTCATTATGATTTGCAGATTAGGCTGGCAATGCAAGGTTGAAGCTTCTTGAGAAGCTTGTAGGCTACCAGTTCACCACTCCAGTTAAGTAGGACACAGCTCTCTTTTTCACATTTTCTCTGAAATCTATATCAATATTTCCACCACTTCCTTCCCTTGATTTTAATCCACAAGCAGAGATCCAAGATACACACATAAACTCTTGTCTTATCCACTCCTCTGTTCTATCAGTTCTACTTCCTTCTGGAAAGGATAGCTCTGACAACAGGGATATATTCTTTACTCAGCCTGATTCAGCCACTACAAATGATGGCTGACACCAGGGTCCTTTGGATTCCTTGTGTCTGGCAACCAGCAGGCAAGAAAAGAAGTCATCATAATGGCTGTGCTATTTGACACTGACCAGCAGGCTGAGGTAGGGCTACTTTTCCATGATGGAGGTCTGAGGAATATCTGTGGAGCTCAGGTGATCCTCTTGTACACCTCCTGACTACCCTTTGCCCTGTTGTAACTGTGAATGGACATGTGCAGTAACCCTGGACTGAGAAGGGTATGACTAACCTTCTGGATTGAAGGCTTGTATCACGCTACCAAATAAGCTACAGAGACCCGTTTTGGTTGTAGCTGAGCCTGAGGGAAATTTAGAATCTATGGTGAAGTGTGAGAGGATGAATGTTGTTTGTGGCCCCGAGATTGCCTGAAGTGGTGGGGGCTGTAGTTCATCCCACTAATCTTCAGCTTAGGAATTTTCCTTCAGAAATAAAATCCTGTGGGAGTCATGCAAGAGTTGCTACTTGGACTTGTGTGAAGTAGATTTGTGCACACAAAGGATTCTGAGAATTGCTTCATTTGATAAATGAGCAAAGGCCCCAGCTGCTGTACTCTGAAATCCAACTGCCATGCTTCCTTGTACAGCTACCAGACAGTGACAAAGTAGAAGGGATATTGAGGCAGGCCCATTCCTGGGAAACTGGGAATCCTTTGAGACTCTGCTCAAAGCTCAAGGATTCCCTGGAGACTTTGCTGAACCTGCCTTAGACTGCAAAGTAGTCCATGATGCTTCCACCCAATCTTCTCTTCCTCTCTCCTTCACTTGTGGTCAGGATTAAATCACAAATCATGAATCTCTCAGCCCCTTTCAACTTCATTCCTATTTCCTTTTCACACACATATTTCCTCTTTTATTATTATTTTTTAATCTTTATTTATTTTTGAGAGACAGAGCGTGAACAAGGGAGGGACAGAGAGAGGGAGAGGGAGACACAGACACAGAGCAGGCTCCAGGCTCTCAGCTGTCATGGGGCTTGAACCCACCAACAGTGAGATCATGACCTGAGCTGAAGCTGGGTGCTTAAATGACTGAGCCACCCAAGTGCCCCCAGATATCTCCTCTTTTAAAGTCAATGTGTTTCATCCTGTCTTAGCATCTGATGCCCCTTGGAAAATAGGCAGTCAACTAATCTGGTATTCCCTGGATCTGATTTCTGGGTTACTGTTCTTGGACCTTATCCTCTCTGGCCTTATTTAGGATTGGATTTCTCCATGTTTCTTATCCTGGGTCTTGTGCATTCATTTTAAAAATTTTGTTTTTTAATGTTTATTTATTTTTGAGAGAGAGACAGAGCATGAGTAAGGGAGGAGCAGAGAGAGAGGGAGACACAGAATCGAAAGCAGGCTCCAGGCTCTGAGCTGTCAGCACAGAGCCCAACGCGGGGCTCGAACTCACAAACTGAGATCATGACCTGAGCTGAAAATGGATGCTTAACCAACTGAGCCACCCAGGCACCCTTTGTGCATTCTTTAGAACAATTTCTATTGGTATGAGTTTAGAGACCAAGAATTTCCTCAGAGATTTAAACATTATTATTTGGGGTTTCTTTGACAGTTGGTCTCCGTAAATATTTAGTAGGTTTGCAAAATACTTGTTTTTGATCATGCTTCCAGATATATCTGTGAAATGGCTATTTAAAAAAAAAATCTCATAGGATGACAGTTTAAAAATTTTTATTATAAAGTGCGTTACTAGAAAAAAAATTTAAAAAATATATTGGATGTTGAAGCAATGTCAGAATGTTATGACAGTTTCTAAACATTACTTCCAATCTGTAAGAAAACAGATAATAATTCAGGAATCTACACAAGTCTGTGAACCATGTTTACAAAAACAATCCTTTAGATCAATTTCATGGGATAAGAGCTACTCAGGGAAATATTCTAGCATGGGTTTTTGATCTATAGAATTCCTGTTTCTTCAGCTTTATCCATGTTTTTATGCTGATCTAAAGTTAAAGTTTTCTGAATTGAGATATTTGAAATTATACCTCTGTAAAGGGAGACAACTAGCTGAGAATGCCTCACTGGAGCATTAATACAGTGTGTGTGAGAGACAGAGGGGCATGGGTAAAGAGGGAAACCAAGATGATCAGACTTGGTATTTTCTCACTTCCCTCTCTATATGCTGGTACTTCAATTACTGGGTTAGAAAATTTGTTTTATTTTACATTATATAGAATGTCAGATTACCAAATTTACATTTTTTATTGTAGTCTGGGAAACAGGCTTTCTAAGAAAAACCATGCTTCCTCTATTTTCTGTCTTCAAGTATCCTTTACATATAGTGACATGTAGAATGCCGCAATAAATACTTAATGTATTATAATATACATAGTTAGTTAATGATTTAGTTAGTTACTGCCAAGCTCCCTACTGCTATAGCATTAGTAAATAGGAAACAAACACCAGGCCATAGTGTAATCAGTAGTTTCTCAACAACTTAACAAGTGTTGACAATTCCTTAGCTAAGAATGATGAGGTCCTCACTACTCTCTGCCCTATCTCCTCCATTTAGTGTGAACAAAGGACTTTAATGTCCCCCTCTGTCTTAGTCTACTGAGGCTGCTATTACAAAAATACCATAGACTAATTGGCTTATAAATAACAGAAATTTATTTCTTACAATAAACTAAAGTCTGGGAAGTCTAAGATCAAGGTGCTGGCACATTTGGTGTCTAGTGAGATCCTACTTCCTGGCTCCTAGACAGTCATCTTTTGGCTGCAACCTCACCTGACAGAAACAGGCAAAGGAGTTCTCTGTGGCCTCTTTTATAAGGGCACTAATCTCATTCATGAGGGCTCCACCCTCTCCAAGGCACATCAATTAATATCATTGCATTGGAAGTTAGGTTTCAAGATAGGAGTCTTTTCTTTTTTTAAGTAGTTTCTTTCTTTCTTTCTTTCTTTCTTTCTTTCTTTCTTTCTTTCTTTCTTTCATTCATTCAGAGATAGAGAGCAAGCAGGGAAGGGGTGGAGAGAGAGGCAAAGAATCCTAAGCACACTTCCTGCTGTCAGTGCAGAGCCCAATGGGGGCTCAAACTCACAAACTGTGATATTGTGACCTGAGCTGAAATGAAGAGTTGGACACTTACCCAACTGAGCCACCCAGGCACCCTAAGATATATATGAGTCTTGAGGAACACAACCATTCATTAACTTGATTAAACTTAAGTCAGATCTTTTCCTGATACTAGATCCATGACCTCTCTTTTCTTAGAGAATTTACTTTAGAAAACTTGTAATTATAAATGTTTTATATGCCCCATTGAGACACAAATCTTTTTGGAAGCTTCTTAACAATTTTCTGAAACCCAGTAATGTCTTTCTCAGGGATTGGGAGCCAATCCTTTGGAATGTAATCATCAAGAAATATAGTGCCCCTGTCTCCCATTTTCTGTGGTAGGATAGGAGCCTAACTTCAGTGGGCGCCTTGTTCCATGTTATAAAATTACCTCCTGTCATCAAGATACAGCTTTTTTTTTTTCTTTGAGTAATGCCAATTAGAAAACACAGATGGTCTATGATTTCCCCACCTCAGCTCTTAAAATTCTCCAACTCTTTATTTTGGCAGAGTTGAGCTTAGACAGAATTCTGGTCTCAATGTCTCATTGCAAAAGCCTTGAATAATGTCTCCCTTGCCTGTTTAACTTTATACAGTATGATTTTGTTTTGACAAATTCATTCCATCGTATGTTAATTACAATATCACTTCTTCCTGGTCCCAAATTCTTTATCAGTCAGAAGACTTTCCTCTGTAATGAATAGTGAAATCACAGTGGCCCAAACAGTGGGGAAGTATATTCTCAGTTATCATAAAGTCTAGAAGAGGAGTGGAATTCAGGTTGATCCAGCAGTTTAATGATATAATCAAGGTACACAGGTGTTTCTGAGTCTCAATATGCTTTCCACATGTTGGATCGGTGCTGAAGTTCTTTAATGTCCTGGTTGCAGGATGGTTGCCAATCACAAATGAAACTAAATGCTTCCATTTTTAAGAATAGAAGGAGAGAGGGAAAGAGAGACATGTATTGATTTCCACATATCTGACTTGAAAGTTGGGAACAATTATCATCAAGACTTCCAGCAACTTTCTGATTACACTTTTGCTTACATTTGGCCAAATTTCAATCACATTCATGAACCAAACACTGACAGCCACATTAACACTACATGAAGAGGATGGGGTAAAATCGTTGCTAGCTTTCAATGATAATGTCCATTACAATATAATATCTCTAGGGCTTTTGGATTTTAAACCATAGTTTAATTCTGTTTTTAAATTTAAGTAAATTGAAGTATAAAATTGTAATTTCCTTTAAAACCAAAAAGTTTGCAGTTTTAAAATACCAGCAATTTGGGGCACCTAGGTGGCTCAGTCGGTTAAGCATCCGACGTCAGCTCAGGTCATCTCACCCTTCGTGAGCTCAAGCCCCGAGTCTGGCTCTGTGCTGACAGCTCAGAGCCTGGAGCCTGCTTCGGATTCTGTCTCCCTCTTTCTCTGCCCTTCCCCCACTTGTGCTCTCTCTCTCTCAAAAATAAATAAACATTAAAATTTTTTTTTAAATACCAGCCATTTTATCTGATGTTCACACACTTCATTCTGAAACACAATTGTCTGAATAATAATAATAATAGTACTTGCTAACATTTTGAGACTTGTCTTTAGTTGGATTTCTTCACTTTTATCATTTTACTGGAAACACTGATTTCATGTTATATTTTTCTGTACTTTTAACATAATCGAATAACTGCACAATAAGTTTTTTCTTTGTATAATGTGAATGCTTCTCACCATTCTTCTTCAAGCATGAAATTAATTGAAGTGATTGTAATCATCATAGTTTTTAATGTCATTGCAAGAAGAGTAAGATGGATATTTAACATTGAATTCACTGTTGTAAGTCAATAAGTATGGAGAGCAAAAAAAAATTGAGAACACATAAAGTCTTAACAGTACATTTGCAATCACATCCTACTGAAAATATGTGTATTCAAATTAGGTTATTAAAGTTAGAGTAAAACTTAGTTTGTATTGTGAATAATTCCTTGTTATCTTAAGGCAAATGGCATGCAATAGGCTTGATCATTATTTTGCATGTTATTTTTGTTTTTCGTTGTCATTGGATAATTGCAAATCTCTGACTTGAGCCTCAGAGAAAATATACTTTCACCATTAGTAGCTGTGTAACTTCTATAACATCAAGTCATGATGTTTCCAAAGAAGCAATATCAGAATGATTCATGTGAACACATAGGTTATATCATATGTGTTAAAATGCTAAGATACTGCTCTCTTATTCTTTTAAAGTTGGAAGAAAATTCTTTTTCAGTTTCCTAAATATAACATTACTGAATACAGACTTGCCATTCTCCAAATCTGTTCTCTTAAAATTTCTCAACCAATTATCTCAGCAATTTTTCAACCTTTTAGAAACATTTGAGCTGTTATAGGCATTAGTGATCTCTGAGAAGTTACCAGTAACTCTTAATTCACTTGCCACTTTGTGGGTTAGATTCCAGTGACTATAAAAGAAATCTATAGTTTAAATAGGTGAAAGATAATGTAGGTGGTGCCCATTCAATCTTATCAAATTGCAACTACTATAATTTAGTAAATGCTACTGGCAAACGTGTAAAAAAATATTCAAGGCATATTAAAATATGTTCTTAAATATATTTGTTATTTAGAAGGTATTTTAGTTAGCTTTCCTAGTTTGATAACCTTTATTGTGACATAATTCATATATAAAATGAAGAACAAGCATTTTTTAACGTATATATTTCAAAGAATTCTGATAAATTTCAAGATTATAGTTGAAATACGAAGTGAAAACTTCTACCATTCACAAATGTTCTCACATTGCTCTTTGTAGCCACTTGCCCTTGATATTTGACTCCCGACAACAATTAATTAGCTTTATGCCACTAATGACTGATTTGCGTCTTCTAGATTTCCATATAAATAAAATCATGCATCATGTACTCTTTTGTGTCTAACTTCCTTTGTTAAGCATAATTATTTTGACATTCATTCATGTTGTGGCATGTGTCAATATCCAATCATTTTTCTTACTGAAGAGTATCCCATTTAATGGATATGCTGCACTTATGCATTCCTCTGCTGGTGGACTTTAGAGTCATTTTCAGATTTTTGCTATTATAAATGAAGCTGTTATGAGCATAGGTATGCAAGTCTTTTTGTGGCTATGTATTTTAACATAGCTTAGATAATTACCTAGAAGTGGAATCAGTTTATAAGACAGTACAAAACAGTTTTCAAAGTGGTGGTTCCCAGCTTTTCATTTTTATCTTTGCATGTGTATCTATATGAAAACTTCCCTCTCTCTCTGTCTCTCTGTCATCTATCTCTCTATCATCTATCTATGAAAATTCTACCTAGTAAGGTTCACAGTTGGTAAAAATATAGAATATACAAATAAATATTTTTAAATTTTTTTAACAAATAAACATTTTTGTAAAAATATTTATACATAAATATACTTTACAGACTAATTAATAATCACTTTTTTCCTACAACTTATGTAATGTTTCTCTATTCCTCTGTAATAAAATGTTCTGTAAGATTATCCTTATGAATTTTAATGGATTAACATGAGTTTATGTTGAATTTTAATGGGTTAACATAATTTGTATAATCAATAGCTTTTTACACTGATTGTTTTTTTTATTATAAGAATGCCACAGTATTTTTACACTCAGTCTTGATGTGAAATTCTAACTAGTTCCTCCAAATTAATGGTTAAATGTAACATTATAAATCAGATCAAATCAATAGTTCTTGAACGTTTTACACAGATTTCCAGTTGGTTCTGCAGAAGCTGCAGACTCCATTGCATTTGCACAAGTGGTTGACGCAATAGTGCATGAAATTACTATCTAACCCACCCACTTTACTACAATTTGAAAAAAAAAATATTTTTAAACCAAATAAAATATTTGTTTTATTTGACATTTACTTAGCTCAATAAGAACCTAGAATTTTTAAAAAGATTTTAATGTGTTTTTTATGACTATTTTTTCCTTCACTCTTTATTTTCTATATAAGTTATTTATCTTTAACCATTTGAATTAAAGTTAAGCTCATAAAAATAAAATTTTCTCCCACATATGTGTTGAATATTTTTATCTAATTTAACTTTTCCCTTTAATTTTGTTTTTTTCTTTATCTATGGAAGCTTAAACATCTTAATTTACTAATTTTATAAATAGTAATATCAATTAATTTTCACATTTAAATATTTATATTTTTGCATTTATTCATGTAGAATATTTAATAAACAACTTGTTCCATCATCTCTATTCACATAATACATCTATATTACCTTTTAACAGAATACAACATTGATAATTAAAAATTACATAGTTTATGTACAATATTTTAGCATACTCTATTAAGCCATTTATTTTTATTTCAGAACCATATTGCCTACAAGGTGTTTTTATTTTTTTTATTTTATTTTATTTTTTTTTAATTTTTTTTTTTAACGTTTATTTATTTTTGAGACAGAGAGAGAGCATGAACAGGGGAGGGTCAGAGAAAGAGGGAGACACAGAATCTGAAACAGGCTCCAGGCTCTGAGCTGTCAGCACAGAGCCTGACGCAGGGCTCGAACTCACGGACCATGAGATCGTGGCCTGAGCCGAAGTCGGATGCTCAACCGACTGAGCCACCCAGGCGCCCCTAGGTGTTTTTATTTTTAATATTTGTTGGTATTCTTACTTTTGGAAGTACATGCTTTTTTGCCATATGTATTATTATCATATTTGTTTTTTAGTGTATGTTAATCCATGTTTTTTATGAATGAAAGATTTCATTAATCAAGGAAATGTGAAAACCAGTTTCAAGTGCATTTAAGTGCATTTATATTTATACACTATTTAATAAAGGAGTTTTAGGTAAAGAATTTCAGATTAGTTTTAAAACTGGTTAAACAACAGAGCAATAAGTGATGACTTTTGAAGTTTTCTTTTGCACTGGACAGAAATCATTTATATCTACAACAGGTAAACCTTTTCCTGTTAACCTCTGCTCTTACCGAGCTGTAAGATAGTTCAGTACATAGAATAGCATTTGAAGGTGCAAGACCAGTTTAACATTGAAGGGAATAACAGTAATTGCTTTAATTTACTCCCAGGTTCTGCTAATTATTCTCATAGTCTAACCCTGTGTGACCACAAGTAATCTCCAGAAATTATTCATGATCACAAAGGGCTGTCCTCATTAGATTGGCCTATTTATTTCCATAAGTACAGCAAAACTATTCATCACTGTTATTAAAAGATAAACTGAGGCATATTAAAAACTTTAGAGTTTGAGCCAAAGTTTAAGCACATTAGTCAGTGCTAAGCCAGAAGTGGCAAGGAACACTCCCCTCACAGGAGCTTTATAGAGAAGACGCTGAAGCAAAGCAAGGGAATTACTTAATGGGGCATAGCTTAAGTGAGGCCTCATATGTGAAATCCTCATTAGCTGTTTGTGATTGGTTGTCATCAGGTTTCTGTTTCTTAACCTCAAGGCACTACAGGCTTAGGTTTGGTTTGTTTAGGTAGACTACTAATACCTTAAAGCCACCTCAGTCCAATGGGCTCCCTGTTTATTTTTATTTTTTTAACATAATTTATTGTCAAATTGGCTAACAGTGTGTACAGTGTGCTCTTGGTTTTGGGGGTAGATTCCCATTGCTTACATACAACACCCAGTGGTCATCCCAACAAGTGCCCTCCTCAATGCCCATCACCCATTTTCCCCTCTCCTCCCCCCCCCCCCCATCAACCCTCAGTTTTATTTATTTATTTAGAATATTTTGTATTTAAGAGTCTCTTATGGCTTGCCTCCCTCCCTCTCTGTTTGTGACTATTTTTTCCCCTTTCCTTCCCCCATGGTCTTCTTTCTGTTAAGTTTCTCAGGTTCCACAGAAGAGTGAAAACATATGATATCTGTCTTTCTCTGACTGATTTCACTCAGCATAAGACCTTCCAGTTCCATCCAATTTGCTGCAAATGGCAGGATTTCATTCTTTCTTATTGCCAAGTAGTATTCCATTGTATATTAAACTGCATCTTCTTTATCCATTCATCAATTGATGGACATTTAGGCTCTTTCCAAATTTGGCTATTGTTGAAAGTGCTGCTATAAACATTGGGGTACATTGTGCCCCTATGACTTAGCATTCCTGTATCCTTTGGATAAATTCCTAGTAGTGCTATTACTGGGTCAAAGGGTAGTTCTATTTTTAATTTTTTGAGGAACTTCCACAGTGTTTTCCAGAGTGGTTGCACCAGTTTGCATTCCCACCAACAGTGCAAGAGAGTTCCCATTTCTCCACATCCTCGCCAGCATCTGTTGTTTCCTGAGTTGTTAATTTTACCCACTCTGACTGGTGTGAGGTGGTATCTCAGTGTGGTTTGGTGTGTATCTCCCTGATGATGAATGACGTTGAACATCTTTTCATGTGCCTGTTGGCCATCTGGATGTCTTCTTTGGAAAAGTGTCTATTCATGCCTTCTGCCCATTTCTTCACTGGATTATTAGTTTTTCGGGTGTTGAGTGTGGTTAAGTTCTTTACAGATTTTGGATACTAACCCTTTATCTGGTATGTCATTTGCAAATATCTTCTCCCATTCCATCTGTTGCCTTTTACTTTTGTTGATTGTTTTCTTTGCAATGCAGAAGATTTTTATCTTGATGAGGTCCTAATAGTTCATTTTTGCTTTTAATTCCCTGGGGTTTGGAGATACGTCAAGCAAGAAATTACTGCATCTGAGGTCAAAGAGATTGTTGCCTGCTTTCTCCTCTAGGTTTTTGATGGTTTCCTGTCTCACATTTAGGTCTTTCATCCATTTTGAGTTTATTTTTTGTGTATGATGTAAGAAAGTGGTCTAGTTTCATTCTTCTGCATGTTGCTGTCCAGTTCTCCCAGCACCATTTGCTAAAGAGACTGTCTTTTTTCCACTAGATACTCTTTCCTGCTTTGTCAAAGATTAGTTGGCCCTACATTTGTGGGTCCAATTCTGGGTTCTCTATTTGATTCCATTGGTCTATGTGTCTGTTTTTGTGCCAGTACCATACTGTCTTGATGATTACAGCTTTGTAGTAGAGGCTAAAATCTGGGATTGTGATGCCTTCTGCTTTGGTCTTCTTCTTCAAAATTACTTTGGCTATTCAGCTCCTTTTGTGGTTCCATACAAATTTTAGGATTGCTTATTGTAGCTTTGAGAAGAATGCTGGTGCAATTTTGATAGGGATTGCATTGAATGTGTAGATAGCTTTGGGTAGTATTGACATTTTAACAATATTTATTCTTCCAATCCATGAGCACGGAATGTTTTTCCATTTCTTTGTATCCTCTTCAAGTTCCCTCTAAGCTTTCTATAATTTTCAGCATACAGATCTTTTACATTTTGGTTAGGTATTCCTAGGTATTTTAGGCTCTTGGTGCAATTGTGAATGGGATCAGTTTCTCGATTTCTCTTTCTGTTGCTTCATTATTGGTGTATACAAATGCAACTGATTTCTGTACATTGATTTTGTACCCTGCGACTTTGCTGAATCCATCAATCCATTCTAGCAGCCTTTTGGTGGAGTCTTTCAGGTTTTCCATGTAGAGCATCATGTCGTCTGTGAAAAGTGAAAGTTTGATTTCTTCGTTGCCATTTTTGATGCGTTTTATTTCATTTTGTCATCTGGTTGTGATGCTAGGACTTCCAACACTGTGTTAAACAACAGTGGTAAGAGTGGACATCCTTGTCGTGTTCCTGATCTCAGGGGGAAAGCTCTCAGTTTTTCCCCATTAAGGATGATATTAACTGTGGGCTTTTTATATATAACTTTTATGATGTTTAGGTACGTTCCTTCTATCCTGATTTTCTTGAGGGTTTTTATTAAGAAAGGATGCTGAACTTTGTCAAATGTTTTTTTCTGCATCTATTGACAGGATCATATGGCTCTTATTCTTTCTTTTATTAATGTGATGTATCACATTGATTGATTTTCGAATATTGAACCAGCCCTGAAGCCCAGGAATGAATCCTACTTGATCATGGTGATTAATTCTTTTTATATGCTGTTGAATTCGATTTGCTAGTATCTTGTTGAGAATTTTTGCATCTATGTTCATCAGGGATATTGGCCTGTAGTTATCCTTTTTTTAGGGTCTCTCTGGTTTGGGAATCAAGGTAATGCTGGCTTTGTAGCATGAGTCCTGAAGGTTGCCTTCTGTTTCTATTTTTTGGAATAGCAATGGGCTCCCTGTTTAAATTAACACCATATATAAGCTTTTGGGGACATATGTTATTTAGCAAACTAAGTATTTCTGTTTGTCAATATTCACATGGAATTTTGGATTGGATTTTTAAAAGTTTAAGTGATTACTATCTCTATGCTGACACTAGAAAAGTAAGCCTAAGACATCAGATTTTAGTTCTTAAATTCCTCTGTTACTGAAGTTTGAGAAATCTGCTGACACGTCTGGCCAGTCAGTCGCTTTACCAGTGAGACTGCATCCCTAGATGCCAGATCCTTAGCCAGTTTTCTCGAGAGGGCTTTGTATAGAGCATTGATTCCACATATAAAGTCAATTTGTGTTCCTTAATAGTGTCCTTGTCAGAACTTGTTAAATGAGAGTTATTTGCAAATATAACACTTCAGGTAGAAAAAAAAGGATTTACTCTAGAAGCTAGGAAAAGACATGAATGACTTCAGCAGACTATGAAGTATATACTTCTCCAGAACATAGTTTATTAGCTATCTCAGGTGAGTCACTTTGGCGACTTGGAGAAAATGTACAAAACTGTTAAAGTAGAATTTTCAAAAAGGGTAAAATGATGACTGTAATGAAAATACATGAATGCAGTTAAAAATTGTGTTAGTATTTTTAAAATCCTTGCTTTGTTCCTTCAACCTCTTTGAATCTCCTCAATCTAGTGTTTCTTCATCATCAGGAATTTCAACTACTCCCCATAGGAAGAGGGAAAAAATCTCTACTTCCTTTCTCTTGCTAAAGTGACTTTCAGATATTGATCAGGTGAGAAAGGGCATCCTACCATCTCTGTTTCTAGACTGAAGGGGAATATGGGCTGCTCTCACCCAATGTTTATTCTGTAATGCCAATTAAGTCTCCCATGCTACACTTAGAGCTTTATTGATTTCCACCATAGTTATTTATAAAAGCAATGTATATTGCAAAAGTGAGGGCTAATTTTATTTTATTTTTTTACTTTTTATTTAATTTATTTTCTGAAGATAATTTTTTCTTAGCTCTATGCACATGCACACACACACGCACACACACACAAGCATATCCCTCCTGTTATAAAGAATTTTGACACTGTTTCTCAAAACATAATAGTACTAGTATTACTTTGTTTAGATATATTTGACTACTTCTGCAACCTGGCTTCTATTAAATATGTCACGATTTTTATAGTGAATTATTCTGTGTTACCCATACACTGTAGGTGATACCAGCTCTAGCTAAGTTTTTTTTCTGATACCTCAAACTGGTCCCTGGGCAATCACCGTTAAGCCAATTTAGAGGAAAATAACATTTCTGCAGTAATAGGAGCGTTATAAAATGTCTCAATTCTCCTTAAGTTTACAGTTAGTATGTTGAACATTCTGTATGATAAGGAGAAAAATCTCACAGGAATTTGTGGATAGAAATAACAAGACATGTGAAAATTCTCTGCCAAATAGTCCATGTCCTGCATCATTTTTCAACAAATTATCCTTTGAGGTTTCATTTTAGGTTGCCTTCTTCCCATTAGTTTCATTCTTTATTCTCAAAGAAAAAAAAATGGAGAGACAGAGTTTTCTCTGAGGATTCATGTACCCTTAGTATATCTCCTGAATATAAGAGCAGAAAAAAATAATAATAAGTCAAGGATTTCAGTTGAATAAGAATGATTTATCTACTGAGTGCTGAAGGACATGAATACATTATGGATATCTTTTTGCATTTGACTTTTATTTCTTTCTTAGCAAGTAGATGGTTTCAGAGAATACTTAAAAACAATTCTGAAATAATATGATGAGGCATTTATTTCTCTCAATGACATAGACTTTTACATTAATTATACTGAGCTATCCATGGAATTTCGGACAACTGTATCATTTAAAATTTATCCTAATAGTGTAATTACTTTTAAATTTCCAAAGTTCAGTGTATGACTCTTTAAACTTTCATGGGTTAATGTACTTCAATATTTATTACTGATATTTTTTCCTATTGAATTGATATTAACTATAATTATGAAGCAAATGTAGGCAGAGATTCAGCAATTAATTTTTTGAAGATGAACCTTCTTTATAAAACTACATGCAATTAACTAGAAAAATTTAAATCTGAGATACAACTTTTAAATTGGTTTTATGCTTGTAAAATTTTACATTGCTTTTCTTATTTACTTGTATAAGTAGCTTTGTTTATGCTATGTTCAGTTTTCTGTATTTTATTTTATTTTTTTAAGTTTATTTATTTAAGAGAGAGAGAGTGGGGTAGGGGTAGAGAGAGAGGGAGAGAGAGAATACCAAGCAGGTTCCATGCTGTCAGTGCAGAACCCAATGTGGGGCTTGAACTCACAAATCGTGAGATCATGACCTGAGCCGAAATCGATTCAGACGCTTAACTGACTGAGCCACCCAGTCGCCTCCATGAAATTTTTCATAATGCTCATCCTCTTCATTTTTCCTCCCATATCTCTCCAATTCTAATACATCATGTATTGCACTGAATTTTTAAATATCTTACTTGCTTCTCACATCAGGTTGATAGAATGAGGTTATTACAAGTAAAAGTCATTTTTCTTAATTTACCTATGTTATTATAGTGGCTAATCTTGTCTCGAGGCAGTAAATATTCAATACATTAATGTAATGGATAGTTGGCTATGCTTGCAACCCTCTAAAATCTACATTTCTAGGCACAAGTAGTAGTTGGGTTTGTTAGCTATCCTAGTTGGAGAATCACAGGTCAGCTCCTAAGATTCTGGAGCAAATCCAACTTTCTGTAGAAAACTTTTCTCCTTTTGAGAAAAATAATAAAATAAAATAAAATGAAATAAAACAAAATAAAATAAAATTAAAATAAAATAAAATAAAATAAAATAAAATAAAATAAAATAAAAATAGATTGTGTGACTTGCTACATGGCCTTGGTAGGGATTAAATTTTTTTTTTTTTTTAACGTTTATTTATTTTTGAGACAGAGAGACAAAGCATGAACGGGGGAGGGTCAGAGAGAGGGAGACACAGAATCTGAAACAGGCTCCAGGCTCTGAGCCGTCAGCACAGAGCCTGATGCGGGGCTCGAACCCACGGGCCGCGATATCATGACCTGAGCCGAAGTCAGCCGCCCAACCGACTGAGCCACCCAGGCGCCCCGATTTTTTTTTTAAATTTTTTTTTTTAACGTTTATTTATTTTTGAGACAGAGAGACAAAGCATGAATGGGGGAGGGTCAGAGAGAGGGAGACACAGAATCTGAAACAGGGCCTTGGTAGGGATTAAAACCCTAAGCCTCCCCAGTCAAATTGTGACCTGAATTGTCAATCATAAAGTAGGGATTCACAGCTTGTGCACTGCATTCCTCCATAATTTAGAAATACAATATGCAAGATTTGGCTCATACATATCCTAGATTCTTGCATAAGTGAATATGTGGCTTAGAATCCCAAGACATGCACTTTAACTATTAGGCTCCATCTGCTTTCTTCCATATCTACTGTCTCACTGAAAGTATATATGTATATTTGGCTGAATTTTCAGATGGTTATTTGCAATATCTTTTCACCAACCAGATGTACATTGCTAAAGCATTGCACTCTCCTCATAGGAGCTCCATCCAAAGAAAATAGGAAGGAAAATCTTCCTAGTAGCAAAAGGTCAAGGACCACATTTTGTTGTCCATGTGCCTCAGTGAGGATGTAGCCAAAGGACTAAGTTGATTCTGATTCATGACCAGTTTGGTAGTATGGAACCAAGGAGTTTAGTAAGATAATCACAAAGAAGAAAATTCGAAGATTATTTAAAGGGAGGTTGGTAAAGAGAAATATAGATGGACTTTATTAATGGCACGAAGTGTGAAGATAGTTGGATCTAACGTGAGTGCTCACTGTAGGCATGTAGATAATTTGTTAGTGCCTCCCAACTGTAGCTACTATTCAAGCTGTGATCTCTTTAGTGGAACAAATTAACAGAGAAAAACATTTAATATTGAGCTGCTGATGTGGGGATTTGGAAAATACTCTCCCACCCTTAATTTTTTTCCCTACATATCAGTTAGCAAGGTCCACCAGAAATAGGTACTTTCCAATTGCCAGAACAGCTGTCCACCTCTGCCATCTTAAGTCAATGCTCTATCCATACTCTAAGTATCTTCTATTAAGTATTACGAACCATAATTGTTTTCACAGTGTAGAGAACATCATGTTAGTCTACTACTTTGCTGGCATACTGGTTAGACCTGGTGAATTAGATGGAGAAAGTTTCCTAGTTGTCTTTATAAGACCCCTGCATGGAGGAAAACCACACTACTGATGCAAAGAAAAACAGACTTCATGCTCCTTCTTTCAAACAGAGAAGTCTATGCAGGAAACTGGTTGCAAAGTTACTGGAGGAGCTAAGTCAACAAAAGAGTAAGAGGAGAACTGGGATTATAAACTGGGAGGAGGGAAAACAAAGTTTCTATCCTTAATTCCTACAGAAACCCAGGATTCTGTCTAGGCAGAAGTGGTGGGTTTATCCTGGACCCCAGTGGCCAGTGCAGAGTCAGCTCAATTTCAGTGGTTCTAGGCTTGTATGGGAGCTGCACCTTTTAGGCAGATCAAGAATTAGATGAAAATCATTTTCCATTATGGAGTAGGTGTTGACTCATATATGCTAGCATTTTAACATTAGCTTTTCTGAGTTCTGGGTTTCTCCTTCCTGTTTCTCTGGATTCCCTGCTTCCTACTGTCCTACGGAATGTTCTAATAATTTTGTAATGGGTCTGCTCTTCCCTTTCCCTCTGATTAAAACACCTAGACTACTTTCTGTTTTTCTGCCCAAAACCTGGATGAAACATTAATAATTGAATTATTGAGTCAATAATGACATGTAACTTTAGTGGGAACTTACTAATTACTGATCACAAGTTCTGCTCTTTCATTGCTTTGCAAGTAGTCTAATATGCCATGAAAATAAACATTTAGTTTAACTCCTCTTCAGAGGTCCTACCTAGCTCAGCAGGATATCCATGTCTCAAAATGAATTCTTAACAATTTATTGTAGTAATTGTATGAAAAATTTAGGTTGTCCTTGGTTGGCAATATAAATATCCTGATTCTAATGAGATAATATCATTCCCCCCAAATGAAAACAAACAAGCAAGCAAACTTTGCTTTAAAAAGTAACTTGAGTTTATGATATGTGTTTTGCAGTGATATTAATTTCTTGGCTTCACAGACATGACTCTTAAGGGAGACTTATGGCCAGATTTTAGGTGTAGGTAATACTGATTCAGAAGTATTCACCTTGTTCAGTTTTTTTCCCTATAAGTATAACTTTATCATTAAATTTTTTAAAAATGTTTATTTTTTTGAGAGAGAGAGAGACAGAGTGTGAGTGGGGGAGGGGCAGAGAGAGGGAGACACAGAATCTGAAGCAGGCTCCAGGCTCTGAGCTGTCAGCACAGAGACCAATGCAGGGCTCAAACTCATGAACCATGAGATCATGACCTGGCCAAAGTCAGACACCTAACCAACTGAGCCACCCAGGCACCCTGTATAATTTTATCATTTAAAACTGAGCAGGGTGAAATGGTTATTTAAAATAGAACTTCAGTAGCCCTAAATTGGAATTACAATATTCAAATTAGGCAAACATACAGTTTTCCTTCTGTGAGAGTAAGGGTCATATAGGTAGTATATATCTTTAATAAGACAGGGAGAAGAAAGTAAAAACTGCTACTCTAAGCACAGCTGTGTATTTTAATTTATGTAAAAAAACTACAAAGGAGTAAATGATCTATTACCCTTCATATGTGCTTACTATCTATCTATCTATCTATCTATATATATTGCTCACTAATTTTATTATATCCTATCTTTGAGATTCTAACATGTGACAGGAAAACAAGATAGAAATATATTCTAGAAGAGCATTTGTTATTGATTTGGAATCATTCACTTGAAAATGTTAAAATGTCAGGTTTTTAAGTTTTTAATTATATTTCATTTTCCTTTGATTTCATAAGCATACAAACCAGGTCAGGGCAAAATTAATGTGTGCTTTAGACTTCCTTTTTGCATAGGAGGAAACGATATTTGAATTCAGGCTTCTGTTCAGTATAATTGCTTCCCTATGTCTGTACATGTCTTACCAAGCCTTTTCATAGAAATAGAAAGTTCTACTTCAGTGGGGTGACAGAGACTGTGGGATAATAATTAAATAGATTTGCTTTTCTTCCTAGCTACAATGCTGGCTATGGCACCCAGCCTCCCTTGCAGATAAGTGTGCCCATGACAGGGGGTAACAGGGTGTGGGTGGAAGTGATATGCACCCCTTCTAGTCTGAGTTTAGGGCTCAGATCTCCCAATACTTTCCCTCCAGCAGAGCTCTTAGGTAAAGGTATCTGTGTCTCTGAATACCTCCTCTAAACAGCAACAGCCACTTTGCCAAGCCATTGAGAGGTTTTGCTTTATTTATATTTGCTAAAGTCACTCTAAACAATGCTAGGTGTCAGACAACTTGTATTTAACCCAGTTAATATATAGATATAATATATATACACATATATGTCTGTGTATACATACATACATACACACACACACACACACACACACGTATATATACATATATATATATATATAGTCAAAAAGTGCCGTAAATGCTTTTACTGTGTGTTGGGAAAGTTTTATTTAAGGCAGAATTTTAAAGTTTACTATTCTTAATTTAAAATTTTGCAAGTAATTCGAGGACCTATTATACAAAGTGATCTGTAATTACTCTGGGTCATATACTTACATCGTGAACCTTCAAAGGTGGTAAGTAAGCCAAATGCAGCTGGTTACTCAGCCTGGCTATCCAGGTAGCATCTTGCATCTCACAATTGATTTTCTTCTCCTGAACTGGTTTCCCCCTATTTAGTAATGCTCAAGAAATTAAAAAAAAAACAACTAACCAACAAACAAAAAAAACCTTGTGTTTTCATTCAGCCTATGACCCAGTTAAATCTTGATTATAATGTTAAAAAATGTAAATACTCTTTTTTATTGAGGAAATAACTCCTCCAAAAGGTCTTTACAGAATCATTATGCATAAAAGTACTCACTATATTTAAAAAAAATTCTATACTGTACATTGTGTGATTTTCTTCATGAATCTTAAAATTTATTGTAATTTTAGCCCCAATGTACTTCATAATATTGACAAGCCTTTAAACAACACTACAAAAGTTATTATGTTTTAAAGAATTTCTCAAAGGGATCACGTTTTAAAAATTGATGTTTTCCGATAAACAAAACTAAAAGGCAACATACTGAATGGGAGAAGATATTTGCAAATGACACATCCAATGAAGGGTTAGTACCCAAAATATATAAAGAACTGATACAAGTCAACACACAAAAAACCCCCAAACAATCTAATTATAAATGGGCAGAAGACCAACAGAAGACATGAACAGAGATTTCTCCAAAGAAGGCATACAGATAGCCAACAGACACATCAAACACTCATCATTGGAGGAATGCAAATTAAAACTACAATGAGATGTTACTTCACACCTGTCAGAATGGCTAAAGTCAAAAACAAACAACAGGTGTTGGTGAGGATACGGACAAAAAGGAAACTTCTTGCACTGTTGGCTGCAGTCACTCTAGAAAAGAGTATGGAGGTTCCTCAAAAAGTTGAAAATAGAACTATCACTCTGTGATCCATTAATTGCACTATGGGGTATTTATCTCCAAAATACAAAAACACTAATTCAAAGGGATACCCGCATCCTTATGTTTATTGCAACATTATCTACAATAATGAAACAGTGGAAGTGAGATAGCGTATATCATGTATATATGTATATGTATATATATATATATATATATATATATACATACACACACACACATATATATATACATCATATATATATATACATGATATACATATATATACATTATATATATATTATATATATGTAATATATATATATGTAATATATATATATATATCTATATTATATATATATATATTCAGCCATAAAAAAGAATGAAATCTTGCCATTTGTGACAACGTGGACAGATCCAGATAGTATGCTAAGTGATACAAGCCAGTCAGAAAAAGACAAATACCATGTGATTTCACTCATATGTGGAATTTAAAAAACAAAGTAAGTGAAAAAAGGAAAAAAGAGAGAAAGAGAAAGGAAGAAAAAAAACTAGACACAAACCAAGAAACAGACTCTTAACTTTAGAGAACAAACTGATGGTTACCAGAGGGAAGGTGGATGGGGAGATGGGTGAAATAGGTGATGGGGATTAAAGAGTGCACTTATCAGGATGAGCACAGAATAGTGTATAGAAGTGTTGAATCACTATATCGTATACTTGAAACTAATATAACACTGTACGTTAACTACACTGGAATTGAAAGTCAGGTGCTTTACTGAAATAGAATGTACAAAAATACTGAAAACATTTTTTTTTTTTTTAATGATAGGTGGCTATCCACATACATTTTGATTTTTCTGGGTAGGAATAGAAGGATACAAATAATGTATTTGATGTAATCTTGTAGATTTTCAGGGCAAAACAGCCCATTTGACCTTATATACTGAAGATTGATACTTATTTGTTGTAAGATCTTAGAGTTAACTGAGTTTTATTTTATTGAGTATAATATGTTTTTTATTTAATTTAATATTTTGCTTTTACATAAGAAACATTTAAGCAGGAGATAGTACTACTGAGAAATAAAAACTGACAGGGCTTCAAATACAAGGAACAGACCACCACTGGGAGAGTTTTTCATAGCGGCCATGCAGCACTTATCGATTCGCTTTTATGGTCAGAACTTTCAAGGTTTATTTTGAACAGATACTGAAGGACTCAATATTAAATAAAGTACTCAGAAATCAGTTTCTTGTGATGTGTTAAAAGAATGTTGACTTTCAATAATACTTAGAATTTTAGTTTATGTCAGAATGTTAAAAAGGCAATGTTAAATCAAAATTCAAAAGAATCTGGTTAAATTTGAGATGAGATTCCCAGCAGGTGAAACAATATTTTCTAAGAGAAATCACTGTATGGAATACAAAAGAGATATTGCATGTAAGGTTACATGGACAAAAGACTGCCAGAGCAATCGTTTTGACTACACAATTTGATTCAGTTAGACAAAATAATTATGCTGATAGTTGATGGTTTGTTTAAGGGAATTCAGTAATTTTGTCTTGTGTTTTACTAGCACAATCATATTTTCTTAAACCTGTTATTGAATCATCAAAGTTATAGCTGGATACAAAAGAGAACCATGAGAGAAGGAAAAATCATATTTGAGAGTTTGAGACAAAAATGATTGATTTACTTAGAAAAAAATGGAATATTTTTTTCAAAAAAATATGAGAGCCCTCCACACAGGTGTGATCTCATCAAAAACTGGGTCAAATTATATTACCCACAAATATGGGTGGATCTTCTGAGCATGCTTAAACCTACAAAATCTCTGTAGATCTAAGAATATTGCTCATTTTTAACGCAAAGGCATAAACAGGAAATCAATATAAATTAATATAAAGAAGTACAGATTGTGTAAGCAATTGCAGCTGAAAGTTACCATTCTCAATTTCAAATGCAGTCTCAGTTTCAGAAACTATTTAGGAAGAGAAAGTTCCATATGTCTTTTTTTTTTTTTTTTTTGTAATGAGAAATATGTTCAAGTAAAGATAAAGTAGAAGGTACTCTGTACTTTTTATAAAGACATAGGGAACACAATTTGCCAAACTTTTTTTTTTTTTCAAAAAGTCAATTAAGAAAGACATTTTAAAAATTATATCAGGGAAGTAGTTACAGAGCAAGATTATGATGTAATGAAGTTTCTCATTTCTCCTTGTGAAGGATATTAATGTGGAATATATTAATCATTTTTAACAATGAAAAGCCCTAGTTAGATTGGTAAAGTTTTTATATGTAATATATAGAGACAGTTGAAAACAACATACATACATGTGTTTTTTGTTGTGGTCTAACTGTAGCATTTAGTGTATTCCGAGAAGCCTTGTCAACAATAAAAATGTTTGGGAGAATGAACCAAAGAATCAATCATGCTGTATTTAAAATGCCATTCTGGAAAATCTACTCATAACCCTTTACAGTAATTCTGATACAATCTATAAACAATGTAATATAATTTCATTAAACAAAAAAGAAGTGGACTCTTTCTATGGAATGACTATTACTTAAGAGTATCTGATAGCAAAGCCCTCAAGGGTTACCAGGAAGCCTTCTGGCTTTTATTGTGTTTCTGTCCAGACAGAATTACTGTTAGTACTTTCTGACACTTTGCTTCTTTTTCTGCCATATTTTTTTAGAGTTGGTTTAAATATGTCTGAACTTAAGTAGTGAAACCAAATCTTAAAGGAATTATTTCCTCTGATAGTTCTCAAACTAACACAACTAGTATATTGGGTTGTACAAGGAAATTAGAAAGTATTTTTCCCTTGAATATCTACAAGTCAGAATGGTAAATTGTTGGCTTAAAATGGTTGGGCAACAAAGAAACTTAATTTTTCATTCTTTAAAAACTTTTCATTATGGAAAAATTTAAAGATATTAAGAAGTGGAGGGAATAATATCATGACTGTGATCCATCCAGATCTCAGCTTCAGTAAATGTCAATTTTATTCCATTTAGTACATTCCAACCAATTATTAGTTTGTATCAAATACAAACTTAAGATATTATCATACTACTAACATAAAATTCCTGTATATTATCATGTCTGGTCAGTGTTCACATTTACGTTTTACTTTGTTAGATATGGAATTCAGATAAGGTCCATTACATTGCATTAGATTAAGTCTGAGGTCTCTTAATATGAGTTACTTCTCTTTCTATGTTTTTGTTCCTTGCTACATTTGGTTGAATTGGTTGAAGAAATAGTCTCGGTGTTGCTGCATTTTTATTTTTATTGTTTTAAGTTTTTTATTTATTATTTACTTTTGACAAAGAGAGAGTGGAAGTAAGGAAGGGGCAGGGTGAGAGGGAGAATCTCAAGCAGTCTCTGTCTGTGCTGTCAGCACAGAGCCCAGCATGGGTCTTAAACTCACTAAACTGTGAGATCATGACCTGAGGTGAACTCAAGAGTCTGACACTTAACCAACTGAGCCACCCAGATGACCCAGTGATGCTGCATTTTTATATATCTCCTAAGGAGATAATATCTCCCTGTCCATATACTCACCACAAAAAGAATAACTGTCATTGATGGAAAGGAGTATCTTCTTGATACAGCTCAGTGGAAAGAAAGCCCCTGATACAGTATCCTTCCTCCAGGAAGAGCAACCAGTCACCTGATAGCAGAAAATGACATTGGACCCGTTCCTTGAATAAGCAATCATCTGACTTCACTGAAATACAGATATACCTTCCTACTTTAAGGTGTATTTATTTATTTTGTGAGGGAAAGAGAACATGTGTATGATCAGGGAAGGGGCAAAGAGAGAGAGAAACAGAGAAACTCAAGCAGGCTCCATGCTGTCTGTGCAGAGCCTGACACAGGGCTCAATCTCACAAACTGAGATCATGACCTGAGCTGAAATCAAGAGTAAGACGCTTAACCGATGGAGCCATGCAGGTGCCCCCCTTATTAATTTCAATGATTGAGTTAATGCCATCATCTGTAGATTTAGGGAATACCTTATCCAGAGTTACGATACCCAACTCAACATTGCTCTGAAGAAATGTTTCACAACAAAAGATACACAGCAGTGTGTTCATGCCTATAGACTGTAATAATAGTATGGCAGAATTTTCTGAAAGACTGAAGTGCTGCATACTGGATAGGTATTTCTAATATTTTACAGCACAGCAAAAATGCTTGAATTCAAGGATCAAGTGGTGGAATTGAGTGTTGCGTCCCTCACTGTTAGTCTATAATTCCTCTGTATAGCCAAGTTATTATATTGAATTCTCTCAATTATCTCATGCAATTTCCATTTTACTGAGTTGACCCTGATTGATACACTTAAAATGTATTTTTCAGTCTTTTTCAGAAAGACACATAATTTTGTAACCTTAACTGCATCTCGCAAAGCTCAAAGACCAAGCATCATAAGGTTCAGCTAAAATTTTGATGTAGCTCTGACATTTTTATTTTCTCTCATTTTTACTTTCTCTTTATTGTGTTAGAAGGAAATTCAGTTCCAATGGAGCTCAAGAAGTGATCTCAGTTCTGGCAGGTTTGCCTATCATAAATTGCAGTAGATCAGACTTAGCAAGAAAAAGTTTATATAGCTGAGCTCATGTTTAGCCTCTACATGGCTAGTGTCATGGCAACTTTGTACATGAGTATATTGTGCATACAACAAGCTAAAATGATATCCATAGGTCATAAAACATTGTCCATCTGATTCTTAAGAACTGACCCTGCTGTGTGTATTCTTTGGTAGACATTCAAATAGACACAAGTATCTTCATACCCTCTGTATGTAACTTTTGAACAGTCCATCCATGTACCTCTTTTCTGGACCTTTAAGTAAACAATTTGCCAATCCTAGTCTTTCCAAGATTCTAATCAACTGGTCAAACTTTTGAACACTGCTCTCGCATCACTGGGATTGGGTGATATTTTCAGTTAAAACAGGAAAATCGGTTGAAGGACTCAGAGTTCTGCCTAAAGGAGGTATTTCCTTTCACTACTGCATACCAGGAAGACTCTCAATATAAATGTTAATGCTGCACCAAAGGTTTCCATTCATTCATGCATATCAATTAACACAATCTATAACCATTTTTTTCTTCCTAAATCCACTGGTGTTGCGAAACTGTCCATGGGTCTATTGCTGTAGAATGAGGTAAGGTGGATATGTAGCAAGACCACGTGCACTTGGAACCTGAGCCATATGCATCTGGAATTCATTTTTATCAAAAAGACCTATTCAATCCTGATCATGTATATACATTTTCAATTGAGGCTGGGTTACACTTCTAACTTGAATGATTTTATAATATTCAAATAATTATCAGTTTATTTGATTCTATGACAGATACTCATTTTTTTTTACTATTTGAATAATGAGACAGGACCTATTTCTCAAAACTAGAGGAAAAGAGCATGACCTCCTAAACTCCGGAAGTTGATTTAGTGATTCCCTTATTAAGGCCATATAGTGGCTCTACACAATATTCTATATGTCAAGGATACATAGATTATATTTGGATCTGTTTGGTATGAGGCAAAAATAGCAGAATAGCTTTCATAACAGCTTGAAATTGCTGCAAAGCCTACCCTTGGTCTAAGCCCTCCTCAAAATGGAACCTTATGGTTACCTTATTAGTAAGCCTCAGAAACACACTCATATGTGACTTTTAATGCCTCTAAAATTGAAAAAGCCCCATTAAGAATTATTCCTATTTTTTTGGTCATAATCAGTGTAAGAAATAACAAACTCCCTTTTATTTTGGAGGGTCAAGATCTCTGGACAGAGATTTCCCTGACGTTGTGGATTCATGACCCATATTATTAATGGGTTTCTCTCTCATTTTCTGAGATACATACCATTGGTAAGGAACATTCATCTTATAGACTTGCTGTTTTTTTTTTTTTTTCAGTGCAATTAGCATGACATTATGAATTTAATCGGCCCCTGTGATTGTCCATGGGCTATAACTAAGATCTTGGTAACCTTGATCAGTAGTACTGAAAGTAACCCATGGTCTAGGGCTGATTTGAAAACTATTTGTTATTGGCCCAGGAGATAAACACATTAATAGAAGTAAGCTTTTATTTACATTATTAGAGACTGACATAAATCCACAGATTAAACATCAAATAGCACAGGGCAGATCATGGGCAAAAATAGGACAGTCAGCATAGTCCTGAGGCAAAACCATGAAATTGTACTGTCATCCCAACCAGATGATAGCAAACAATTTATGGTAATACATGTAAATTGGTATAAAGGAGAGGAAGCATTTGCCAGATCAATAGCTGTAAACCAAGTGCTGGTTAAAATTTGTTCCAGGTGAGATAACATATCTGGAAAAGCATTTGCAAGTGTATCAGCCATCTGATTAAGATTGTAATCCATAATTTATTGCTAACGTTCATCTACAGTAAAAGGGGTGTGATGGGTATCTTCCAAGTCTTTAATTGTGGCACTAATTTCTGCAGTTCCTTAAGATATAAACTATTCATTTGGTTCATTATCCTGATAAGAGTAATTTATAGTACTATTCATACTATAATAGCTAGGGTGAGCATTTTAATATATTGTGCACCCCTGGATTCTAAGTGAAACAGGTCCAGTGATCACATCTGGACAGTAGGTGTAAATTGAGTATGGACAGAATGTATGGTAAATGAAAGTGTTTCTCAATCCCTAAATCCAGGATCCAATGTTGGGATTTTGGACTATGCCTATTATGATTATGGAAAAGAAAATATGAGGCATACCTACCAAAATTGAGACCCTGATACAGTATAGCTTATGCTTATTCCAATTATACCCTTAATAACTGATAAAGCAATTACAGCATGGGCCTGCAAGCCCACTATCCTACTGTGAGGTGGCCCAGTGTCAACATTTCCTTTTGTCTTCTCACTGCCATAGTAGAGTGTTGATTTTGGTCCTCAGGAAATTGCATTATATTAAAGTTAATGTCTGTATATCCTCAAAAGTCTTGAATAATTCCTATTTTTTAGTATTCTGTCACCTTTATAAATGGTCTCAGTTCCTTTAGAGATACCCTTGGAAGCATAATTACAACTTGTATTTCTCAATACAACAGTTTGTATTTCCATAAGAAAATCTAGCCTCTCACTGAATCAAGGCATCACAGAACTTTGAATAGTCTAGACATTCCTTTAGTTTATTACTTTTCACTGTGACAATACAAATATATCTTCTCTCATCCGAAATATTTTTCTATAATATATTTCAAGTAATAATTAGGATATTAATCTCGTATTTTACTGCTAGTAATCTGTCATTAATTGCCCACTGCAAAGATGATGTCAAACAAAATATTTTGGTTACTACTTAATTGTTTCTGCCTATTATAGTATTTATGTTTGCTTTATAGTATTTATGTTTGCTTAATAATCTCTGATTATTAAGTACTAATATTTGTGTCCATTGCTCCTGATGTAATTATACTCGTGGAAATCATTTCACTCATTTCACTGGTGCCATTTCTTGTCATCATTTATGGTCTACAAAGCAGCTACAACAGAGTTTATGAGGATGATGTTACAGCCCTCATTAGTGCATCTTAAGTTTTAGTGAAGTGGATATATTCATGACCTGCCTGAGTATATATCAAGCAGGGGGTTTGTCAGTGGCACATGATGAATATACTCTAGCACTCCTATGTCTTAAACCTTTGGGATTTTTTCTTTTCATTTTTCTAGGACATTTTTAGTATCTCAACCAAATTGAATCTAAGCCAACACAATTGAATATCAAGTTTCAGTCAGTGTTTCAAACTTTTGAGTCACTTCCAACTATGCAGGCTAGCTTTTAAATCCAAAATCATTAAGTATATCCAAATTAAAAAATTAAACCTATTTTAGTGTTATATTACATTATTCTAGGACTAACATTTTTAGAATCCATTCATGAAGTATTCTTGAGGCCATGACTTCCTGTATTTGTCTGTCTCTCCATCATGGGAGGAGTGGTTTGCCCTCTGTCCTTCCCTCTATCAAGAGTCCAAGAAGAGTTGTTGACTTTTCAGTATGTTCAGCTTTTTACTTGTTAGGACAGAGTGGTGACTTCCAAGATCCTTACATGTGGAACAGGAAACTGGAAATCTCCAGTATTTCTTAAATAAATACCACCCAATTTAGCACAAGTTGTCATCTTATACCTTAGAAAAAACTTTGGCCTCTGACATCTCTATTTACTGTTATCTATACCCTTTTAGTAAGCTTCGTGTAAGTGGAATCTGTCATTTACCTTCAAATATCTTCTCAATTATTTCTCATTATATTGCAGTATGATTTCTATTGTAATGATTTTGCTGAAACTGATGTTGACATAATTACCAAAAAACTTAAAAATTCTAGCCCAATAGATAAATTTCATCCCTCTATTTTTATTGTCTATGTTGATATTGTTGATACACTACAATTTTCTTTATTTTCTGGTCACTCTTCTGATTTTCCTGTTTTTTAGCCTTTAAGACCCTTCTCACTCTGAGCATCATTTCTAGGTAATGGCCATATGCATTTATTCACTTACATTCTGAGAGTTGATTTTTCTCATATTTTTATCCGTAATCAATATTTTTGTCTTTCCTAAAGCCACAAATTAAACTGCCCACTGAAGAGATATATGTGAGCAGTTCCTGATAGACTCCACCTTAATAATTCCCAGACTGATCTTATCCTGTCCACAACAGATCTTTTTTTACTTTCTCATGCTTCCTCAGTTACACAAGCTGGAGACATAAGCCTCACCCTTCACAACTCCTATCATTATGCAGACAGCCCATAAATTATCAAATTCCATTGACTCTATCTGAGAATTATTTGTTAGGTGCATTCATTTTCCTACATACCACATGCCACTTCTTCATGTGCATCACCATTACCATTTTTCACTCGGATTCCCACAACCATTCCAGATTCTTCCTACTACTGCTTTTCTTTTGTCCCATAATATATACACTCCTTAGTGAAGACATAAAAATGGTTCTAAAATGCAAATATCTCCATTACACTTGTCTGCCTAATAGTATTTAAGAGCTTCCATTACCCTGAGGAAAAAGTCCAAACATTTTAGTGTGCCGTTCCTTTATGAACTTATCCATGTTTATCCTTCTAGTCTTTTATAGGCCACTATTACTTCGTGTTAAATTTATAGTGACTTCCTTACTCCCCTCAAAATTTGTCATTCTTTAACTTCCCTTCTGGTGCCTACATTTGCTATTCTCTCTGCCTGTAACTCTCTTTCATTCTTTTATTTCTAGCAGAAATTCCTCTCATCCTCAAGAGCCACTGAGATACCAGTACACACATTATGTTGGCTTTTCCTCCTCTGTTTACCCTTATTCCCAAGAACATACCTAGTATAGCATGTTTTACGTGGTGGTGTTATTGCAATTTGCCTGTTTGTAACTCTAATATTCTGTAAACTTTTTGAGGGCAGGGAATATTATGTATCATTCTAATCACAATGAGTCACTTAGAGCTAAACCCATACTAAGCATGAGTTAAGTGACTTTTATAAAGACAAGTTGAAGATAAGAAGGAAGTTCTCCAACAAAATATTATCTCTAAAGAATATTTAAGTGGTTTTGTAATATCCACTGTGTATGGAGCTGAACAGAAAATATTTAGCTAGTAAATATTGAGTCAATATTGATCAAACTGGAACTTTAAGCTTACTACATATTTTGGCATATTTTTCTTGCCAAAGATGACTTCAACTTTTGTAAATTACACTATAACACTTTGACTATAATCACCAAGAAACTGCACCTATAAATATATTTTTTGGATTGTGTGTTTCATCACCAGTATAAAAATTAGTATATTTTTAGGTCAACTAGAGATTTCTACAAATTTAAACTGTATAATGGTATTTTATATTGCATTTTCAATTAATAAAATATCATAATGGATTAAACATAAAATATGGATTTTTATATAAAATATACAATGAATGTTATATCTATTTCTAGATTGGGAAAATAAAATATTAAAGCAAATCAAATAATACTTGGTCTGAGAGAATCATTGATACCTTTACTATCTATTATTAATCAAGCAAAATAGTAGATAACTTTAACAAAAATAAACAGTATACATTCAAAATATTTTCATGATGAGGCAAACATAAGTGTCAACATACACTTAGGTATTTCTCTAGAAGCTCCAACTTAACATTCTAAAGTTAAGTTTTGCCTCTCTTTAACTTTCTTCCCCAAGCTGATTTTTCTTCCTATTATTTCATCTGCAATTTATACAAAGCAGAAACCCGACTTTCACAGATGATTCCTATTTTACCTTTACACTGACAACGTCATAAATAGCAAGACATTTTGATTCCATTTTCTGAAACTCTCCTTAGTGAATTCACAACATGAAATATTCTTCGACATTACTCTATTACTGCCAACAAAGTGTGCTTGACTTGCACGTATTTTAAAATAAGTGTGGTAGGCCTGTCTGAGGACTTTGACTTCACAGTTTACTTGTGACTCTCTAAACATTTATAAATGGAACATATAGAATATGTTCTTTTATATGGTGCTCCTATATTATGTTCATGGGATTCATCCATTAGGTATGTGTAGTACATTTTAGTTTATTTTCATACTATATGGTATACATTAAAAGAATTGCATTCAATGAACATGATACATTTTATTTAGCATTCTACTATTGTTGAACATTGGTTTTTTTTGTTGTTGTTGACCTGCTTTATTCCCCCCTAGATATTGATTCTAAAAATAATGCTATTATGAACACACCAGTGTATATAGTATATGTATTTTGTGGATAATGTACACATTTTGGAGTGAGTATAAATAGGAAATAGAATTCTGGGTCACAGAGTATGGTTTTGGTATGTTATATGCATTATATAACTTTCCCCCTAAATCTTTGGCCATCACCATAGTTTGTTTGTTTTCCCAGAATGCCATATAATTGCAATCATAATATATATTCCTTCAGACTGCCGTATTTCTTTTAGCAGTATACATTTAAGATTCACCCATGATTTTCACGATTGGCAACTTATGTCTTTTTATCACTGTATAATATTCCATAGTATGAATCTGCCATCTATTGAAAAGCATCGTAGTTGTTTCAGGTTTTTTGGTGATTATAAATAAAACTATTAGAAACATTCACATGTAAGTTTTTGTATGGGAATAAATTTTCAAATTATTTGGGTAAATAGGAGCGCGATTGCTTAATTCTAAGACTATAGTTAGCTTTTAAGAAGCTACCAAATTTTCTCCCAAAGAGGCTCTACCATTTTGCATTCCCACCAGCAATGAATAAGAATTCCTGTCGCTCCATATCCAGACCAGCAATTGGTATTTTTAGGTATTTGGATTTTGGCCATTCTAATCGGTGTATAGAAATATTGTTAGAGATACAATTTTTAATATTTTCTTCTATACAGTAAACTTGCTGAATTCATTTATTATTTTTTTAAGTTTTTATTTAAATTCCAGTTAGTTAACATACAGTATAATGTTAATTTCAGGGGTACAACTTAGTTATTCAATACTTCCATACAACACCTGGTGTTTATCACAAGTGCCCTCCTTAATGCCCATCACCCATTTAACCCATCCCCCACTCACTTCCCCTCTGGTAACCATCAGTTTGTTCTCTATGGTCAAAACTATGTTTCTTGGTTTGTCTCCCTCTCTCTTTTTATTCCCATATGATCGTTTTGTTTGTTTGTTTGTTTGTTTCTTAAATTCCACACATAGAGTGAAATCATATGGCATTTCATGTTCTTACATTTATTGCAATTAGTAGCAATTTTTTCTCTTATTGATGAAAACTACTCCTATTTTTTTTTATTTACTACAAATTGTCCCTCCACTCTCCAGTTGATAGACATTAGAGTTGCGTCTAGTTTGGCACTATTATGAATAAAGCTTCTATAAACACCATTTGTTGAAGTGTCATTTTTCCTTGAATTTTATCTTGTCAGCTATATGGCACATTAATTGACCATGTATGTATACATATTCCTATATTGTCTATTTTCTTCCATTGTGTGTAGTTATTCTGCCAGTACAATACTCTCTTGCTTGCTTTAACTATATGGTAAGACTTATATGAAATAGGATTAGTCCTTCAATATTTCTGTATGCCTCCAGTTGTTTTGGCTATTTAGGTCCTTTGCTTTCTCATATAAATTTTGGAGCCAACTTTTCAGTGTCTCCAAAAAATGCTTCCTGGGCTTGGATTGATTGGCATTATATTGAGTCTATAGGTCAGTTTGAAGAGGGTAAACATCTAACTATATTGAATGTTCTGATCTCTGCATATATTTAGGTCTTATTTAATTTTTTCAGTAATTCTGTGCATTGTAATTTTTGTCCTGTAAATCTTACAAATATTTTGTTTGATTCCCCTCAACATTTCATATTTTTATGCTATGGTAAATTGTGTGTGTGTGTGTGTGTGTGTGTGTGTGTGTATTTATTTATTTACTGCTTATTTCTTCCTAGTTTATAAAAAGACAGCTGACTTTGCTTTTTGACCTTATGCTCTGCTACTTTAATAAATGCACTCCTTAGTTCTAGCAGAATTTTTATAAATTCTTTAGGATCTTCTGTGTAGAGTATTATGTCATGTCTTAGAATAGATAGGATTCTTATCTAATACATTTTTATCTTCCTTATCAATCTGCATAGATCGTGTTGTTTCTTGCCTTATTGCATTGGCAATAAGGTTAATAAGGTTAATAAACACACAATGTTTAATAAACACAATCAGTTCAGACATCCGTTAAATTTTCCTGATTCTAGGAAAGCATCCTGTCTTTCATTATTAAATATGATGTTATTACCTGGAAGATATTTTTAAATGCCTGTTATTAGTTTGAGGCAGTTTCCTTCTATTTCTGGTTTATTGAGACAGTGTTAAATATTATATATAAAAACAAATGTGTAGATAATGTGTGATTTTCAATGATGTTATTTTCTGGCTTAGACAGTTTGCATTTCTTTCTGGCAGGCAGTGGAGTAGGCACACCATTGAACTGGATCATCTTAATTCAGAGATTAGAATGATCCAACGCTGAGCTTCAGTCACTGTATAGTCTGCTAACATTCTTTGAAAGGTATAATCCTGAATGCTTGGAGCATTCACTAGGGCCTTCTCAAGGTTAGCGCACTTGCAGTCCATTCTTACTGTTAGTTCTTTCATCTTGGGGAGAAAAAAAAGTTCAGCTTCTCTTCTTCTCATCTCTGGGGATTGCCAAATGACCCTAGGAGAAAGATGCCTTAATCACCTCTTTTGGTTTCTCTTCTTTCTTGGATTTTTTTTACCTTATAAATTCTGAATACATTATTAGCTCTGTGATGCTTTCAAATAAGTGAAAATAATTTGTCCTGGTTTTATAGTTAATACTAGCAGGAAAGTTGATTTGAAAAGCCTAGTTTGTAACTGCTAGAAAGGAAACTTAAAAGACTTGGAAAACAAAATAAAATGAAATAAAGATATCTCTGTGATTAATGCGGGAATTATTTACATTTTATTTTACTACTTCCACTAGCATATTCTAACGACAATATTCTAACCACATTAGCCATCTGTAAAATACAACTTTAATTATTAGCTTTTAATTTGGGGGGAACAATTGAAACATAATATACTTACACACCAAATGTTTGCTACTGGTTTTGCATTGAAATGTATAGTATTATATAAGAAAAGATGTGCATTAGAGGGAAGTAAGTAAGTAAAAAAATGAGAAATGTGATTTTAGGTCATTTTGATCCTACTGAAAAGCTGATAAAAGTTAAGAAAATCAACAATAACATATCGACAATTTCCTTTGGCCTATCACATATATTTCTTGTCTGTGATGCTGTAATAAATTACCACAAACTTGTTGGCTTCAAACAAAGGAAATTTAGAACTGAGAGGCTAGAAGTCCAAAATCAGTTTCACTGGGCTAATTTCAGGTGCCAGTAGGGCTGGCCTCCCTCTAGAGGCTCTCAGGGAGGGTCCTTCTCTTGCTTCTTCCAGTTTACAGGGGCTGCCTTCAATCCTTTACTTGCAGCCACATCATTCTAGTCTCCTCCTCAGTGTCAAGCTACCTTCTGTATGGGGGAAATCGCCTCCCTTTGGGTCCCTCTTACGAAGATACATGTGCATTTAGGGATCACACAGATAATCCAAGACACTCTTCCTATCTCAAGATCTTCATCTTAATCATATCTGCAATGTTCTGGTAAACTATATAACATTCACAGACTCCAGGGATTAGGGCATGAATGTATGTTTTTGGTGCCATCATTCAGCATACCACATTTTACAGTCTCTCAGATCTGCCAAAATCAGTAAGAGAGATTTACAATAATGGTATTTTACACATTGATTATATGCCACTCTTTTATTTTTATTTTTTATTCTATTTTTTTTTAAGTCGGCTTCACGCCCCGCAAGGAGCCCAATGCAGGTCTTGAACTCAAGACCCTGAGATCAAGGCCTGAGCGAAGAGTTGGACCCCTAACCGAAAGAGTAACTGGGCACCCCTACACTGCCCTTTTAATAATGTGTCATGGCATTGATTTGTTTCATTGTTTTTAGGCTGAAAATTATTAAAGTAGAAATGGAAGAATGACATACATTGACAATTTATAATCAGAATTTATATTAATAAATGAAAGCATATCATATGACTGCAATGAGAAACATTAAAGATGTTTCATAGGAAATATTTAACATAGACCTCTGATTGTAAATAATTTCCATTTAAAATTAATCTCCTAGACTTATCTGGAGCACTAGATTTTCATTATCTCTCCTGTCAAGCATTGTGTTATCTGAAACTTAAAAAGTAGCAGAAGCCTTTTAGTTCAAAACTTGAATTCCAAATTACTCTAATATTTTGCATTTGATTTTAGAGTCATTTATATCATCCTCTAATCATTTTATTTTATTGTTTTTATAAAGTTGTGGCATATTTCAAATCCATGGAAAATTACAGAACTTCATGTGTTACTTAAAACATTTCTAGTTTGGAGGTCTTGAGCGTGATAATAGGATTCTCTGTCTTAATTCTAAGTATAAGTTGGAGAGGACCCGAGAGGTGTAGAAGTCCAATCAGAGAGCTCTTGCATTACTTCAGGCAAGAAATAAGTAAAATTAAGAAAAGAAAATCATTGATATATGTGCAAAAAGGGGGTCAAAAGGTGCATTAAAGCAATATTAAATGACTTTGATAACACTTTGTAATAGATTGTTTATGGAAGATCTGATGGTATACCTGCCTTAGATAAGAAACTATGGAAAAGTATAGGATTTTAAATGCCTTAGGAAGCCATTATGATTTTATTAGGAGCATTCCAAAATTGATATATTGTTGAGATATCATTGGGATGATATCAAATAGGTAGCTGAAAAGTTATTGAAGCTCTATATATAAATAAATAAATCCCAGCAAAGATTATTTTTCTCTCCTGTGGTCCATGGTATATTCATTTATTGCATAAGATTGACAAGTATTCTATTATATCCCCTGCCAAAGGAGATAGAGTATTTAAGTTTTAAATAATGAAATTTTCACAAGAATATTTAATGAAAATACGTACTTAGCCCAGCTGTTACTGTCACCTGGGAGAAAGCTACTTGTGCATTCTTTTAAATGTGAACAAACATATTAATTGATTAAGATCATAGAACTTAAAGTTCTAAAAATTGAACTTTATAGTTTCCTCAATATTTTTACATTTTATGACATATATATGTATAGTTACATAGTAACATTGAATATGGAGTTTCTAATCCCTTTTTTCTTTTTCAGTAGTATCAACAGTCTAGCTTTCAGATATATCTCATTATCAAACACTAGTGCATGTAAATATAACTTGTGATTACATATGATAGTAAAATTTTATTTTACCACATTGTGGATTATTATTAAAATCATGTGTTTGAAGGTTTTGAGTTTCTTCCAACACAGTTGTTAACACTACTCACCTTTTTAAACCTAATTTAAATGGTTGAAAATGTAACTTTAGAAATGAAAGTAATAATAAAATAACATGATTTATTATTATGCAAAGATCTATTTTTCACTGATTTTTATATGTGGCCTATAAAGTGATATTTGTGCAACACATAAAGTACATAGATTTTGCATTCAGAGATTCTCGTTAAATAAGTTGAGAGATGCTCTAAACTCTAAACTCAGTTCTGCAGCCCATTCCAGGTGAAGTCCTGTGGACAGTCACTTCGTGACTTGTGAACAAAGCTGAAACAAATGTCCCTTATTAATGGCTTACTCACTCTTAAGACACGGAAAAGCTCCCGCTGAAAGCATGAAAAGGTTTGACTAGGGATCAGCTATGTCCTTAGGGACTTAGACCTTTAATTCTTCAGTTGTAGAACCACCTAAGCCTGGTGGATGTTCTTTTCTATTTTGTTGAAGAATTTCTCTTTCACACATTTCTCTTCCTTTAGGAAACTGGTAGAATAATATATTTTTGGTCAAATTTTGACTACCTTCCAATCATTTTGTGTTACTTTCCTGCAGGGGAAAATGTGGCTGCTGTATTTTTACTGATTTCTTTCACTGTTCTGTTTTCTTAGAAAATAAACTTTACAACATTTAGGACTATTATCGATATTTGTGCCAGTCATATGTCAAAATATAATTTATTTTCAAGAAATATATTCTAAATATTTGTGAAATGATTATTTTCTTCATATTTCTTTTCTATTTTAATTATAATGTAAATATAAGTAAGTTCTATTAAGAAATAAATTAACGCAATGACCAATTGTGTAGATCAATCAGGAGGATTAGTCAGTTGCTCAGACTATTTCTAGGAGAAGTCACAGGTAGTATAAATGCAAAGAGCTTTGACTTCCAATCCCAGTGAAACTGCATATGTTACTGACCCAAGATTAGTTTTAGATACCTTGAATACAGCATCTTCAAATGGGATCACAAATGGTCAGATGCCTATTAGCGTACACATAAATTAATTATTTTCCCTAGAGATAGCTCACTTAAAAAAAGACATTATTGTTCTAAATAGGAATATTTTAATCTCCATTCCTGTGATGTTGTTAATGAAATAGACTGCCATAAATTTTCAGAGTTGAATTAAGAATGCTCAGTTTCAGCATTGAGAATACTCCTGAGTTCTAAGCTTATTTTTTCTGACGCCATCACATATTTCGCTCACTGGTTCTTTCATGATGCCACCCAGGTTGGTTACATTCCTTCCCTCATTAAGAACAAAATATAACGAATATCCTTGAAGATGTAATCCTACAAATGTTTGTGATTTTTTTGAAGATGGATACACAGGAGTGGAATGTTTGGTTTATGGGTCATGCACATATTTATTTCCACTAACTACTGCCTGTTTTTCATAAAATACCAAATAACTTCTTCTAGTATCTACAGTGCATAAAAATTCTTGTTTTCTCAAATTCTTAATCATATATTTTAATACGTATTTTTCTTAATTTTGTTATTTTATGGGCATAGTGATACTGTAATATTTTTAAACATCTAGTAGGCCTGTTTGCCTATCTGTACATTTCTGTTTCAGAACTTAATTTGCTTATACATATATACTCCACTGTGAATTATAGAATGAATTTGAAGAGTTACTTAGATTTTAAAAAGTAAGAATTTTGATTGAAATTTTACTGAATTGGAAGATAATGGGGTAGAATTTAAATAATATTTTTATGTTATATTTTTCTATTGACAAGCATAGCCTTTATCTATTCAGATCTTAGTTTATGTTACTTTATGCATTCTGTATTTTTCTACATAAAGGCTATGTGTATAATTTAGTTTGATTCATGCACTTTTTATAGATTAAACCACTGCATTGAATAGTAATTTTCTGTAGTTCAGTATGTTTGCTGTTGGTTTTTTAACATGTATTTTTATATATGGCATTCATGTTGAATGATGAATTCGATTAATTCCGAAAACTTGTCTATTTCTTCATGGCAATTCTATGTTGATGGTCATATTGCAGATATTGGCATTTGATTCTTTCTCTTTCATTTCCTTTTTCTTTTACTTACCTTATGGCATTGACTGGGGTATGCAATCGTGTATTTTCCAACCCTTTTCTCTTGGAGTGATGAAGTTTGCAGAGAAAAATCATGCAGTCTTCTGCCTAGAAAAATAAACACACAAATGATGCAAGCCAATAGCTGGATTTATCAATTTTCAGTGTATATAATTTCGTGTGATTCCTCAATTCGCAATAAGTGATAACACTTAACGCATTATTGTTTATCTCTTTTTGTGTACCTACGATACTTCAGAGGTGTACCTGTTATCATCCAATAATTGAGAATTTTTTAAGCTCTTCCAGTTGGATCAATTTACTTCTGGTCTTCTTCCATTGGTAGTTAAATTTTTGTTTTAATTGAAATACTTAAGATATTTTCCACTTGCCTCTCTGATTGTAACTTAAAAATAAATTTACTGTCGGGGCACCTGGGTGGCTTAGTTGGCTGTGTCTGAATCTTGGTTTTGGGTCAGGTCATGATCTCACAGTTCGTGAGTTCAAGCCCCACATGGGTCTCCATGCTGACATGGGTCTCCTGCTTGGGATTCTGTTTCCCTCTCTCTCTGTCCCTCACCTGTTCATACTCTCTCTCTCTCAAAATAAATAAACTTTAAAAATAAAATGAAATATGTTTACTGTCTTTCATCTCATCATTTCTGACCTTGTGGGTAAAAACAAATAGGGAGTTTTAGCTCCATTTCATGATTCATAATAAAATAGATGTAACTTGTTTTCAACCCACCATTTTTAATTTTTTTAAGTTTATTTATTTATTGGAAGAGAGAAAGCATAAGCAGGGGAAGGGCAAAAGGAGAGAAAAAAATCCCAAGCAGGGTCCACACTGTCAGCACAGAGCCTGATGTGGGGTTCAATCTCACAAACTATGCGATCATGACCTGACCCCAAATTAAGAGTCAGACACTTAACTGACCGAGCCACCCAGGCACCCCTCAATCCACCATTTAGAATAGAAATTTACTAGACCTCTTGGCGCTGGGTTTTCTTACATGACCAGCATAATTAATGAAGCAGACAAATGATCATGAAGCACCCATATATCACCTATTAAAGTCATGATAGAGTGCTTAAAATGGAATTACATACAATCACAGCGTAGTTATTTTAAGTACATGAACAATTACAAGATAGACATTCATAATATTGCTTATTGCTGGATTATCAAGACTGTATACTCTCAGCCTAGAGCTTAAGGAACGCTCAGAATATCTGCCCAAATTCTGATTAAAATACTCAAAAATTGTTAGTTTTATAAGCAATGTCAGAAGTGGGGAAATAATAACCATATTAACCATAACGTATTTGACTTTTTTGATGTACTAAGATGTGATATTTAATTCAGCATTTTTTCTTGAAACTTTATTATACTTTAAATTATAAAAGTAATGTATTTTCACTTTAACAAATCAAGAAATATAAAAATGTATGATATTAAAAATAATAACCTCTCTTCATTTGTCACTCACTCCCAGCTAATGTTTAGAATTTGAATATGAGAAAACATATAAAGATATATAAGTATATGAAAAACTTCAAAATAAGATATAATGCAAATATATAGTTATACACACATACTATATAAATGTGTGTGTGTATATATATGTGTATATACTTTATATGTAAACACATTAAAAAATGAAGAAATAAAACAGAAAGATGACTGATTATATGATAGAGCCTGGATCAAAGAGGAATAGCATATAATTTAGATATATGTTTTTTCTAATAATATTTTATATATAGAATGCCCTTCTTGATGTGTTTAATAACCAGTGTTTTAATGCTGGGTTTAGTCTAATGTAATACTCTTACAGAATATTCTCAATATTCTGTAATGTAATATGGATTCTCTTGTAGACTATTATTTTCAAAAAAATTAGGAAATGAATACCATACTTCCTCTAAATTTTTATTCCTTTGAGAACTCTTTAAATCTTAATCCTCAACCTCATATATCAACTGAGATACTATTTTATTGTCTTATATTTCCCTTTAGTATAGTGCCTGTACACCACGTCTTTGCAATTGAGCAATTCATTGTTTAGCTCATATATTTGGGGTTGAATCATGTGTTGTAGTTGCTTATTAGAAGTGTCAGTCTTGCCTGAAATTTATTTAAATTAGAGTTATCTTTTGGGAATAGCCATATTTAGATTTTCTTGTTTTGTTTGGAAATTTTGATTTATGTCATTTTTCCTGTGACTTTTATATACTTCACTGGGAAAATTTCACAAAAACAGAGAGGAAGTTCTTCGTGGTTTACTTAGAGTCTCTGAAGCTAATTTACAATACTAGTACCAGTAATTTGAACATGAAAAAATAGCCAAAGTGCTATTGTATATTTTTTAAATAGCATGCAGCTTTTTAACATGGAGCATATAATTCTTTCATTCTTCATAACAAATGTGGTATGTTTTTATCTAAGGTCATACAACGTGTTATTGGCAACTCATGGCAATAGAAGACATTGGTCTCTCAAGCAAACAATTTACCTTTTGTATTGTTTTCAGTGCAGAGTATCATAGTTAAGTGCTATCATTAATAGGAATTTGGACATTAAAAGTATATATCACAAAGAACAGCACTCTCAATTATATTTTCTATTATGTTTTTAATGGAGATCTACTTCCTAAAATGGAAGTAGGCACCTAAGTTTATTTAATTCATTTTCTACATATAACAAGATAGCTCTTTTTTAAAATAAGATTAAAAGTTTTTCCCAGAACCCAATGGTCATGGTTTAGATTTGTCATTAAAGTGACTAAATCAAAGTTGACTTTATAAGGAAAATGTAATGATTTTAATGTTTCTGTTGGAGACAAACTTAGTGTTTGAATGCCACTAATATTTCCTGCAATAGACTAAGTTATGTCATAGAAGAAAAACACTTGCTTGAAATTATTTCTACATGGAAGCATTTGCAAAAAATGCCCTTCCCTCCTAAAACTTAATACTAAAATTTAATTAACAACAAAAGTAATGTAGAACAATATAGTCTGGAAAAAAACTGGAATTTGTAGTTTCATTTTTATATTCAGACTCTTCAGTTTATTTGTATTGGTTTAGTGGTGAACTTTACAAATATGAATAAATAAGAATTTGTTAACAATTCAAGAATATTTGATTTTTTTTTTTAAAATGTTGGGGCGCCTGGGTGGCGCAGTCGGTTAAGCGTCCGACTTCAGCCAGGTCACGATCTCGCGGTCCGTGAGTTCGAGCCCCGCGTCAGGCTCTGGGCTGATGGCTCGGAGCCTGGAGCCTGTTTCCGATTCTGTGTCTCCCTCTCTCTCTGCCCCTCCCCCGTTCATGCTCTGTCTCTCTCTGTCCCAAAAATAAAAAAAAAATAAAAAAAAATAAAAAAATGTTCATTTATTTTGAGAGAGGGATAGCACGAGCAGGGGAGGGGCAGAGAGAGAGGGAGAAAGAGAGAATCCCAAGCAGGCTCTGCCCTGCCAGTGCAGAGCCCAATGTGGGGCTTGAACCCACATGCCATGCTGAGATCATGACCTGAGCTGAAACCAAGAGTCAGATGCTTAACGGACTGAGCCACTCATATGCCCCTAAGAATACTTGATTTTGATTTAACAGTAAACATTTCTGACACATTCTAATCCTTGTAAAGCCTTTTACTACAGCCCACCTCCCCAGAATTAAGAAGCAAATGTCTACAAGAAAAATGATCCTAAGAATTCATTTATGATACCAGGTTTAAGTAAAAATAAGTATTGTTTTTTCCTTCAAACCTACCCAAGGAAGGGAATGCTGATAAAAATGCATGCAAACAGAAATAATTACATGTTTATCTGTTAGAAAAATGTGTTTAAGGGAATGTGAGCAAATGCTCAAGAATACAGGACCCATTTAACTCATGATATAATTTTTTCCCTTTGGGAATATTATTGTCTCTGTTCACATTTTTAGCCATTCACCTCACCCCACCAACATTTTCTATGATGTGATATAATCAAGTCCTCAAATTTCATGTGATTCCCAGGATATGTCCTGGAATCTGCAAATAAAGAAAAACTCTCTCTAGGTAGTATAATCTATAGAGGCAACATTCGAATGCTAAACCCTCTTCCATCTGAGGACTTGCAAGCCTCGCATCATTATGATTAACTAAAATTACACCACCAGGGCACCTGGGTGGCTCAGTAGGTTAAGCATCTGACTCTTGATTTCAGCGCAGGTCATTTTCTCATGGTCATGAGGTGGAGCTCTGTGACCATCTCCACACCTGCTTAAGATTCTCTCTCTTCCTCTCCTTCTGCCCCTCCTCTGTTTGCATGTGGGCATACATGCTCTCTCAAAATAAAATAAAATAAAAAATGAAATAAAATAAAATAAAATAATAAAATAGTAAAATTACACCACCACACAAGGCAATTCAATCCAATCCAGTCATGACTGCTGCTCAGAATACATTTGTTGTGCTGTCACTACCTTGAGTTTCTCTTTCATTTTATTCTCCGTGCTCCCCAATCTTCCCATATAACATATGAAAATTCTGCTACAATATTAACAAATATAATGGCATCCACATTTTCATTCACATATTAACTGAAACTTTTTTCTACTCTTGAGATGATGCTTCCTCTGCAGTTTTCTTAGTGTTTAGAGTTCTTTTACTGATGGTATAAGTTTGGGACAGTCTCCCCTCCACTGCCACCACATCCAAATAGTTACTCTTTCTCCTTCATATAAAACCATTATTCTTTTGTGTCATATGTAATTTTATTACCTGCTTTCCATACATGTTATAATCTAGAAACTGCTTCCATCAAAATCTTTCATAGCCAACTAAAAGCGTTATTTTCTTATTCTAAGTCATGCCATTAACATAAAAAAATGATACCATCAAATATGATATAGCTAAAAGCCTCAACCTTTAATTCTATAATTACCTTAAGAGCAAGAGCATTTTCTGCATTATTTGGAAGTAGAACCCCTCCAGGGTCTTGTCTGCAGCAAAGAACTGCTTTATTTCGTACCTGGTCATCCTGCTCTTTGACCACGGCTTTCTTTTCTTTTCTTTTCTTTTTTTTTTTTTTTTTTTTGAATGTTTATTTTTGAGAGAGAGAGAGACTGAGTGTGAGTGGGGGAGGGGCAGAGAGAGAGAGGGAGACACAGAATCTGAAACAGGCTCCAGGCTCTGAGCTGTCAACACAGAGCCCAACGTGGGGCTCAAACTCACAGACCGCAAGATCATGACCTGAGCTGAAGTCGGACACTCAACCGACTGAGCCACCCAGGCACCCTGACCATGGCTTTCTATGCTTCAGCTCATCACCACACGTTCTCTCAACAAGAACAACCACACACAACACACACATAAACCTTTTTTTTTTAGGGCTTAGTCATCATTCCAAGAGCTTTACCATACTAACTTGCTGAATTTTCAAACCCTATCATGAAATAGGTACTATTATGATAGCCACTTTAAATTTGAGGAAACTGAGGCACAGAAAATTCAGTCACCTGCCCAGTGTTACTGTATTAATAACAGCGCAAATGAATTTCAAACCAATGCAGCATGATTTAGTATTCATGCCCTCGATTACTACAGCTAATTACTCTTGTGTATCAAAAATTCAAGTAGGTAGGGCCATCTATGTTCATGTTTGTCATCCTCCTCAATTCCTGATCATTTGACCAATAATTTTACATTTATATTTATACCAATATGGTTCTATCCCAAAGCCTGGCAAAACTTGAACCGAAATTTTGCCTATACATTCATATTTTGCATTTATTAATAATACAATTTAAGTCACCTAATAAATATGTCTATGCTCTTCTTTGTTTTGTTTTTAATAAAATCAGTAGCAAAGCTTTCACTTAGCTACTCGAAATCATTTATTTTACATGTTCATGTAAGCAATATATACATCTAGATACAGATATATTTCCGATGTATAAATGTGTACTTTTGCTCACTTCCCAACCTATTAGCAATATTGAATAGATTTATTTTTGTTATTTTAAAATATAATTTACTTTTATTATTTCTCAGAGACCATATTTATATAAAGGTAGACTAAATAATTTGATCATATATTTTTCTTCAGTGACTGCATTTGTTGTTATTTATCTAATACAGTAGTGATGTTACAAGTGGGTTGTCATTATGTCACTTTTGGATTTAAAAAATTCTTTTTAATGTTTATTTACTTTTAAGAGAGAGAGAGACAGAGAGCGCAGGGGAGGGGTAGAGAGAGAAAGAGACTCAGAATCTGAAGCAGGCTCCAGGCAATGAGCTGTCAGCACAGAGCCCCACATGGGGCTCAAACCCACGAACTGTGATCCTAAGTTGGGCACTTAACTGACTGAGCCACCCAGGTGCCCCTGGATATTCTTTTCTGGACAAATTTCCAGCCAGACAGTTGGTTTCATTCTTGAGCTGAATTCCTCTGCCTGTGATGAACTTGAAGGTGAAAATGTACGGCAGTTTATCAAATAGTTATTTCTATCATCCATCTATCTATTGTTCCACTTTATAAACATACAGAACTTTCACTGGCATTTATTTTAGCTTGTCTTTCTTTCTGATCAGCTCCATTGAAATCTGGTAGTGAGTGTGATGCTGTAACACTTGTCTGCACACTTACGTTTCAGCTCACTTATAAAGTAGACTGTGGCTTCCACTGTTTTGCGGCATAAGACACTGGGGAACATCCTCCTTAAAATCAAAGAATTGACTTGTTACTTGCAAGGTCTGTCCAGCCAAGTATTATTTGCTCCACTGGGGCTTAGGGAATACATTGCAAAAGTGAAACTTACATCTGACTCCAAATCTAATTTTAGAAAATAGTTGGAGCTACCCCTCCATCATAACTCCTTTCAACATTAAAGCAAAACTACCTGGTTTGAGCAGTCATTCTCCCCTTCAAGGTGAAAATACTAATGAGGATAAAGTATTTTTTTTTTAAATAAATTGTTTAATGTTTATTCATTTTTGAGAGACAGTGATAGAGTGTGAATGGGAGAGGGGCAGACAGAGGGGGGACACAGAATCCTAAGCAGGCTTCAGGCTCTGAACTGTCAGCACAAAGCCCTACATGGGGCTTGAACCCACAAACTGTGAGGTCATGACCTGAACCAAAGTCAGATGCTTAACCAACTGAGCCACCCAGGTGCCCCAATAAAGTGTTTTAAAGCAAATAAATTATTGTACCACAAAAAAAGAGACACAAACATGAACTTTTAGGCTCCAAGAAGAAAAATAATAAATTATGTGAATAATTGTTTCTCTCTAGTATCTACATAGAAAAGTTTTCATAATAACTACTTCGAAAGAGAGGTCCTGTGATACATTAACAGCTGTTGATTCTCTCTTGATGTCGACTGGTCCTAGAAGAAAAATAAATATTTTAAGGGAAAAAATATGTGAAGTTTTTTGTGACACTAAGGTACGTTATGAAAGACAATTATATTTGAAGGCAACGAGTGGAAATGTAAAATAGGTTTCTTAAATCTTATTTATAGGATAATAGGTGTTTCATATGCTATGATTCAAAGTAACAATTAGGGAACCATAATATTAATGAATGTATTTTAATTGTTTGATTTCCAAAAAAGAGTGGCATTAATCACTCAAGAAATCTAGGTTTTTATCCAAATGTATATAGATTTGGGGGCAATCATACTTTACATTTTAAATGTATACTACTACTATTACTACTAATTATAATAGTAAAAAGTAAAACTGAGGATCCAATATATAACATGAGTTATCTTAAATGTGTCCTTGTAAGAAGATAATGTCAGTCCATTTTAACTGAGGACATGAAGATGGGCCATCTAAGTGATAAAATCACAGTGCTGACGCTTAGTGCCACATTACAAATCTACATGTGACTAACTTCAAAATTTGGAAACATAAACATTGATTTATAGCACATTTTAATATTCTACAAGAATTAATTTACCTTGATGAATGTATCTACAATTTGAAGATCTTTGTTTTTTTGTCATCAAGTTATTTTTAATGACTTGGTTGGATTTCACTTAACTAAGACAATAGTTGTCTTCTTCAGTCTTTGTATTGTTAAAAAAATACATATGTATTTTTATTGGCACTGGAAAATACAGAGTTCAATTAAGAGCTTCTTATTATAAAAAGGATATTGAAATATCTGGTTTAAGCATAATATCAGACATTTTACCTAAAAAATCCTCTGAAACAAGAGAATTTTGGAAAAAAAATGTTATTTATTATGTCTTTCTCTTAGAATTGGTAAGAAAATTATTCTGCAAAAATTTAAAGGCTATTCCTGAACCAGAAAGTCTGTAAGTCAAGAAAATAGTTGGGAAAGTAAAGGAAAGTATTTTTTAGCCTCTCTTAAGATGTGATTTTTTTGGTAACAGCTTTACTGAAATGTCATTCACATGTAGGTACAATTCTCCCATTTAAAGTTTATAATACAACCTTTTAATATTTTTAAAGGTTTGTGCAACCATCAATATAATTGATTTAAGATATTTTCATCACCTCAAAAAGAAAGCCTGGACTCTAGTTATCACCCCCCTAACTACATTCCTCACCCCAGTCCTAAGCAATTACAAGTGTATTTTTTTGTCTCTATAGTTTGGACTGTTCTGTACATTTCACATAAATGGGATTATAATATTTCTGGGGGGGTTTGTGTGTATGTTTTCTTTCTGTTAGCATAATGTTGTCAGCATTCACCATGTCTTAGCATGTATCAGTACCTTTGTTTTTATGGATGAATACTATCGTATAGATAGATAAAGTGCACTTTGTTCATCCATTCATCAATTGATGGGCATTTAGATTGTTTTCAACTTCTGGCCATCACGAATTATGCAGCTATGATCATTTGTGTACAGGTTTTTGTATGGAAATAAATTCTTATTTCTTTTGAGTATATTCCTAGGAGTGGATTTGCTGGGTCAAAAGGTAATTTTATGTTTAAAATTTTGAGGAACTGCCAGACTGTGTCCCAAAGTTGCTGTTCCATTTTAGATTCCCACCGTGTGTGTGAAGGTTCTGATTTCTCCACATCCTCACCATCATGGTCTTTTTTATGATGGCCATGCCAGGGGGTGTGAAGTGGTACCTCACTGTGGTTTTGAATTGTGTTACCCTGGTGACTAATAATGTAGATTACCTTTTCATGACCATTATTTAAATTTTTTTTCAATGTTTGTTTATTTTTGAGAGACAGAGACAGTGCATAAGTTGGGGAGGGGCAGAGTGAGAGAGAGACACACACAGAATCTGAAGCAGGCTCCAGGCTATGAACTGTCAACACAGAGCCCCACATGGGGCTCAAACCCACGAACTGTGAGATGATCACATGAGCCGAAGTCGGACGCTTAACTGAGACATCCAGGCTCCCCTCTTTACATGATCTTATTGTTCATTTGTATATCTTCTTTGGAGAAACGTCTATTCACACATTTGCTGTTTTTAGTTGGGTTATTTATCTTTTTATGATTAGGTAGTAAGAGTTCTTCATATATTGTAGATACAATCCCCTTGTCAGATATATGATTTGCAAATATTTTATCCCATTTTGAGGTTGTCTTTTCAGTTTCCTGATATTGCCTTTGAAGAACAAAAGTTTCGATTTTTATTAAAGTCCAATTTATCTGTCTTTTGATCAATATGTAAAACTGAATATATTTCTGTATACTAGGAATAAACTGTGATAGAAATTGAAAATTTTAAATACCATTTTATTTTTTAAAAATATTTTTAGATTTTAATTTATTTTTGAGAGACAGCGAGAGACAGAGAGCAAGCAGGGGAGGGGCAGAGAGAGAGGGAGACAGAATCTGAAGCAGGCTCCAGGCTATGAGCTGTCAGCGCAGAGCCTGACATGGGGCTTGAACTCACGAGCCATGAAATCATGACCTGAGCTGAAGTCAGATGCTTAACTGACTAAGCCACTCAGGCGCCCCTAAAATATGATTTTAAATAGGATCAAAATATTTAGGAATAAGTATGACAAAATATATGTAACATCTGAATGCTAAAACTATAAAACATTATGCCTAAAATTGTAAAGGGCCAAATAAATGAAAAGCTATTTCCTCTTCATGGATTGAAAAACTCCATGCTTTTAAAATGACAGTTCTCCCCAATATTTTTTAAAGAGTCGAAGAAATAACTAGAAAATTTTTATAGAATTTTTGTAGAAATTGACAAAGTGATTCTAAAATTTTTGTGACAATCCAAACAAGTGTAGCCAAAAAGCATTAAGAAACAGAACATGCCTTCGAGATGTTTTATAAAGCTATGGTAATCAAGATAGTGGTAATACTGTCATACATGGTGATAAATAGATTAATGGAACAGAAGGAGCCAATAAATACATTGGCACAAATAGAGTTAACTGATCTTCAGTGGGAGAAAGGAATTCATGGGGAAAGATTAAACTTTTCAGTATGGTGCTGAAACTATTGAATACCCATATACAAAGAAATTAACTTTGATATATCCTATATGCTACACATAAAATTACATCAAAATAGACCATGGACATAAATATAAAACTTAAAACTTCTGTAGGAAAACATAGGATGTAATTTCATGATTTAGGATTAACAAAGTTTCTACTGCAAACATGTCAGCAGAGTGATCATGTTGTGTCATATGGTATATATGTGTGTTATATATGTTTATTAGAAAATTCAGAATCAGCAAATTATGGGTTTTTTTAATATATCCTAAAAAACAGCTTGTCAAGGTTCACAACACGTAAGAATGAAGTACTTGGGATTTTAGCTGGTGTTAATGGAATCTAAGAATGAGTTTGTAGATAATTGAAATTATTACATTGTTGGTTATTCCAATCTAATAACATTGTACTCTTTCTATGTGTTTAGATATTCCTCAATGAATCTCAAAATTTACATATAATTTGTTTCATGTGATAGAAATGTATGTGAACTCTTTCTTAAATTTATATCCATCTGTATACCTGCCATTAGGTGTGAATACCAAGTAACATAAATTTGTGATAAAATAGGGATTTTATTTTTCTCACTACATTAAAAATATATCATATTAATTACATTTGATATGTACCTGTGCTACTTATTTGAAGTTACTTTAAAAATTGTTTCACCCTGACTGATGCTAATATTTTCTTTTTCATTTTGTTCTTTAATTTTTAAAATTTGTTATTAACATTTATTTATTTTTGAGAGATAGAGACAGAGCACAGGTTGGGGGGTGGGGGAGGGCAGAGAGAGAAGGAGACACAGAATCTGAAGCAGGCTCCAGGCCCTGAGCTGTCCGCACAGCATCCTACATGGGGCTCAAACTCACGGATCATGAGATCATGACCTGGGCCAAAGTTGGATGCCTAACTGACTGAGCCACCCAGGAGCCCCTGTTCTTTAATTTTTAAATATGTTTACATGTGGCTTTTCAACTTTAAGTTTCCCTTTCCCACTATAATTAGTACATTTTTATAAGCTATTTTTCATAAAATTTCCCTTTCTCCTGTCTTCTCCATCTGGAACACCAATTAGAAGTGAATTAAACTTTCTCTTCCCCTTTATTTTAATATCTCATTCATATTTTCTGAAAATGTAGGTCTCTAGTTCTAGTTAAGTTTTGAACTATTTATGGTAACTTTATCCTATCTTCAGCAATAATTAATATGTTCTATAGTCACTCAATTACTTTTTAATTCATAGCAAATTAAATGTTATCTTTTTTCAATTAAGTTTTCTTTTTTACCATATCAACTGATCATGTTTCATTTTTCTTGCTCTTAAAGAATTTAAGCTTGACTTTTCATTCCTTTGTTCCTTTCTGGTATTTTCTGTATTTATAGATCTGCAGATCTTTCATCTCCCCATATCCTTTCTGTTGGTTCTACTCCAAAAGAAATAGTTACTTGGCATCCCTTGTGTTTGATTACTATTTACTGTTTCTTTGTAAAAGGCTTGGAGAAATACATGAGCCCAAGGAGGAAGGTATGTTCCTTCAGAGAGGATTTGCATTTGCTTCTAACAGACACTGAGGCACCGCCAATCCAAGAAAATTTTAAACTAGAATTACATGAGTGTTTTCAATACATGATTTGAGAAATCTATACTATGTTTGCTTCATGGTTACACCTTTATTTTTTTAAGTTTATTTATTTTAGAGAAGGAGGGAGGGAGGGGGAGAGAGAGAGAGAGAGTGCCGAATCCCACGCAGGGGCTGGAACTCACAAACCATGAGATCATGATCAATCAGTGCTTAACTGATTGAGCAGTCCAGGCACCCGCATGGTTATACCTTTCAAAGCTCTTTTCCCTCACTTGCCTTCCCTGCTCAATGTCAAGCAGGAATGTTGTTGCTTTGATATGGGGTCATAGGACCCAGGTGTATCCCTCGTTCCCATTTCCATATCCCCAGAATTGTCAGAGACCTTCGTTAAGTGAATGGTTAGCTAATCTTTCCGTCTGTCATATGTCAAGAGGCCATGTAAGGACAGCATGATTAAAGTAACCAAACGTTCTCAAGCAAAAACAACTTTATCATTCAGTTTATCAATGTGTGCTTTCATCTTCAGTTAGAATATGTTCATAAATTTTGGGGGACTTTTAGAAATATGTTTTGTCATATTTCCCAGAATTTGTATTTGCTCTCCTGACAGATACCTAACACGTCATATTGCAAGAAGTGGAGAACACAGCTATTTTACATAGTTATGTCACTTTGGTTTGTCCAACTTTTTCAAATATATATGCCAAGCTAATGCTTGTATTGTATTGATCGCTTGAATATTAAAACATACCGCAATTTCTTTTAAGACAGAAATTCTGATTTATCCATTCCAAAGCAGTGACAGTATTCAATTTCCAAGAAGAAATACATTATTTCACACTAAATTATTTTAACCTATGACCTACCTGTCTAGTTTTCAATTTCTTCTTTGCATTAATTTTTGTGTTTATTCATTGTTTGTTTATAAATGCAGTCCTGAGTTTGCAGAATTCTAAGTTAAAAAAAAATACTTCCCACTCACCCCCCAAAAAAATCAATTTGGAAGTTTTATGATAGGCAGGCAAGATTTTGGAAGACACATAAGAAAACCACAAAGCTTTGAAAACTTATTGGCAGGGGCTGGAAGCAAATATAAGTTGACAAGTGATTTGTGTGAAAACAATGATGGCATTGTAAAAAGAATAATTTACAAGTCATGGGGATTTTCTGCGTACAACCTGAGGCAAACTTAAATCAAAGTGTAACATGTTAAAAATAGTTCACCAAATAGTAAACACTGTGAAAAAAATAAACTTTATGTGAATTGATATGTAAGTTTTTCATCTTAGAGCAGGTCATTTGAAAACATGAATATTTTATGAATTATGTATTATGCATTCGCCAGCAGTGAATATGTGTAAACCTTAAATCAGAAAAAACAAAGGAAATTTGTTACAATCTGAATGGTACTGTATTTACTAGAAAGTTAATCCCACTTTTTTCTCTTTTATTCTTGTGAGCAAGCATATTTTTTTATACTAGTTATCCTATAAAATAAGAAAGCTAAACAAAGTAAAAATAGTTGAAAGACTATATGAAGCATTAACATCTTCTTTCACATTTCAACCAGGGCAGATCGAAATGATATAGGTTCATTTATGGCAAAGAGAGAGCAGCTGCCATAACTTAATTAGCTTGCTCTTCCCACCAGCAGCCTTAATTAGGACACCACTAATTACTGTAGTATTCTTCCAGAGGGCTAAATAGAATTAATTTCCTTGAATTTGACCTGAAAGGATATGCCATGAACTCTACAATTTTGTGAACTTAAGAGGCTCAGATTTTAAGATTCAACATCTTTTTTAAACATTTTGAAAAAAAAAAAAAGCACATTTCCCAGTTTACAGAATACAGGGCATTTCCTTCATAACTCAACCATCTTTCTCTTTAATTAATAAAACATATTCTCATTAACTATAATCTTTTAGTATTTGCATAATTTAGTGTACATAATATATTGAAATATGCTTATATAGACTATAGCATGTGTTTGCATCAAATTATATAAATTTGCTAAATAAATAAATTCCAGTACATCAAATTAAATCTCACTAAAAATCCTAAAGTTATATTTTAAGTATGATTTCTTAGGTAGAAAACTCATTTCTATAGATTGTAATTAAACATCCAATCATAAAAGAAACAATTTAAAATCTATATAATTAGATATGCATTAGATTTCACAATGCCTGAAATCCCATTCTCTTTCATATGAAGTACTCATTGTAGTTAGTGGAAGATAAACTTCACATGTTCATAAGTGCTACTTAGTCTTATTCAGCTATCTACTTTTGAAAAAATTATTTGAGACTATAAAGAAATACCTGGCACAGGGGCGCCTGGGTGGCGCAGTCGGTTAAGCGTCCGACTTCAGCCAGGTCACGATCTCGCGGTCTGTGAGTTCGAGCCCCGCGTCGGGCTCTGGGCTGATGGCTCGGAGCCTGGAGCCTGTTTCCGATTCTGTGTCTCCCTCTCTCTCTGCCCCTCCCCCGTTCATGCTCTGTCTCTCTCTGTCCCAAAAATAAATAAAAAACGTTGAAAAAAAAAAAAGAAAAAAAGAAATACCTGGCACAAAGAACCAGTCTCATTAATGTGTTTTTAAATTAATAAATAAATATCATAAATGTCTTTTATGGCAGCCTCACCAGGAATACATTCATGTTTATATAATGGCTAAGCATTCCTGATGAAGGCCGTATTGCCTCACTATCATATTCTCTTGGTATTTCTTTATGTGAACCCGGTTGAAAGTAGAGAGCAAGGGAGGCATTTTATGTAATCCATAAGGTCTTGGAGCCTAGTGAACAGTGGAGAAGGATAGGTTAGGAGAGAATTTAGGGCAATGGAGAATATTTCAACATAGTCTGGCAACAGTTGATTATTTTCCAAACATTTACATTCTTTTTCATCTTTCAAATCTCAGCCTCTAACATAGGTAGATATTAGTTACTATGCTATGGGCCTTGCTGCTTTACTCAGGGTGGAGATCCACTCTTGCACATATCTATTTTGTCTTTAGCACAACTAGACTTCGGCTATCTATTCTGATTCCCAATATTCAAGAAATTCAATTGTCAAGTCTCCTTGAAAAAGAAAGTTGGGCTTTCTGGTTCTATCTCTCTGATTGCTTAGGACAAATTATTCAGTAGAGTAAATTCCACATTTTAAAAAAAAAAAATAAATAAAAATCAAATAATTTTACATATTTTCTAGGTATGAGAATACAATATGATAATATATTACAAGTTTGAAAGATATTTCCCACTATTGACTGAAAAGTTGTAACTAAGAGGAATCCTGATAGAATTTGGCAAAATGATTTCTATGACTTTTATCTATCTTCATCTTTAGCTAAGAATAATAAATAACAAAGTAAAGAATCACTACATCACATCAGAGGCATCTCACATGCAAAGCAAGTAATTCAAATAGCTGCCAATATAATGAAATCTGTAATACCAAAGTTACAGTAACTTATTTTCAAAAAAAAAAAAAAAAGCCAAATCAATGACATTGTTCTAATAGTCCTAACAGAGAAGGCTGAAATCATTAAGTACTTTACAGGCACATTCCTGAATCCAAGGTGTTAATGACTGGCAACAGGGCAATGGGGTAAATAGAAAAATTGTGGTTATATCCTTTTGCAATAAAATGTTTGCTTGTGTATTTTGGGCAACCATCTTATCAGTAACTGATCCAGTAGTGCCTATGTTTTCTGATTATAATACTACCTGATATGGTTGTGAAAATTAAATGAATTTATTTCAGTGCTCCAAATATTATCCTACACATGGTAAAATTATATGTGATACTTATACACTGTTATAAATATCATGGCCAAATGGACGCCACCGAATATGCGATTGAAGAAACTAGAAAAAAAGAAGAGTTTAAGAAATACAGAATTTATGAGCTATTCTTTAAAAAAATGTAAATTTTATGGGCACAATATAGAGCCTTCCAAAATGAACCAAAATGGTATTTATTATTTAAATAGTATTCATGGGGGGTGCCTGGGTGTCTCAGTCTGTTAAGCATCTGGCTCTTGGTTTCATCTCAGGTCATAATCTCATGGTTTGTGAGTTTGAGCCCTGCATTGGGCTCTGTGCTGACAGTGTGGAGCCTGCTTGGGATTCTCTCTCTTTCTCTCTCCCTACCCCTCCTTTCTCTCTGTCAAAATAAATAAAACGTTAAAAAATAAAGTGAAATAAACTATCTCTTTAAATAGATAGATGATAGATAGATAGATACATACATACATACATACATACATACATAATACTTACATACATACATACATACATACATACATACATAGATGATAGTTCCTGGAATGAAAAAGCCGTAGTAGCAAAGGACTATGGGATGTACATCAGTTAATTGAGCACTGAACTAAATGAAGACAATTGTAGATATGTCATAGAAGAAAATGTTAACATGATTGAATCTTTAAAAGCAGAAGTTGTTAAAAACAATCAAACTAAGAAAGTAGAAAGTAAAAGATGAGAGGAAGTCTAAATATCTGTTTCACCATCTTTCATATTTGGAACTCAGCAGTTATTTCATAGTTGTTCGTTTGATAAATATTTGTATATCCATGTGACAAAGCACTTTAAGTATTTGAAATGTAGTATTGAACACAGTAGACAAAATCCACAATTTCATGATACTTCGTTTCTCTGTAAAGAAACAGAAAATAAATACATAAGGGAAAAATACAGTTTTATGTTAAAACTTCAATTAATTCCATTTTTAAATAAAACTTCAATTTTTGTGTCAAACTTCAATTTTTGACAAAATAATGTCTGAAATATACATCATGGGTCTTGATTAAGATTTCCCAGTATAGTGGTGCGCCTGGGTGCCTCAGTCGTTTAAGCGTCAGACTTTGGCTCAGATCATGATCTCACCGTCTGAGTTAGAGCCCGGCTTCAGGCTCTGTGATGACAGCTCAGAGCCTGGAGCCTGCTTCAAATTCTTTGTCTCCCTCTCTCTCTGCCCTTTCCTCGCTGACTCTCTCTCTCTCTCTCTCTCTCAAAAATAAACATTAAAAAAAAAAAATTCCCAGTTTAGTGATCAACTTAAGTATCTTTTCATAAAATTCTTCACTAAAAGTTTTTTTTTTTTTTTTTAAATCATGTGCATGTCCTTACCTGTTTTTATATTGGGTTGATTATGACTTTTGTATTTGTTTGTAGATGCTAATCATATATTACTAATACAAGACAATACCCCAAATTTAGGTCTGAATTTTTGTCAAAATTTGCCATTTTTAAAAATTAGCTTTAAAAAAATAACAATAATACGTTATTACCCCAAGATCAAAATATTTCTTAAAATATTTTTAAATATTTTGTTTCATATTAAAGATGAAAAGATATGTGTAAAGTATATTTTGCATTTATTTTTGATTTATGAATTTAATTATATTTTTCTTATACAGCTCATTTAATGCGGATTACCTTCTTCTCAGTTGATCTGTGAATTTACCTCTGCAACTTCCAATATTCCATACATGTCTAGGTTTTCTCAGAGCTCTCTTTGCATTCATTGGTCAATATGTTAATTGCTGTTCAAGTACCATACTGTTTTAATTACAATAGCTTTTTGATAAAACCTTATATCTGATATGATAATCTCCCCTCTCTCTGCTCTTCCTTTCCAGAAAGATCCTCAATATTTTCTTGCCCTTTATTTACACTTTTGGGGTGATGTATATTGTAAGGTTTCAATGAATGTTTTTTATGAGGTGAAGAATTTCCTATCACCAAGTTACTAACATAATCCCTAATGATTTCTGATACCAAGTCAGATGGAGAAGTTTATGGCAGAGCAGCACTCTCTGTAAGAAATAGAAAAGTGAGATAAAAACATCAATGTATTGTGTTTAAAGACATCAAATAGGTATGGAAGCATTAAGGATTGGAGTGACCACATTTCTATAGAGGAGAACTCTAGAGGTAACCTGCAATCTGTTGGGATATCTTTAGTTTCTTGCCTTTCATTGTTTCTTACTTGCCTTTTCCCCACCCCCACCCACCTTTCATACTTGTTCTGTGCCTAAGGTTAAATTGTGTCATGTTTTTTCATTTCTCCTCAAAGGAATTTGTCACTGTCAAGAACTTAGAGTGGTCTGAGGTTGCATCCCACTTGAAAGCTATCTAGTTAGCCTGTCTTGTTCTCATAGATGCTTGTAGAAGACATAGATACAAAGGACTTTATTATTCATGAGGGAGCAAGCAGAAAAGAGCTTCGTGATTGTATTGGTTCCCCTTGCTCTCCTCCCCTCAATCAAAGGGAGTGATCCAGAACTAGACTGTGTGGATGCTGTACACACAGTGGGTTTGTGTGGCAGCTGTGGAACATGAGCTTAAGAAATCTCCAAACGTTTAAGTGACCTACTGGCAAGTCTTCCTATTGTTCCCTCCTGGAGAGGGACATTCTTTTTATTGCTCTGGAAAGTGAGCAAAGGTCTCTAGTGAAAGAACAGAGAGGTCATTGTCTTTACTATCTGAACAGATTAGTGTGAATGCCTAAAAATAAAGGAATGTGAGAGATACATGGAGAATTGTCCTAATAGTCATGTAATTTGCATCTTTCATTTTGTTAATGTGGTATATCACATTCATTGATTTGTAGATGTTGAACCAGGGTTGCATCCTTGGAATTAATCCCACTTGATCAAGGTGTATGATCCTTTTCATGTATTGTTAAATTCAGTTTGCTAATATTTTGTTGAGGATTTTTTCATCTGTGTTCACCAGGTATATTGCCTATAATTTTCCTACCTTGTTGTGTCCTTGACTGGTTTTGGTATTGGGGTAATTCCGGCCTCATAAAAATAAGTTTGGAAGGGTTTCCTCTTCTATATTTTGGAAAAGTTTAAGATGGACTGGTATTAATTCTTTTTTGAATGTTGGGTATAATTCATCAGTGAAGCTATCCGTTCCTGAACTTTTGTTTGTTGGGAAGTTTTTGATTACTGACGCAATCTCCTTACTAGTAATCAGTTTGTTCAGATCTTCTTTCTTTATGGTTCAGTCATGGTAGGTTGTATATTTCTAGGATTGTCCAGTTTGTTGTTGTATAATTGGTCATAGTACCCTCTTATCGTGTTAATGCATATTACATCAAGATTAAGATCTAATTTTTATCCTATCATTTTGCCAAAATATACAGTCAATACATTTGTTATTTTTAAGGCTGAGACAAATGGATACTCTCATAAACACTCTGGTTGAATGTGAATTGTCAGAGCTTTTTTGAAGAGGATTTTCCCCAACATTTATCAAAATTTGCAGTATTGTTAAATACTGACTGAAATTCAAGTTGAAGTCAAACTAAGTTATGATTTCATTCCCTGCAAATTTGCAGGATATATGTGTGTGTTTGTGTGTGTGTGTGTGTGTACGTATATATTATAAAAGCTAACTTGACTTAATTATGACACATAAACAATGCAATGGGACTGTTTACATATTGTGATGAAATTGCAAAGGGTATAATCATTGTGGTTAATATTTGCCATTGTATAGTAAATTTCAAGATACTAATACCCTAAGCACCAGAAATTCTATTCTGTGGATTAAATTATGCAAGAAGATATACCAAGAATGTTAAGAGCAGCATTTTTCATACACCAAATGGTAAATGCACAACTGAATTGTGGTAGCAACAGGCAATGGATTACTATAAAGTAATGGAAATAAGTTAACTGCAACCATACATAATCAGATACCTGATTCTTAGAAATAAAATCTGAGTTAAAGATGTAAGGCACAGTATGATTCTATGTGTGTGTGTGTGTGTGTGTGTGTGTGTGTGTGTGTGTGTATTTAACTTCTGGTAGCTTTTTAAATTTATATATATATATATATATATATATATATATATATATATAAATTTATATATGTATATATTAATTTCTTTAAATTTAAGTTAGTTAACACATCATGTAATATTGGTTTCAGGAGTAAGACCCAGTGATTCATTACATACATATAACACCCAATGCTGATCCTGACATGTGCCCTCCTTGATGCCCATCACCCAGTTAGCCCATGCCCCATCCACCTTCCCTCTAGCAAACCTCAATTTGTTCTCCATATTTGGGTCTCATGGTTTGCCTCCCTCTATTTTTCTCTTATTTTTCCTTCCCTTCCCCTCCCCTGTGTTCATCTGTTTTGTTTCATAAATTCCACATATGAGTGAAATCATATATTTGTCTTTCTCTGACTTTTTTTGCTTAGCAATATATACTCTACTTCATGCACATTGTTGCAAATGTCAAGATTTCATTCTTTTGATCACTAGATAATATTCTAGTGTGTGTGTGTGTATGTGTGTGTGTGTGTGTGTGTGTATGTGTGTGTGTATGCCTCATCTTTATTCATTCATCAGTCAATGGACATTTGGGCTTTTTCCATACCTGGGTTATTGTTGATAGCACTACCTTAAACTTTGGGGTGCATGTGCCTCTCTGAATCAGCATTTTTGTATCCTTTGGATAAACTCCTAGTAGTACAATTGCTGGGTTATAGGGTATTCCTATTTTTAATTTTTTTAGGGAACCTCCATGCTGTTTTCTAGGGTGCACCAATTTGCATTCCCACCAGCAGTGCAAAAGGGTTCCCCTTTAACTACATCCTCACCAACATCTGTTGTTTTCTGTGTTGTTAATTTTAGCCATTCTGACGGGTGTGAGGTGGTATCTCATTGTAGTTTTGATTCGTATGTGCCTGATGATGAGTGATGCTGAACATTTTTTCATGTGTTTGTTGGCCATCTGGATGTCTTCTTCGAACAGTATCTGTTCATGCCTTCTGCCCATTTCTTCACTGTATTCTTTGTTTTTTGGGTGTTGAGGTTGATAAGTTCTTTATAGATTTTGGATACCAGCCAATTTCTGATATGTCATTTGTAAACATCTTCTCCCATTCCACTGATTGCCTTTGGGTTTTGTGGATTGTTTTCATCCCTGTGCAAAAGCTTTTATCTTGATGAAGTTCTAATAGTTAATTTTTGCTTTTGTTTCCCTTGCCTCTGGAGACATGTCTAGTAAGAAGTTGCTGCGATCAAGGTCAAAGAGGTTGTACCTGTATGATTTTGATGGTTTTCTGTCTGACATTTAGGTCTTTCATCCATTTTGGATTTATTTATGTGTATGGTATAAAAAAGTAGTCCAGTTTCATTAGCCAGTTGATTAAGGATGCATATAATGGGTGGCTGATCTATAAAAAAAAACAAAAACAAAAAAATAAACCACAAAAGCATAATTATCACTAATGTCAGGATAGTGGTAAACTTGGAAAGACAAAAGTATGTCTTAATATAAAAGGTTACACAGGGAATTTCTGAAGAGGTACTATTTTTGAAAGGGCAGACATGCTTTACACCCTCTTAAATGTGATCAAGGTATCACTTAAAAGTAAGATTTAAAGGTTAAAAAATATGGGGAAATTTTATTGTCAAATAGGTAGAAAATGGACATTTATCTTGTACTACTCCAAATGGCATATATTATCATTGGATGAAATTTAGAAGGAATCAGTTTTCTTTGTTAGAAGTGAGGATCTTGTAACCATCAGAGGTCTTTTTTTTAGCTGGGAGCATTTTATAGCAACTTCAAGATATTACTTTTCTTACAAAAAAAAAGTGGGAGGCATCTGAGTGGCTCATTTGGTTAAGTGTCTGACATCGGCTCATTCATGATCTCATGGTTCATGGGTTCAAGCCCCGCATTGGGATCTGCACTGACAGTGCTGAGCCTGTTTGGAATTCTCTCTCTCCATCTCTCTCTCTCTGCCCCTCCCCCACTTGCACACACACACTCTCTTTCTCTCTCTCTCTCAAAAACAAATAAATAAACCTAAAGAAAATTAAATTTGCCAACTAATCACATATCCCATGACTTCTGGTCCGGACTACTGCAGAAGCCTTCAAATGGTCTCTCAGCCACTACTCTTGTACTTCTGATAGTTCTTTCACATCTGTTTGGTGTATCTTTGAAACAATATATCAGGTTCTATAGCTACTACTAATATATTACCTGTTGCCAACATAATTTTAAAAATTATTGCTATTGCTTAAAAAGTCCATACATGATTACCTCTACAAAGAGAAAAGGAGAGGAAGAGAGATAATAGAGACAGGAGAAGAGGGAAGAAGGAGGAAAAGGAAAAGTCGAATAAGCAGGAAGAGTTAGGCCGAAGAGAGGACTCAGAAGATTTATACCTTTTTGGATTTTTGAAATATTGTGTTATGATAATTATAATAATAAACAGGGAAATTGAATACCATTTAAATAACAGCAAAGGTAGTTTGGAAGTCATGGGAATTTGACAGAGCAAACTAAATGGAGTAAAACAGGACTGCTCATTAACCATTCTGTGTTTCAGTTTGTATACATAAGTATATTTTTTAGATAAACTTAAAATTATGCTTTGTATCTATAAGAAGCCAAACAATGAGCTTGTTCTTAGTCATACTGTGCTAATGACACGGTCTTTCTCTCATAATGAAGGGTGGTTTCTAGAAACAATGGAGCATGTTTGTCAATTACTATCAGAATGAACAGCTCAATAACAACTGGTTCAAAATCAGAATTGTTGACACTGGCAGAATCTTTTTTGTATCCAGATGGATAATAGTAAACCGTCCTATCCATTAGATTAATTCGTTTCATGATCTGAGGTAACATTTTATGTTTTTTGTTCTTTTTATTTTTATCCTGAAAAACACATCAAAACAGTTTGATTGACAAAACAAGTAATTTTCAGAAGTCACTCTTTATTTACTGTTTCCATTTGTTTGTTTACTAATGCCTGATTTCCACCACCTTCAAGCCTTTATCATTGCAATGTAATTTCCACAGATTATGGTGCTAGATTTTGAGGGTTGAATTTGAGCCTGGTGTCAATATTTTAGCAGCAAGCCTGGATATTCTTGGCCTGGCCTGACCTCAGGAGGCATCTGTAGACAAACTCTGCATAAGGGAGGTGATCTATACATCTGTATTTTTAACTGACTGTGTATTATTATAATATATTCTGCCTACCTCATCCATGTATTTCCATCACCCAAAATTTATTACTTGACTTTTATTCCTATGTCTTAAATGATTTCATTGTATCTGTTTTTATTTTTGGAAATTCACTAAGAACAGATATAAAAATAACAATAGGAATGTGGCGATATAAAAAATATATATATATATATAAAATGTATAAAAAATATATAAATATATATAAAATATATATTAACCTGAAAATATAGTATCTAACTTGAAAAATGAGACTACTGTTTGAATGTAAACCAGTATAGACACTAAAAGAGTTAAATAGGGTTGCTACATGGAATAGCCTTAGGGAAACTGAATAAGCATTTTCAGAGCTCTGTGGGTACATTTTTTGAAAAATTGACACACTTTAGTAAATAAACCAACAAAACTCAAAATTACTTGATTGATTTTTTCCCAGTGTTTAAGTTATTTGTATGGTAATGTTTACTCCCAGAATATAAATTTCTTTAAGGTAAGGAGCCAATTCTAAATCATCTCCTTCTCTACTCTAACATCTAGCATATTAACTTAGAAATCATTTAAACCAGTGTTCTAAGAACTATCATTATTTGCAATGATAATGCAAACAAATGAGATTTATCACACTGTACAATGTGCCAGACCCATATTTTGCATGATTTAATTAATTTAAAATCCTTAGCAACTTTCTAAAGTAGGAGCTATTATCATTTTTTTACTAAGGACAGTATGGAACATGCTGAAGTCCTATAGTTAACAAATCTCAGTAAATTACATGCTTGTTCATTCAAATATAAAGAAAAAAGGGACTCTTTGTAATGTGAATTTCCAAAAAAGGGAAACATTTTGAAAAATACTGAGTTGACTGAGCAAAAAAATGGGAAAGGATGAACTGTCATTAATCCCTTCATTAAACTAGGTCCATGGGACCTTGGCCAAAGTCAGCATAATGAGGTAGTAATAAACAACAACAGAGAGTTATTCTGATCTTTTTCCTGGTTGTACTTTGTTCTGGAAGTTTGATATTATCCTTCCTTAGAGAAGCCTGTTTATAATTGGATTTTTTTTCAAACCAATACAAGTAATTTTTTTGTTGTTGTCTTGTATGATGAACTATAATTTTCCTTATCTTAAATGAAAAGATGCTTCATCAAGGAATATTGATTTGTTTAGTATATAAAGGAACATAGAAAATGATGAGATTTCCAAAGAAAGATAGCAGTATTAGAAATGAGATGATCAAAATAATACTCTGCCAGGAATTCTTTACTGTCTTAAAAAGATAATTAAGATGCAGTTTTGAATAATATCAATTTTGAAAAAAAATAAGATTTTTTTGACATTCTCTCATTGGTAGGTTATCAAAAAAAGTTTATGTAATTGCTGAATGTGCATATTAAATACTTGAATTTCCTGTTTGGCAATGGCAGACTTAGTCCAAATCAGATATATTTTTTTCCCTCCAAATGAATATCAACTTTTGAGTCATGTCTTTGTTCTTATGTAACTGAAGAAAAATATATTATTTATTCTTAGTTATTTATCAGTGATGCATTTTTATTCAGCTTATCTCAAACAACAATTTAATTAAAGTTACCCCAATCACTCTTATCCAGGATACATCATAGTGAGCTGGAAAGCACATAATACCAATTATATTTCAGTCAATATTTACAGAGATGCTAAAGTTTATTTGTTGGTAATCATTCGGTAAGTTATTTACCATATTTGAGTCTTACTTTCTTCTTCACATATACAAGTCAGGGATGAGATTTTAAGCATTGACTAAAATGTCTAATTTTAGTCTACTAAATTATTGGGAATAGTTATTTTTCTGAAAATTTAATTATCACTCACACATACCATCCACATCCTCCTACAGATATAGATCATGGTTGTATAATCCATTGAGAGTTGATATCTCTGATATTATTGACAGAGGGCTTAATATGTCTTTGTGGCTTCATTATGTTCTCAATTAGCATCTGCCATGTCATGACACTGTTTGATTTTATGATAAAGATGTATTTATCAATTATTTCACCAGAACAGGTTGATTGTAGGGTTCAGTTTTCTTCTAATATCAGATAACCATTCAATTAACCAATATTTGTCTTTATCCATTTAGTTAAATATTGACCTTGATTGAATATTTTCCAAGTTAAAATTATTATTACATATGGACCCTTATCCTTGAGGTAAAACCTTTTCAGGTCTACAATTCCAACGCACATTAACATTTAGCAATGAATTTTTAGAACTCTATCAAATGAAAAGGGTTTGAGCCTTCTACATATACTGGTACCAAATTTAGATGCACAAACTTGTAATTTTATCCTTAGTATTCAGTTGTTTATGTATATCCATATATACAGACATTACTAAGTGTAATTTGATGGCTGACATGCTTTTTCACTAGTTTTCTAATGTGCTGGTTATTTGAAGTTTCATGCAGTTTTGAATCATTTCTGTAGGTCTTCACCTCCTTTTAATAGTTTGTGTGAATTTAAATTTTAGAACTATGAAGCAAGAAACATGTTGCATAAAACCTCAGTCGGTTGAGCATACAACTCTTGAGTTTGGCTCAAGTCATGATCCCAGGGTTGTGGGATCGAGCCCCATGTAAATCTCCACACTGAGCATAGAGCCTGCTTAAGATTCTCTCTCTGCCCCTCTTCCCTACTCCTCACATACTCTTTCTCTCAAAAAAAAAATTAGCAAAGTTAAAAATTAGATATCAACTGTCATCTTGCTTTCCAGTATACCATCCAAATCTAAGGAAAACAAGTAAATGTAGATTGTTATTCTTGATCTCCCTGCCTCTACCATTGTCTCATTCAGTCTCTTTCAACACAGCATCCTGAATGTTCTTATATTAAGGCTTTAATCCAGATCATATTACTTTTTTGTATCAAATTCTGCCATCGCCACCTATCTCATTTCTTCTCAGAAAGGTCTACACTATGTTACACAGTTGGCTTCCCACACCTCCTTGAATCCACCTACTATTTTGTTCCAGCCACACTTTGTTCCTTATGATTTTCCCTTAAAAATGTCTAGCAAGCTTCATACTCAGGGCATCTGCACTTTTTCTTCCCTTTGTCTGGAATACTCTTCCCTTCAATTTCTTTATGGTTAACCTCTTCATATAGGGGACAGTGTCAGCTTCTCAGTGATCACTTCCTGCACTCTAAATAAGATCCTAGTGACACTGCAATACTTCTCAGCCTCTTTCCTACCTTATTTTTCATCATAGAAATTACTATCTTCTAGTATAACAGACCTCAGGATACAAGTCTTTAGAGGATACAAGTCTTTTTTTTAACCTTGATTTCTAATAACTCTGTCTTATTTTAGGATCTGGTAAACATAAAGCAAAATCAAACTATTTTTACTTATCACCATTTATGGGAAACCAAGATATATGAAAATATATTTGCATTTTTGTTATAGATTTGTATAGTACAGTCTTTCATATGGGACAGATATTTTTTTCTCGAACCTCCATTCATTTATCCTTTCACTGAGTTCATGAGCACCAATTTGACAATGTTTGAGTATCCCTTCTAAAGCTATTCAGTTGGAGAAAACTAGTGCTCAGTGAAACAAAGCAATATGTCAAATTTTTTGAATGCCACCTGAGCAAACTTGCTTACTATTTTGAAAAGAGACATAATGCTTGAATAAAAAAATTCCATCTTTAGGACCCATTTTTATTAAGAATTTCGCTACTTATCTCAAGGTATTTAGTAGAACATTTAAGTCAGTTAAAAGACATGTCTGAAAACATCTGTATATTTTTCTTAAAAGTAAGAAAAACCATACTCATTTTTCACATCAGTAATTATTCAACTCAGTATTTAGATTCTGATTGTGGAAGAAAATGGCAGAAAATTGTGGGAAAGCATCGATATTTTCATATGAAAAACTTGGCTTCAAAGCATTCTTTCAGCACATCAGGGGGACTTTCAAATTTAATTAAAGGGCTGATTATCCCCTTGGGTATTCTGAATGGTTCTTAACAATGGAGGCAGAAAATACACTCTTTGCTTTCAGTGGGCCCTCTAACTAAAAATTAATACAGCTGTGGTTTTCATTGTTATATTGTTGTGTTAATCATGATTAAGTTACATACCTATGTATTCTAAAAGCCTTTCCTAAATTTTTCAACAACCTACACTAAATTACTGAACAGATATTGAAAATCAGTCTGTAAACTTTGTCAACCAAAGAAATCTCCTGAATAAAACTACATATTTTTTAAAATAACAAATTATAATAATCATGTTATTTAAAAATAATAGATGTTATAGTTATGAGACAATATGTGTTTATATATACATATATATAATTTGTATTTTATTTCTATATCTAATATATACATATACATGTAAATAATTAAGTACTTTTGCATTACAGACAAATCCTAAGCTTCAAAGCTGAGACAATTTAAGAAATTTATTGTTATGCAATTGTAATGCTAATGAATCCCAATCAGTTCTTACATGAAAACAAAACTCAGTATTTTTTTCCATTTACTTTACAATGGAGAGCATTATACTGCTGTCATTAAACCATAATTATAAGTTATAATGGAAGTAATTAAATGAAGTCAATTGTAATTTTTCACTACTTTATTTAAAGTTATTTCTTTTTGTAACAGAATTGTTATCTCAATTAATTTTAATTTGTCATTAAGTGAAAAATTAAAGAAGTGAATTCAATATAGTATTTGGTCTGATGAAGCATACTTTTTTGAGCAAGTATCACATGAGTAAGTTTTGAACTTGACAAATTACTTTCCTTCCACTATAATGTTGATTTGTATTTTATTTTTTTATTTTGTTTTTTTAATCTTTATTTATTTTTGAGAGAGAAAGAGACAGAGTGCCAGGTGCCACTTGATTTGTATTTTAAAAATAAAGACTGGCGTATGTTATTGATAACAGTAAATCGGGATTATCCAAATATTTTGAAATCCTTAAAAAATAAAAAATAAATAAATGCCATCTTAGATTCACGTAGTCATTTTTTCCCCCTGTATGTGTATGTGTGTATATACAGGGATGATTGTGACACCTGGCATTCTGCTGTTGACAAAAATGAAGATAGAGTCTGTGATTTCAAGGACCCACACTAAGTGGCAGATGAATATTTTCCAGGGACTCCTGGGTGGCTCAGTCAGTTAAGCGTCCACCTTTGGCTCAGGTCATGATCTCACCATTGGTGGGTTTGAGCCCTGCATCAGGCTCTGTGCTGATGGCTTAGAGCCTGGAGCCTGCTTCGGATTCTGTGTCTCCCTCTCTGTCTGCCCCTCCCCTGGTCATGCTGTGTCTCTCTGTCTCTCAAAAATTAATAAACACTGAAAAAATTTAAAAAAATTTCCATTATACACTGGGTGGTTACAGGTAAGGTGCTATGGTAAAATAGAGAATGAAGGAACACAGAAACTAGGCTACACTGAAAATATAAGATAAATAAATGGGAGAAAACTGGAGAAGCATAGGCTATGTAAAGAGGAGGAGATAAATTGTCCACTTATAAGCTATGTTGTCTCTAGAGGATTGAGAAGAGTTATGTCCAGAGCTAAGTAAAGCTAAAATCCTAAACTATCCCTACAGTCATAAAAAATTTTATAAAATGCTAAAGTCAACTGGGTAATAGTGGCAAATACATTTGCACTTTAGGAAATTGATGAAAAATTGAGAATAGTTTTATTGGGAAAGAAATGGGAATTAGTGATACTAGCTTAATTGAGGATATCTTTTTTTTTTTTCCAAACCATGTACCTAATCTTACAAGATTGCATAACCCCTTTACCCGACATCTCTTCCACTGCACCAGCATGTCAATTCTCAAAAGTAAAATGCAGAAAGGATAAATTAATATAATGTGCCTGCTCTTAAACCTACTCAATCAGTCTAAAGTGTAATGTTCATTTAGATAGGATTTACAGTGGCCCAGTGCTGGGATCTAACAATCCATCGTTAGTGTCAACAGAGATGACCTGTATGCCATGTAGCACCCACTCTAAGGATTATTCTGTATTTCTGCCTTCTTTCCATATTAGATCTCACCAGTTTGTTTCCTTATCTTGCAGGGAGCTTAGTATGTATGAATGCAACTATTCATATATTTTTTTAAGAAAACAACTGTAATATACCCAAAATAGTCCAGGCTACATGGGGTAGATGTAAAGATGCAAGTATTTGCTGTGCACTGGCAGATTCTAGGAATACTACTGATGTACAGATCGCTCCCCGGTGTCCCAGCTCCACTCAAATAAACATCATAAAAGGTTAATTATTTGGATATAACACTAAGAACCACATTTGAAATTCATACTATGTTATCCTTTCAAAAGCATGCTTACACAAACTTGTTATTTTAATTTGAATCAAATTACAAGGACAAAACTTCTTTTCCTTGGCAGCTGGATTTTGTGTATCCTCAGTCTGCCCTTTCTTCTGAAAGGGCGGGCCTACGCCAGCCAACTCCATCTTGTTCTGTGTCCTTCACCTTGACCACGCCTCCTCCCCTTGAGTAACCTCCCACTCACCTGCCTAACAGGACTCAGACCCTTCCCCAGCCAATTGGCTGAGGCCACAGCCATTACCTCACCAACTGCCCCTAGGCCCCAATAAAACCTTTGTCCCTTTGAAACTCGCTTTCTCTCCCCGGTATCTCACCTCTGCGTCGGTGCAGGTAGGGGATTGAGCTTGAGCTAGCTCAAATAAAGGCTCTTTTGCTTTTACATCGGACTCGGCTCCCTGGCGGTATTTGGGGATCACGAATTCTGGGCATAACACTTCCTTGCTTGTCCAAAAGAATTCTGAAAAACTCTCACAAAAAGTATGGGAATTTTATTGTAAGTTAACTTCTGGTTGATTATATATATCACTTTTAATATAATTATGCAGAAAGTTAATGTCTGCATTAGTATGTACAATTATAGTACAATTAGTCAAAATTGTGTGAATTTGGGAAAAAATAAGTTAGCCAGGTTAAAAAAAATGAAAAAGTGTAGCTTGTTTGAGTCTAAAATGAGACAATAAAGACACAGAGGTTAAAAACTAAAATGCACTGTGCACATAATAGATTATGAATGTTTAGGTGTGAAGTCATTATTAAAAAAGATAAAAAGGAGATCATTCATTCATTCAATAAATATTTATCATGTACTCACTCTGTGCCAGGTACTCATTTAGCACCTGAGGTATATCAATGGAAAAAAAAACAAAAACAAAAAACGATTCATGTCTATGCAGAGCATGCAAGCAGGAGAAGGTAAGTGGGAAATATTAAATTCAGGAAATAAATTAATTATATAGTATGTGAGAAAGTAATTCATTTTACAGAAAAACAATGTGATAGTAGACCAGGTAAAGATAGATGATCAGGAGTTGTAATTATGGAGGAGGTCAGTGGCATGAATTGCTTTATTACATTGTGTGATCAGTCATTGTATGAAAAGATGAAATTTGAACATATACTTGAAGTAGATGAGGGATTTAGTCAAGCATGTAGGAACAGTTTGATCAGAATCGTACAGTGAGAGTATGCTTGTTGTATTCAAGAGGGTTAATACAACAGGAGCTGAGGAAGCATAAAGGAAAATAGCAAACAGCACTCAAAAATGTTAGTGACAAATCCTATAGGATTTTATACCCATTGTAAAGACATGGGGTGGTATTTTAAAACAAAACTGGAGGTGATAAGAGGATTGAGAGAGAGGAGTAGTATAATTTGACATATTTTGAAGAAAGCAGTTTTAACTAAGTCAGGGATGGAGGCAAAAAGTATTACTGGGGACTATTATAGGCAAGTAAGGACGGAGGCTGGACCATGAGGATAGCTGTAAAGACAGTAACAGATTGTTAGAATCTTCATCTGTTTCCAATGAAGAAACAATGGGATTTGTTTGAATGTGAGAATCGAGAGAAAAAGAAATGTCAAGGGTGAGTCTACAGTTTGTGGCTTGAAGAAAAAGAAAAGAAGAGCCATAAACTAAGAGCAAGCCTGCCTGTGAAGAGCGTTTAGTGGAATCCATGATTCACAGAATAGATTTAAGTTCCTTATTTCTGTATTTCAAACCTTTAAGCATCTGACCCAGGCTTCAGTGAGGTTCTCGGGCCTTTCCTTACTTAAAAACAAAGTTATTATGTATTTTAAGTTTGTTAAGAAGGTAAAAATAACTTGCAATACAGTGAGCATCAAAGATTGTATAATATCCCTCTTCACTTACATATCACAAATTTGAACAATCTTTTTGTTTCGGTATTTATATTTTTCATATCACTATCAAAGATAACCCTTCAGTCAATACCATTGTTCATAAATATTTGTTAAATCCTCTTATTTAAAACTGTTATTATCTACATTTAAGTACTGTTCCAAAGTCATTACTATTATAAAGGATTTTGATGTATATTTCTAAATCCTTCTACAGAGAAGTTTGAAAGGGCAATATGCTCAACAGCTTTGAATATTAAAGTATGTATGTTCAAAGATATTTGTAAGAATGGACATTTTTTCTTTATCAATATAGATGGCAGAATTTATCGTGCTGTTTTGTACTATAGGCTTTAATATTTTAATTGTATGTATGTATGTATGTATGTATGTATTTAAGAAAGAAGAGGACTTGGTGAGGGAGGGGCAGAGGGAGAGAGAAAGACATAAACAGACTCCACACTCAGCACAAAGCCCAATGTGGGGCTCAATCCCACAACCTTGGGATCATAACCTGAGCCAAATGCTCAACCAACTGAGATACCCAGGCACCCCTTTGTTTTTGTATTTTTAAAAGCAAATTGATTTGGAGCACCTGGATGGCTGATTCAGTTAAGTGTTGGACTCTTGATCTCAGCTCAGTTCATGATCTCACAATTTGTTGGATTGAGCCCCACATCAGGCTCTGTGCTGACGGTGTGGAGCCTGCTTGGGATTCTATCTCTCCTCTTCTCTCTGCCCCTTCCCTGCTCAAGTGCTCATGCACACACAGTCTCTCTCTCAAAATAAATAAATAAACTTAAAAAAAAAAGCAAATTGTATTTATTATTTTAGGAATTGCCTCCCTGATACTTATATGATTATATATTTTAGTGTTAGTTTTTCTTTTATTAGACACAGCTATTTATATAGTGATGGTATTAAGTTTTGAAGGGTAAGGAATTTGCATTTCCTTTTTTATAATCTGTGGCATTTTTAATTACACATTTTGAACAAAATTCATTTATTCAAATGTATTAGCCTGTCTCTTTGTATTAAACACATTTTCCTTATTGGGAGAAAGGCAAGAATGTCCATCTCCAACATTGTATTAATCATTATCCTGAGCAATAAGAATAAAGGTTAATTCAAGGTAGAATTGGAAAGAAAGACTTAAAACTGTCTCAATTTGAAGATTGCATAATTAAGTAGAAAATTCTAAAACTCAACCTACTATGAAAATGAGGAATTTAGCAAAATCTTAGGGTGAAACGTCAATAAACAAAAATAAAATGTATTTCTTTAAAATATTAATTGGAATATTAGAAATTCCATTTTCTAAAGTGTTAAAAACCATAAAATACTCATGGGAAATTTGAACCAAATATGTACAAGTCCTATATATTGAAAATTACAAAACAATCCTAAGTGAAATTAAATAAAATTTAAATAAATGGAGGGATATACTGTGTTCATGGATTAAAAGATGTAATCACTTATATTATTCTTTTCAAATTAATTAATTCAATATGATATGGATTATAATTGCAGGAGACTTTTTTTTTTTTTAATTAGAAACTGACAACCAGTTTTACAATTCTAGAGGAAATGCAAAGAACACAGAGTAATCAAAGCTATCTCAGAAATATAATGCATGTGTGAAGGACATGCACTGACTTATTTTGACATTTACTTTAACAGTGTAATAGTAAAAGCAATGTGGTAATGGCGTAAGGATAAGTGTGGAAGAAATGGAGAACTCAAACAGATCTACATTTGGATGATAAGTTGATTTGAAACAAAGGCAAAAAAGAAATTCAATATCAACAACAACAAAAAAATCTTTTCAAAAAATGGTATCAGAACAATGGGATATTTACTTTTTCTTTCTTTCTTTTTTTTTTTTTTTTTTTTTTATCTCTTATGTATCCCTCTAGCTGCTTTCTGTGTCTTTCTGCTTTTTATGATTTGGCTCTTTTTCCCCACAGTCTGTTAAATTTACTTCACTACTTAGTATTTCTATCATTCTTGATAACCACAAGTGGCATAAAATCAAAACAAAACAACAAACGTAGCATAATGGGTAACAGCAATGGAATTATTTCAAAGAATAAGGCTGAGATAAAAGGTCCAGAAAAAAATAGGAACTCTAAACATAATCATGGTTATAAGTAACAAAAGGGTAGCTTCAAAACACTTGAAAACAAAAATACATGGTTTATTGTGCTTGTTTTCGTTGTCATTTCTCTTATTTTGTTTTGCTTTGGGACCTGTTATTATCTGAAATTGTGAATGCAAAACATAATAGCAGAGTGTCTCATTATGAGGGGATGGTGGCAACCAGTCCCCACAGAGGCTGCTTAGTGGGGGCTCTGTGAAACACATGGGTGGATAATGAATGCCCTATTCATATGTACCTTGGTGGATTACTGGTCAAAAGCTCTGAGCCAGCCAGCACAAATATAAACCCAGATGAACAAGAATCTTCCCTATCTTCCGGGAAGTCATCCTGTAGATCTATACACAGGAAAGTAACCCAACAATTTACATCTAGTCAGTGAGGGAGTGGTATGATAGATTGAGACTCAGAAGCTAGGGCAGCCCAGACAAAGAACAACTAACTCCTGTGAGGAATGGATGTGAATTATAAAGAACATTATATACTATATGCTAAAAGGTCTGAAGTAAAAATAAGTCTTCTAAACGTAAGTGCCTCCGAATTGATCCTTTAAGAAAAGTGGCCTCTGTCCAAGTGTTGGAATAATTAAGGAGTACTGCTATATTTCAGGCAGTGGACAGGCTAATATATGTATATCGTATATTGTTCTTTAACCCTTGCAGCAAATATGTGAATTATGTATTATTTGCTCAGATGCATCCACAGCAGAATTGGAATTTAAATCTAGTTTTAACTAGCACCAAGGGCTGGTTTCTTTCCATTACACTAGTGACTTTTAGCTGGGTGGTTTTGTCTTCTATGGTACATTTGACAGTGTCTGGAGATATTTTTGGTTTCACAGCTGGGAGAGGGCTGCCACTACACATTCTACAGTTTACACATCACTCCCCACAACAAAGAATTATCCATCCCAAAATGTCAATAATGCCAAAGTTGGGAAACTCTGCATTCTACCACTCCAAATAGAGCCAAACGTGTTTTCTTCAGGCATAAGGGATAGTATGTTCTGAAGAGATTTGACGGAATCTGAATGCCGTGTTGAAGGATCTGAAATGTATCCTAATAATACCAACATGCTACTGAAGAATACATAATGCTTATCTTCTAAATTCTGTTCCTCTACAAACCATATTGTTGCTATTCAATTGTTCTCCTCACATTCTCTTCCAAAAAAAAAAAATTCAGAAATTTCAGACATATACACATGGAGACACACACACACATATCACACCAATGTAAAAATCAATGTCAATATAAACAAGAAATGCATTTTGATTGTGAGATTATATGTAATTCATGACAACTAATAGTATTAAATGTTTCACAAAAAAAATTTTAAAAGGCTTCGTAGCATTCATTGTCAGAACACAGTATGCCAAGTCCTGTACATCAGATGCAAAATCCTGGAAGCAATTCCATTTGCAGAAAAAGTCCTTGATTTCCACACCAGGTAGAATTTAGAGAAGGAGCAGTGATCCGAAAAGCTTACCAATTCATTTCAGTGCTACCAGTACACATGGAGGAGATGGAAAAAGAGGGGAGGGGGAAGAAACAGGAAAATGAAGATGGTAAAAAGCTCATTCCAATTATTGTAGATTAAATCTACAAAGCCAGCCAAAGAGTGAGCTTTCATGGCACATAGACTGACCTCTAGTAGACTGTCAAGTGCAGCACATTAACACATGGGAAGCTAATACAATTTGGGGGGGGGCGGGTAATGAGAAAAAAAAAGTAGGTAGCTTTAGCACATTTTTATATGGTTAGCAATCATTTTTCCAAAGACAACTATTAGTAATACAGAATATTATACTTTTTCCTTTTATATCATGTGATAATGATAGCTATTATATATTATACAGTTATCCCTTAATAATCCTTCTTAATTTTTCCCTTAAGAATATAATGCTTGGCTTAAAGCAAAGATTTGAAATCACAAAGTCTCCAAGTTCTTTGAGAGAACTTCAATTAAAAATGGGCTAATTACTCAATTACCCAGCTAATTAAATTATTTCTATCCATCTCTCTCCCCTTCCTCCTCTCCTTTGTTTCTCTCTCTCTCACTCACTCTGACCCTGAAAGGGCTGTTGGTGACAAACATCAGTTGTTGGAAATTGAAATATTATTTATTAACAATTCCATTCACTATAATGATGACAGATATATTCGTAGCTCAGATAAAATGTATATATTTATTCCCATTTGGGATTTCAACTGATCCATTTCAATTGTGTAAATTCTTAATGTAAATTGATTTTTAAGCAGTCTGAGAAGAGTTAATCCTTCCAAGGAATTTTTGAGTGAGAAAAATTATATCTATATACTCCAAAACTTCTCCCACTGTGAAAATTTCCCTTAGGCGCTATTTATTTCTATTTCATGTATGTAAATTAGCACTTTATGGTTAATTTTGTGTCTTTGTTTAAGTGAACTACTTTGTCTATTTAAGTGTCTACTTTGTATCTTTGTCTATTCAAATGGACTCTGACCAACAGACAAGAATGTTAGATTTGTTGCTTCTTAGAATAGATTGTTTTGCAAGTATACAACATGAATAACCCTTAGAACAGGTAGGAGATTTTTGTTCTAACTATAACCTAATGATTCTTTACCATACTACGTGCCAATTTCAAAAATAATAAAAATGGTCTTATGAAACATTAAATACAACAAAACCCAGGGTGCCTGGGTGACTCAGTAGGTTAAGCATCTGGCTTCGGCTCAGGTCATGATCTCACCCTTCGTGAGTTTGAGCCCTGTGCCTGGCTCTTTGCTGACACCTCAGAGCCTGGAGTCTGCTTCAGATTCTGTGTCTCCCTCTGTCACTGCCCCTCTCCCGCTCATACTCTGTCTCTCTCTCTCTTAAAAAGAAATAAAACATTAAATAATTTTTAAATAGAAATAAATACAACAAAACTGTGAAAAATATAAACTAGGTGTAGAAATGTGTGTTTTTAACCTTAATATTGAAGTACAACTTCAGGACTAAATAGAAAGATAAGGAGTGTTATAATAAAATTTCAGCTGTTAGCCTATGAAGTATGAATAGAATTAAACTATTTACTTCGGACACTAAGAGGATTTTTTTTTTAAAACACTTGGGAAAATGCATCACACCTGAGAAAGAGAGCTGGGAAAAATCAAAGAACCCTCTATTCATTAGGAAAGGGGATTCTACCATCTGAGCCAAGAATTACAGTGGGGTGGGGGTGGGGGGTCCATAAGAGCACTGAGAGGGTCACAACCCTAAGTATCCAGGGGTAAGTGTGAGCTGAAGGCTGAGGCTTCATCAGAGAATTAACTCCACACCTCTCACAGTGGCAGCAGAAGTCAGTGATATCGAAGGGTAGAGGGAGGTGCTCACTGACTAGCATGCAAAGTAACGGGAGAATAGAAAAAAAGAAAAATACTTTTGCAAACCTCTGACCTAAACACAAGGTAATAATAATGGAAGAATTTGAAGCCTCCTTTGCACTGAGAGTAAAGATAGCAAAAACAAAGCCTACACTGAGTTTAAAAATATAAAGTAATATATCTGTGACCTTTTTGTAACAATCTGATTAATTTCTGAGAATGCATCATATTTATTTCCCTTTTGCTTGACAAATCCCAAACACTCTTAGCTTTCTATATCGTAATGTGCCACAGATGACAGCTATGAGATATCAGTTGGTAGGCCATGAGAAGCTCACTCAAAAACTGACCTTTTCGATTCAATCTTAATCAGAAGAATCCTTGACTTTCTTCATTTTCCTTTTTTTCCCCTCATGTCTTCGGTGTGTAGTGACTGGCACTAAAAACAATTGATATTCCTCTTGGAACATTCACTGCTTCTATAAATTTCACCATGGATGGAATTTCAGGACTTTTTTTTTTTTTTAATGGGATTACTGCCAGGATTTTGCATTCACTGCACAATGGGATTTTATAAAAATTAAAAACCCTAAAAAGAAAAAAAAAAAAGACACTAAGTGAACAGAAAGTAAAAAACTGGGAGAATATATTTGAAACTAAGATATATGACAAAAGTCTTACTATCCATAATGCCTTTTTATTTTGTTCTTATTTTTCTAGGTTTTTGAGGAGGAAGTTTAGATTAATTTCAGACTTTTCCTTATGCATGTCTTTAGTGTTATAAATTTGTCTCTCAAGTCTGTGCTAGCTGTGTCCCACAAATTTTGAAGCGTTGTATGCCATTTTCATTAAGTTCATTTTTTTTTTAATTTCTCCTGAAACTTTCCCTTTTTATCCTAAGTTAGAAATGTTTTGTTTCCAAGTATGTGGAGATTTTCCCATTATCTTCCTATTTATTTCCAATTTGACTCCATTATGGTTGGATTACACATTCTGCATGATTTTAATTCTTGTAAATTAGTGGATATTTTATTTATATCCCAGGTTTTCATCTGTCTTGGTGGGAGTTCCTTAAAAATTGGGGGAAAATGTGTATTCTGCTCTTGTTGAGGGGAATATTCTATAAATGTCATTTGGATAATGTTGATTGATACTATTGATATTTTCTGTCTAATTTCTTATTTTCATGGTAGTTCTATCAATTTTTGATGAAGAGGAGTTGAAGTCTGCAGTGATAATTGTGTAATTCTCTGTCTCTTTTGTTCCATGGATTTCTTTCACATTTATCGAAGTTCTGTTTCTTGGAGCATGTACATTTAGAATTGCTATCCTTCCTGTGGATTGGTCTTGCATGATAGAAGAAGAGTAAGAGAGTTCCCTAAGGTCCTTATTATAAGGCACTAATCCCATCCATGGGTCCACCCTCATGATCTAATTACCTCTCCAAGTTTCCACCTCCTAATACTGTCACTTGGGGATTAGGTTTCAACATGCAAATTTGGGAGGGACACAAACATTCAGTCCCTTGCACTGTCCCCTCTTCAGATCTCAAAAGAGATCTCACTTCTTCAGAAAAGATACTTCTGACCTATACAAAAAAATATCCTCCATTGTTTTCTCCCATACATGCCTGATCATTTCCTATGATAGGAATTATCATAATCTATAGTAAGTTATATGAGTATATAAAGAATGAATTATTTCCAGGTCCATGAGAGCAGGATCCAAGCTTACTATACGTATTTTCAGTGCTGAACACAGTGTCTGTTACCCAATGAATATTCATTGATTGAAATTAGCATTTACTTCTGATAATAATATAGAGATACATATATAGTTTGTCTCATAACAGGTATTTTATTCTATACTGTTTTAAAAAACATCAAAGTGATGGATATGAAAGAGAGTTGGTTGATTTGCTAGCACATGCAAATAATGGATCATTTAGTCACACAAAAGTTCTCACAAAGGTTCATAATTTATTAATCTCTGTGCTATTGCAACATGTACCTGTGAAGCTACATAATGAAGTATAATGCCACTTTTTTCTAGTACTAAATAATTTACAGTCCACTTAGGGAATCACAATATTAAGCTAATTGCCAAGCGGGTAATAGCATGTATTTTACCTCATGTTGAATACATGCTATCCCTCTGGTATGCTGAATAAAATCATATCCAATATAAACTTGTTTAATTTTTGACTCTTAGTAGCATCACATTTATGAACTATGTAATAGCAACAACAAGGGACTAAAGGAGAAGAGAGGGTAAAGAGGGGAAGTAGATGTGAAAGTGAGAAGGAAGAGGCGATGTATCTCTGAATGTCAATCTTCCTAGCTCAGGACCTGCAAAGAGTATTATTTAATATTTGTCACATTCAAAGGATGTAGAAAATGTGGTGTAAAAGAACACTGGTGAGGTATGTGGGAGCAATGAAAAATGAAAATAATTATGAATGGAAGAAAGAATGAAAATGTAACAAGTCAGTGGAGGAATGCATTATGTAATTTATTCTGTACATTGTAAATCCATCAGAGAAATTTGTATTATTCCTAGGTTACATTAACACAATGAATTTATATTCTAAGAAGAATTGTTCAAACTTTATATTCTAAGAAAAATTGCTCAAAGTTTTCAAGTAAGGTAATTTTTCTATATAAGTTTTAATTTTATGAGATAGCTATAGAAAGTAAGTTTATTCCTTTATTAGAATATAGAAGGACATAGTTTATCAGTCATAACGTTTATATGATTCGAGTGTCAGTTGCTATGAAATGCTTCAACCACGGTTTACCCATTCTCCTACAGAGCTCACTTTGAGTAAGTGGAATTAGTGTTTTTAACCCACATTTGCTAAAAGATTTCTAGATTTGAGTGCATCTTTTCATCCTCCCTGTTTTGTAAGGATGACTCAATAAAATAACTTTTGTACCTGGCCAAGTTGGAACAATTTCAGGAAAGGTGATTTTTTCCCCTTTTGCTGTTGCTGTCACTGTGATAAAGGCTATGACGACAGTGGAGAAACCACATTTTCAGCCATATTCTCATGATGGAGTGGGGAGGGAGAGGCATGGATCAGCAAGATCCCTTCTCTGTGACAGCTACAAACAGACAGGAGCAACAGTTATTCACTCTTATAAATAAAGATACTAGCAGCCCCCTCACTGTGAATGTGATTATAAAATTCATTCCCCTACAAAATGCATAAATTTCCTCGAATCCCTGTAGAGCCTTCTAGCGTGACTTGCAAGAAGCATTTGAAGTAGTTTTAGTATTTGTTTAGAGACTTCTGCTCAATGCTAATATTTCTTACATCTGCAATTATGGCAAATTTCTACATGTACACACAGATACACACACATGTTGATCTTTTTCTAAAACCTTGCTCAACTTAGAAATTAGGCTACTATAATTAGCCTTAAGATAAATTCAAAGGGGAGTCTGATTCATCTTAGAGATATATTTTAATTTTTCTTTCTTTATTTTGAGGGAGGCAGAGGGGGGAATAGAGAGACGGAGACAGAGAATCCAAAGCAGGCTCTACACCATCAGTGCAGAGCATGACACAGGGCTCAAGCCCACGAACCATGAGATCATGACCTGAGCCAAAATCAAGAGTAGGACACAAAACCAACTGAGCCACCCAGGCGCCCCTAGAGGTATGTTTCAAAAGTTGTACCAATAACCATTCAGTTTGAGTTGACTAATGGCAATAAGGATTTAAAGATACGGTATATTATGCCCAACTCAGAAGAAAAGGCTAGAAGATTACTTTACCAGTAATTAGAGATAATTTAATTACTGAATTTCCAGATATGAAATGCTGAATATGTAAAACAGGCATGGAAATGTTTTATGTAAAATCGGAAGGAATTAGAATTCTGAGCATTCATCATATTCAGTTATCTATCAACATAGATATCAAGGCTGAAACTTAGTTTCTTCATATCAGCAAGTGTATTGTAGAGGGTCATTGTATAGTGTACCTAAAAGCCATTCATACTTCATGGAAAATATTTGTAAAGTTTGAAAAAGGTCTGAAATCTTATGCAAAAACTTGCTTTGAAGGAAATATATGCAATATTCTGAATGGAGTGTTTAAAACCTTAATCAGATTTTCTTTGTGTTCATAACCCCTAATCCCAGTGTTAAAAAGGCCCAGGCCTAACATAAATAATTAGAATATGGAAGCACCATTGTTACAAAACATTAAAGGGAAGAGATTACACATTGGCAAGAAGAATTTAGTAAATTAGAAATGGCAGCACTCAAAAGGAAGTTTTTGGAAAATGGAGTGTCACCCAGAAAAGCAGCATAAAAGGAAAGGGGGAACATTGACTAAACTACTACTCATAAAAGGTTGCTCCTTTTTTTGGACTGTTTGGCGTTATATTATAAAATCAGGTAATCAGTGTACCCATAAACACTTCCTTGGCCTAATTATGAGAAGAGACTTGCCTTGACTTGCTTTCCACCCACTACACAGTCCTTACTTTAAGAGTACTTGTCCTTCACCCCCCCTCATACACAAACTTATTCATGACACACTTGTACACAAACACGCACAGACCTGAATTTGCACTTTAGCATTGTGCTCATTTGCTGTGCAACTGATCTCATATTAGTCATTCATTAAACTCCGATACTCTGAATTGATAAAGGAAAGTCTCAGTGTGTTTAGTTCACAGACACATATCTTTATCCCAGATACAGACAGATATTGATTCCTTGGGAGAGTTGCCACAATTAGGACATGACAAACTCCTAGTAACATTTAGAGTTAATGCTTCTAATAACATTAGCATTGATCCGTATCTTTCAAATAAAGCATGAAATATATCTGGTAATATCTTCAGATGCATAAACGATGATAATCATGTTAAAGCATTTTATGGGACAGTAATGCCTCCTTTTTTTTGATAAATTAAATGGGTAAAACACACCTATGTTCTGCTTCTTGACACAAGAGATGGGGTATTTAGGTAGCATATCACCAGCATTATGTGTTTTCCAGAATTGTATTGAAATATCCCAAATTTTAGTAAAGCCTTAAAGTACCTATCAGAAAAAGGTAACATGATAAAATAATCTTGCTGTGGAAATTGGAATGTCTCTAATCTTGAAAGAAACAACAGTTAATATTAGGCACAAAGGGTTGATAAGGTCATAAAAGATGTGAGATTATCCTGAAATTTTCAAATTTTTAGTAATATATATTATATTCGAGAGACACCTGGGTGTGGGTTAAGTATCCAACTCTTGGTTTCAGCTCTGGTCATGATCTCATAGTTTGTGGGTTTGAACTGTGCATCAGGCTTCATGCTGACAACTTGGAACCTGCCTGGCATTCTCTCTCTTGCTGTCTCTTTCTGTCCCTCCCCTATTTGCCCTCTCTGTTTCTCAAAATAAATAAACTCAAAATAATTAAAATATCTACATATATAGTATACATGAGAGATAAAAAATATGTCCAAAGTGTTATTGTTATCTATCAATGAAATATAATACAAAAATATGACTCTAGCAAGTTTCAAGCTATGCTTTGCTATCCATTAATCAAGATCTAAGAAACAATGTTCTGTCGACTACAGTACAATAAGTGCGATGTAACTATGTAGTGACGAGACCCAACGAAGACTTATGTAGCCTTGCTGCGTGCTGTGTGCTAGAAAGACACTTGCTGTGCATCATCTCCTAGAACTCTGTCAGGGGACACAGCAGTCTGTTTTCAGTAGTCTGGTTCAGTCACAAAACTAGAACCAGTTCAGGATTCTGGGAAGAAAAACAACAGTTTACTGTTGTCAGAATCTTGGCATACTCAGCACAAAAAAAGGAAGAGGGTTGCCGGAGTCAGGGGAAGCGGCAGCTGAAGAGACGAGGCCACAGATACTCAATACCTCACTGTGCAGAAGGGGCGGTTTCTCAAAATCACACCGAGAAACTGCTGCGGTTCTCCAAAATCTCTGAAAAATTTCACACCAACCATTTCAGGATACTGCTGCAAAATGAGTGGAAGACACTCAGTGAAGATTCTCCATGAATGTCCCGTCTGCTGCTGTTTCCTCTGCTCTGGTCCATCTCATACAAAGCACTTTCATTTGATGGTGGGATATGGCTGCACACCCCCAAATCCATGGCTTGCTGTGTCTGATAACATCCAATTCGTGATGGGCTTCTCTGAGTGTCATGGTGCCTTGAAACTGTGGACAAGGATTTGGTCTCTGCAAGGGCCCAGCACCAAGCTTTCGCTGTTGGCTCACAAGGTAGGTGTATATATGCAGAAGAGAACATGGGTTTGCTTCAAAATACAAAATGTATTTGCCATAGATACTTGAAGCACTCTCAGATCTTTTGGGCCAAACAGCAAGGGCAGAGTAGCTAGCGTGGAAACATTGACCCATTCCAAACTTATAATTTGATTGGCAAATGAGTCAAGGTAGTAAGTCCCAATAAAGTATAGGTTTGCTGTTTAAATTCAGAGACCTACTAGGCATGTGTCTTTTCTGGGAATATGTAAATAAGGTGTTCATCTTGAAGACAATATATTAACCTGCCTTATGCCACTGGACCCATAGAGTCTTTGAATGCCCCCTAATAATCATGTGATAGATTTCTGAACCTCTGGCATACACTTAGCTTCTAAGGACCTATTCTGTATGCTGACTCCAACTCAACAGGTCCAATCAGAATGACTTTGTCAAAATAGTGGACAAGCCTGAATAATTTGAGGTAGCGAGCTGAAGGGTTGATACAGCCCTGACATAAGGCACTACAGCTTTGAATCTGTCCCTGCCAAGAAAAGATAAACTGCCTTTCAGGGTCTTTAAATAAATGTGGAGAAAAGAGCGTTCTCAAGATCAACAGCAACATACTAAGTACTTAGCACTCTATTTGCTTCAGAAGAGCATCTGCCATCTAAGTCGCCAATGGTTTCCTTTTATTGTTGAATCATGAAAAGGTGAAGAAAAGTGTGACAGCGAGGACAATGCAAGTGAACTGGTGCCACCTCCACTTGTAGTGGAGGACAAGAAAGGCAGATGTGGAGAGAGGCGAGTCAGAGATAGAGGGTAGAAGAGTCAGAGGGCAATTTTTTTAAAAGTTAAAAATAATAAAATTTGTCTCAGTGTTATGTTGCACTTAACCCTTTAGAAACATCATCTAAACATGTCAACATAATAATTATTAATAAAATGTTCCACATTCTTTTCGATCATACCAAGACTTTGAATGCCGGTGTGTATTCCATAGTTGCAAAGGACATCTCAAATAGAATACTAAATTTTCATGAGAAATACTTGATCTCTATTCGATACTATTTCAGTTTTTAAACTTAAGTTACTTATTATTAAAGAAAATGAATGGACGCCTGGGTGGCTCAGTTGGTTAAGCATCCAACTTTGGCGTAGGTCATGATCTCATACTTTGATGAGTTTGAACTCTGCATTGGGCTCTGCCTGCTTTGGTTCCTCTGTCTCCCTCTGTCTCTGCCCCTTCCCTTCTTTCTCCCTCTCTCCCTGTCTCTAAAAAATAAATATCTAAAAAATAAAGAAAATTAAAATTTAAGTTCCTCAGTTTGACTCGCAGCATTTCAAGTGCTCAGCACCTCTGTTCAGGCAGTCCATAAGATAACTGGTTTTGTTTTGTTTAAATTATGACCCATAGTGTGATTTTTATATATGTATCCCATATTAGATATATTTTAAATTATGGAAATATACCTTCCAAAGTTATTTAAAATATCTTCAGCTATTTATAGATGATAAATTGACAAATGGACAGAAACTTCATACACACACATTTTTCAGAAACAGATACTTCAACTGTGTGAAATGTGGTTTGAAAATGGTTTAATTGTTAAAGTTATTGTATTTTAGTAAATTTCAGAACACAACACACAAGTTTTATCAATTCATATGAGAGTAATTTAAAAGAATGAAAGTGCACATTTATGTAAGCTTGTATACACAGTGGTATGTAATATGTAATTGATTATAATTCAATTATACTATCTTTCCCCACATTTCCCGGAAACTCTGTTTTCTTTTTTTTTCTTTTTTCTTTCTTTTTTAATGTTTAGTTATTTTTGAGAAAGACGAAACAGAGTGCAAGTAGGGGAGAGCAGAGAGGGAGACACAGAATCAGAAGCAGGCTCTAGGCTCTGAGCTATCAGCACAGAGCTGGACGTGGGGCTGGAACCCATGACCACGAGATCATGACCTGAGCTGAAGTCTGACACTTAACCAACTGAGCCATTTGAGTTATGTGAGAAGGCATGAAATATAGAAATCTTTTGAGTAGAATTTCTTATGTAAATTGATACTGTTTTGTATAAACATCACTAAACATGTGAAATTAAATTTGGAGGGGTAAAAATATTATTTTTCTTAGGATAGAGGTGTTAACTTGCCTTCCACACAATGTGCACTCTTTATATATATGTTATATATAGTATATATGCTAATTATATACCACACACGCACACACACACACTACATATATATTTATTTAGTTTTCTGGATAGTGCAGACAGCATCTCCTGAGAAAAAATTAGCAAATTACTAACACAGTAATTACAACTATGCAAGTGCAGTTTGAATTTACCTAACTTGAACTGGTGTTGAATATTCATCATAGATTTTATGATGTACAAATTGCAACTGCCAGTTGGAAGCCAAAGCATACAAACAAAACAAAGCCCTGGGACTCCTAGATTCCTGTAGTAATTGATATGTTAATTGATGTGAACTAGATTTTAAAATTCCTCACTTTAAAACATTAATATTTAAAGTACCTAAAGAATTAAAGAAAACATATCACAGTTGAACAATCTCTTTCCGTTTAATTAAAGAAATTATTTTGCAAAATATTAATATACACAATTTTATAGAGGTAATACACTTAAAAGGTTTGGCTAACTAATTAGATATAATATTATATGCCATGTTTGGAAGAATACTATCACAGACATTGAAGAGGATTTCAAGAGTTTAAACAAACTTAAAAGAAAAAATAGAACATTTTAATAGAAAGTTTTTTAGGCTAATAATCTGAAGGAATCAATTATAGGTGAAACAGATACACATGAATTTTCAATTATAATTCTGATTGTAATGTTTCCAGTATATTATATTATCTATATAACATACCCATTAATGAAAACCCATATATTCAAAGGATAGAGTAAAACATACTAAGTAAGCAGGTGTGCTTTAAAATAAAAATAAACTAAAAGTAAGTTAAAAAAATAAGCCGTACATTTATTATTAAGCCCATAGCCTAACTAAATGTTTCAGAGCAATTCAGTCTTGTTGGTTCAGGGCATCAGGTATGCTATATCAAGCTAATAGAAGGACATCAATTTGTTTTATATGACCCAGCAAGAGAAATATCCATATTTGTATCCCCAGTGTGTCTGCATTTAAGCCATTGTTTAATTCAGTATAATCCCTGATGATCTCATTCATTCAAATATAACATCTCTTTGTAAATCTCCCAAATTTTATCAGCAATGTGACATTTATTTTATTTGCTAGAATCCATCAACTGCTGTACATTTTTTGTTTGCCCTCCTGTAATTTTTTCAAGTGGAATTTGTTTACACACACACACACACACACACACACACACAGACACACACACACACACACACACCCTTATCTGCAAGATCAAAACTACTAGCCCCTCAAACGACAGTCTCTTAATTATTTTAATTGCCACCCCACTCTTCTTGTCATAAATAGGCTTCATTTTTACTTCAGCATGTGGAAGATAGCATCATTACCCACTTCACATTTCTCATTTTTAAAATAAACTCTAAACAGTTCCTTGATACATAGCTTTTCCCCAGTCTGAATGATTCACCATGCTGCCGTGATCAATCTCTGGAAACTTCCACAGCATCATTTTCCAACTATTGCCTTTTAGTTTGCCTTCACCAAACTCTGCATCTGCTGCAACTTCTGGGCTCCTTTTTTGCCTATTTTACAAATCATCTTATTTAAGACTCACTTTAAATTAAACTTTTTATTACACCTTTTTATTGACCACCAAATGTGAAAGTAATTTCCCTTTACTCGAGAATCATACAGAATGAAAAATAGGTTGTTCATTTTATTCTCACCTTTTACAGCATTGAAATTGGCAAGATTTAAACAGAACATATGGAACGAAGACTGCTCATCACACTGTTCAATCTATTCTCTGTCATGGAAGATGAAAAATCAGGTGTATTTTGTGTCTCTCTGAATTTTAAAAGAATCTGCACATCCAACTACAGGGTGAATTACACCTAGCCATATGGACTCCTAGGCATATATGGAAAGACTAAAGGATGGCAAACAGTTACACCAATAATCCTCAAATAATTATTTTAATGAGGGCAGGAAAAATGGTTTTCTATTAATAAGATTTGGTTTTTTCCTCTTATATCTAAATTAGCCATTTAGATTTTCTGAATCAGGCATTTTGTTGGAGAAAAGGAATATTAAGCAATTTTAGCATTTATATAATAAATTTAAATCAGCTTTTACAGCTGAAAAGCATACAGATTTGTAATATTTGGAACCAGAAATTCAACTAGTGATTGTTTTGGGTTGTGATTGATTTGTTTTTTATTTTTTTTAAATAATAGATTATAAATATATATACATATACACCCACATGCATGAATTGGGGAGGGGCAGAGAGAGAGAGAGAATCCCAAGCAGGCTCCACACTGTCAGCACAGACCCCAACTCAGGGCTCTGTCTCATGACAGACTCCCTAGACTATATATTTTTAGAGCAGTTTTAGGTTTAGAGAAAAAACTGAGCAGCAGATGCAGAGTTCTCAGATACTTTCTATTCCCCGACCATCCTCCACTCCCACGGTTTCTCCTATTATGGCCACCCTGCCTTATTAGTGTGGTGTTGATTATTGGACTTAACAAATACATAATGTCATGTACCCACCTTAACAGTATTGTACAAAATATTTTTACTGTCTTAAAAATCTCCTGTGATCCATCTATCCATTCTTCCCTCCCTTCCTCCACCTGAAACTTTGGTCACCCCTGATATTTTTACTCTCTGTATAGTTTTGCCTTTTTCAGAAGGTCTGTAGTTAGAATCATATAATATGTAGACTTTGCAGACTGACCTCCTTGCATTAGAATTCATTCATTTAAGGTTTTGCATGTCTTTTCCTGGCTGGAGAGGTCACTTCTTGGTATGATTTGGTAACTTTCCATTGTGTGGATGTATCACGATTTAACCACTCAATGTATCAAAGGGCATCCTGGTTGCTTCCGAATTTCGGCAATTATGCATACAATTGTAAATGTTCATTTGTAAATTTTTAGGTGGACAGAAATTTTCACCTCATTTGGACAATTATATAGGAGTGTGATGGCTGAATCCTATCGTATGACAGAGTATAGCTTTAGCTGTGTGAGAAACTGTCAAACCGTGTGCCAAAATGGCTGTATCATTTTGCGCTCCGCCAGCAGTGAATGAGAGAGTTCCTCTTGTTCTACAGCCTCAGAAGTATTTGTTGCCGTCTGTGTTTGGGATTTTAGCCACTTTAATGGGTGTACAGTGCTATCTCATTTTTTAATTTGCCATTCTTGACATGTGTTGTTGAACACTTTCTGTTTGTTTTGTTTTGATATTTACCACCTGTATATCTTATTTGGTGAGATTTCTGTTCAGATTTTTTATTGATTAGGTTTGTTTATTTTTGTTTGTTATTGTTGAGTTTTAAGAATTCTTTGTTTATTTTGGACACAAGTCCTTCATCAAGTATGTGTTCTGCAAATATTTCTCCCAGTCTGTGGTTTTTTTTGTCCTTCTCTTAAGACAGTTTTTCACATAGCAAAAGTTTTAATTTCAGTGAGTTCTATCTTGTCAATTTTGCCTTTTATAGATTGTATTTCAGTATAATATCCAAAAAGTCACTACTAAACCCCAAGTCACCTGGATATTCTTCTGTGTTAGCTTAGAGAAATTTCATAGATTTATGTTTTACACTTAGTTTTATGATACATTTTTAGTTAATTTTTTGAAAGATGTTTCTAATTACATGTTTCATATTTAATAAGTACCTAATAATGTATTACAATTACATGGTTATATAAATTTTTTTTGCACATAGATTTCTATGGTTCCAACAGCATTTGTTGAAAAGATATCCTTTCTCTCCATTCAACTACCTTTGTTCTTTGTCAAATCTTACTTGACCGTGTTTTTGTAGGTCTCTTTCTAAGCTTGCTTTTCTTGTTCATTGATCTTTTTGTGTGTTTCCTTACCAATAAAACACTGTCTTGATTAACACAGATATGTAGTCAGTCTTGAAGTAAGGTAGTGACAGTCTTCTGACTTCTTCAAGATTGTGTTTGTTATTCTAGATTTTTTGGCTTTCCAAATAAATTTTAGAATTACTTTATTAATATCCACAAAGCAACTTGCTGACATTTTTATTGGGATCATATTGAATGTATGAATCAAGTTGGGAAAAACTGACTACTGACAACATTGAGTCTTCCTGATCATGAACATGGAATATCTCTATATTTATTTAGATCTTCTTTGATCTATCTCATCAGAGTTTTGTAGTTTATCTCATATAGATGTTATACATATTTACTACATTTATTTTTTTAAAAATGTTTTAATGTTTATTTATTTTTGAGAGAGACAGACAAACAGAGTGTGAGCAGGGGAGGGGTGGAGAGAAAGGGAGACACAGAATCCAAAGGCTTCAGGCTCTGAGCTCTCACCACAGAGCCTGACACAGGGCTCGAACCCACAAACCATGAGATCATGACCTGAGCTGAAGTTGGATGCTTAACCAACTGAGCCACCCAGGTGCCACTTTCATAATATTCTTTTATTATTTTTTTTTTTCATGTCCATGGGATCAATAGTGATGTTCCAGAATTCATTTCTGATATTAGAAGCAATTTTTAGCTTCTCTCTTTATCTTCCCTAGCATGCCCAGGGGGTTATCAATTGTATGGATCTTTTCAAAGAATTAATTAGCTTTGGTTTTGTCTCTCTCTCTCTCTCACTCTCTCTTTTGATCTACAATTTCATTGGATTATTCTTTAGGATTTTTTTTTAGCTTACTTTGGGTTTAAATAATTATTTGTTTCTAGTTTTCTCAGGATCTTAGATTATTAATTTTAGATTTTTCTTCTTTTCTAATTGATATAGTCAATGCTATAACTTTGCTTCTAAACACTGCCCTCACTGTAACCCCCAAATTTTGTAAATTCTATTTCCATTTGTTTCAAAATATTTTTAAAATTTCTTTTGAGATGCTACTAAATTATTTTACTAATTTTTTAAATGATTGTCTTGGAGTTTGCTCTATTCATTTATTACTAATCTGTGTTCACTTTCAAATAATTTACTGGGTAATACCAGTATCTTAGAGTACTCCAATTCTTCTGTTTCTTGTTACATTGTTTCAATTCATTTCACTTACACATATACTATAATCACACAATACATCTTTACTATTATTATTTTGAACAAACTTATTTGTTACATCAAATAAGAGTAAGAACAATTAAAGAATGAGCAATTACATGTTTTATCACTTTTATTTATTTATTCTTTAACACTGTTCCTTTCCTCATTAAGATCTAAGTTTATGCTTTATATCATTTTTCTTCCCTCTGAAGACATCTAACATTTCTTGTAAAGCAGGTCTTCTGGCAACAAATGCCTTTATTTTTTTGTTTCTCTGAGAAAATATTTGTCCTTTACTAATTTCACTGAGAACAGAATTCTAGGTTGTTTTTGGTTTGGTTTTGGTTTTTTTTCTGTCAACACTAAATATTTCACTTTCCTCTCTTCTTGCTTGTAAGATTTCTGAATAAAAATCTGATATAATTCTTATTCTTGATCCTGTATAAATGACTATCCCCTCCTTAATGGCTTCTTTTAAGATTTTTTTCTTTTTCTTTGATTTTTCTGCAGTTTGAATATATACAAGTTATTTATTATAAGTCAATACATATAGGTATTAGGTATAAGTTATTAGGCTTAGGTATAAATTATTTAATATTTATCCTAATAGTTGTTCTTCGAGCTTTGTGAACCTGTGGTTTAGTGTCAATCATGAATTTTGGAAAACTTCCAGCAATTATTTCTCCAAATATTTTATCTTTTTTTTTCTCTTTTTCCCCCCCCCCTCTGGTCTATTTATTATGTGCATGTTACTCCTGTTGTAATTGCCCTCACAGTTATAGGGTATTCTGTTCCACTTTTTCCATTATTTTTTCTCTTTGCTTTTCAGTTTGAGAGATTTCTTTCAACTTATATTCAAGTCCATTGATTCTTGACTGTGTCAGTCTACTGATGAGCCTATTAAATAAATTTTTCACTTCTTTTACAGTGTTTTTGATTTCTAATATTTACTTTTGACTCTTACAGTTTTCATCCAATTATGTTCAGCATCTGTTCTTGCATGTTTTTTACTTTTTCAGTTAGATCCAATAGCTTATAAATCATCCTTATTTTATTTTATTTTTTAAAGCAAATTCATCCTTATTTTAAAGTCCCAGTCTCATTGTTCCAGAGTCTTCCTTATTCATGCCTAGTTCTTACTTGGTCTCTTCAATAGTGTTTTTCAGCTTCTCCCCTGCATTGTATTTTTTTCTCCAGAGCCAGACACGGCCTATGTAGGGTAAAAAGAACTGATGGGAATAGGCTTATAGTGTGAGATTTTACGTTTATCTGACTAGGAGTTAGGTTCTATTTACCATTTGTTATAGCTACAGTGTCAGAGGCTAAAATTTCCTCTACTGTCCTTTTTTTTTCTTCCTTCCTTCCTCCCTTCCTTCCTTCCTTTATCTTTTTTGTTTTGGATTTCTTAAGCAATCCCTTCTTAAATAGAGCCTTGGCATAGAAGTTCTTTCAGCTGTAACCCCTTGTTATTACACAGGAGCCCTGTGGATGTGTTGAGAAGCTGTAAGGGGAGAGAAAGCATTCCATAATCCCAAAATTAGGTCTCATTCTTTTAGTCAGTTTTTGTTCCTGGGCTGTGACCTTCACAGATGAGACAGGAAGGCTTGATAGAGCTGAAATTGGGTGTTTCCCTCCTCTCACATCAAAGACCACAGGGCTGGAGTTAGGTATTTCCCTCCCATAGGTTGGCCATGCTCTAGTAAAATAGATTTCCTTGTGATCAGACCTTTGTAACAGAAGACAGAGTGCTTTCAGAGTATCTCAAAGTGGTTAATTTTCCCATTTCCTGCCAGAAGTATGAGAGGATGGGGTCTTTCTTCAGTCATCTCACTGAGTACCTCGTAGAGTTCCTAGAAGTATCATTCACAAAAGTGTAGAAGTCCCCCTCAGGATGAGTCTCCAGGAGTTTTATCTCTCCGACTAGTCCACTCAAGTCTCTAGGTATCAGTGTCCTTTAAGCATCCCTACCAGTGACTGGCTCCGCTGGCATCTTTAGCTCCTGGTAAGTTACAATTCTTCTTATTCACCAGTCTTTCTGGTTTTTAGGGGGCAGTTTGCTCTGTGATCTTAATCTGCTGGGCCTAAGAAAATTTGTTTGTTTTCTGTTTCTTCAATATCTTCATTATTATTTTGAGGACAGAAGTGATGACTTTGAAGCTCTATGTATGACACTTTACTGTATTAGGATATTGGCATATTTATCAGTGCCCCTAGCCACTTTGCTTGTGGTTGGCATGTATGTGCATTTTATTTTATTTACACTTTACAAACTATGTAAAATTTATGGGGTGTACATTAAATATCACTGTGCAGTTTTCTATTTTGTATTTTAAATAATGTTTCAGCATCTATTAAAATTTGACCCACTGCATAGATGGTTCCCCCATCTTCAACCACACATATCCCTTGAGTCAGGTAACCCTGAGCTTTATTTAACTATACCTTTATTAGAATTCAGGAGGAAAGGAGGGTATTTTTGTGTGTGTTATTCCTTTATTTCTTTGACAAGTATTTATTGAGGATATATTAAGTATCAGACATTAGTCTAAGTATCAAGGATAGAGCCCAATCCTCACCACCACCCCCAAGAAATTTTCTCATCTTTTTTATTCTTCTCCAGGGTCCTTTTTTTGTTTTGTTTTCTTATTTATCTGAAAATACTTATAGCTCTGATTGCTTATGATCTGTCTGCCTTTAAGCTCCATTATTCCTTTGGCTGGAATTCTCCAGCACTGTGTTGTTTTCTTGTTTCTGGCAAAGCATTGGAAAAAGTAATTGCTCTTTAAAAATGTTGACATCATTTCCTGAGGCTATCTATTTCTCCTCCTTGTCCACTTATTTGCATGTAAAGTATAACACTTAAAAATGTATTTTTCTGTTTATTTTATCCAATCATCTCTATAAGTCTTCTGCATGTCGATTAAGTATTCCACACCAAGTTTAGATGCTGTTCTCCATGAGGATTTTTTAATGTATCTTTGGTGTTATACTCCTAAAAAATTCTAACATGCCATTTTGTATTTTCACTGTTTGATTGCTTTTGTTATACCTTTTGGTTTTACCCATTGTTATTTGTGCATTTTGAAAAAGGAGATGTTGAGATCTGTCATTTAAGCACTTCTTTTAGGTTGTTATATGTACAAAGGTATAAATTTTATCATCACCACTTTGATGAGAGCCTTGCAGTTTAATTTTCTAACATTTATTTATTCATAATAAATTGTTATTTTACTCTTCATTTACCTTTGTGCTTAGAACAATGGAGAACAGACTGCTTAAAAATTAAATTCCAGTGATTATAACTACTGCATGCACAACACACACACACATCACATTTCAATCATTGTTTTGAATATTGTGTGAATATTATTACTTCTTCATCAAATAATATGAACTTTGTGACATTACATTTTTCCTTAGGTATCATGTGCCTAGCAGATTAAACAGAAAAACTCTTAACACTTGTAAATAAAATGGTCTTTTGTTATTCCTTATATCCTATTGTAAGTATGTTATTTGTATTATTCAATCTTTTTATCATCACTATTTTTTGTTAAATGTTCTAGTTTATCAGAAATAGGTATTATATGATGTGTTAGGCAGAAAATGCCACTGCCAATATGTCCACATTCTAATCTCCTGAAACTATAAGTTACATGACAAGTGGAAATTAAGTTTGATAATGGAATTAAGATTTCTTTTCTTACATAAGTATTTTTTTTAAGTTTATGTATTCTGAGAGAGAAAGAGAGAGAGCAAGTGGAGGAGGAGCAGAGAGAGGGAGAAAGAGAATCCCAGACAGGCTCCACACTGTTAGAGCAGAGCCCAACGTAGGGCTCAAACTTCCTAATGACGAGATCATGACCTGAGCCAAAGTCAGGCACTTATCTGACTGAGCCATCCAGGTGCCCCTGGAATTAAGATTTCTAATCAGCTGACTTTGAGGTGGGGAGATCATCCTTGATTGTCCAGGTTAGCCAGTATAGTCATAAGCATCATTACAAGTGAAAATTGAGGCAGGAAAGAGAGAGCTAATGAGATGGCAATGTGGGGAAGCCTTAATGATCATTGTTGGCTCTGAAGATGGAGGAAGAGATCAAGCACCAAGAGGGGTGGGCAGCCTCTAGAAGCTCAATAAAGTCAGGAACAGTTGTCCTGTTGAACCTCCAGAAAGGAACACAAACTTGCTGATACCTTGAGGCTATCCCAGTGAAATCCATCTTGAACATCTGACTTCCTGAACTACAAAATAATAAGTTTGTATTATTTTTAAGCCATTGATTTGGTTGTAATTTTTTCAACAGCAGTAGGGTGTCATTTACATTGTGACCGTTTCATCTCTTATTTTGTGGACATTCATTTATATATGTCAACATTTTATATATTAAAGAAGAATTATTAATGACAAAACTTTTGGTGGATTTAACATTTACAGGAGGACATATTACTCATTTGTACTGATTTTTTTCCTTATTTGGTGTTAATTGATATTGCCAGTATTGCTATACTCCCTCACTTTTGTTGATTTTAGCATATATATATATACATATATATACATATACATATATATATACATATATGTGTGTGTGTATATATATATATGTATATATTATGTGTGTATATATATATGTATATATATATACATATACATAATATATACATATATATACGTGTGTGTGTATATATATATGTATATATTATGTGTGTGTGTGTGTGTGTGTGTGTATATATATATATATATATATATATATATATAATGTATATATATATATATATATTTAAACTGATATACCAGGGGTGCCTGGGTGGCTCAGTCAGTTGAACATCTGACTTCGGCTCAGGTCATGATTTCACAGTTCCTGAGTTCCAGCCCCGCATAGAGCTCACTGCTGTCAGCACAGAGCCCACTTCAGATGCTCTGTCACCCTCTCTCTATGCCCCTCCCCCACTTGTATGCGCTCTCTCTCTCTCTCTCTCAAAAATAAATAAACATTACAACAATTATATACCATTCTTTTTCTCTAATCTTTAGGTGACATTGTATTTTATCATTACCTTTTTAAATATCACATAGCTTCTAATAATGTGGATATTTAGCTCTCAGATTTTTGTTATGGTAAATATATAATTTTGTATTTATTCTTATTTCTTGACAGTTAATTTTACATATTCTATATATCAGGCTTTCCTATTTTCTATAAATGTGTCCCTTGAATGTTGATGTTTACATAATTCATTGGGTCTTTTAAAGTGAAAATTAAATATTAATTTACTATAGCTGATGTGGATTAGTACTTAAATTTGATAGTTTAAAAATACAACACCAAATATGATAACAAAAAAGCGGGAAAGACTCTATACGTGTATATTTTCTGCTCTGTTAATCTCCATTTGGTAATAGTATTTAAAACATGTACTGGACCTTCAGAACCCCAACGTTAGCAATCTGAGAATAGAAATGCAGAAGGAACTATCAGTCACCTTATTAAAAAATGTTGTACTTAGGACAACAATCAATCAGACCTTTCACTGGGTTCAGTTAAGCACAGAGTAATTTACTTATTTAAAAGATGTGTCCATTCTTCTTTTCACTTCTATCTTATTTAACATTTCTTCAGAATAAGAGCACCATTCCTTCTTATCCATTTCATTTGTTTTAAGTGTCATATAGACTAGCTTGCATTTTGTTAAAATTACATGAATATACCCATTAAGATGAGTTTTAAATCAGTGTACTAAACATTCATGATAATTTAACAGAATTTTACTATCTACTGGGTCTAACAATCCATTTTAAAATGGTGTTTTGGTTCATATGTCATTGTTTTTTATTTTTTCTACAAATTCAGAATTATATTCTTTAAAAGTATATATAGGCATGTAGTGAATTTGGAAAACTGAAAAACAAAAACATGTCATTTTGTCATAGTTTGAGTAACACTGTTGTAGATTTCTTTAGCTGAGAACACTTGTCTGGGTATCATACACATTTACCCAATCCACAAATATTTCTAAGCCTTTTATCTTATATGTGGTTCCATTCTATATATGTTTTCATATGAAAATCATGACATGAAGCCAAGAAAATATTCATATTTGTTTCCTTGCAGCAAATACAAGTGGGAGTTACTTTCAGCCATGAATTTTTATGAAAAGCTGGGAAAATAAATGAGCATGGTTTTTACATCATCCTGTCTGTTTCTGGAAGCTATTTCCTCTGTGAATGTGGACATTAGAGCAATAGTGGAAGATGTCAGAAAGCATATATGATGTTCATACAGTACAGAGGTGACAGTACTAGCCAAGGGGAAAAAATCGTAATGAGCAATAGCGACAGTACAATGTTGGCCTTTGGGACACATCCATCCACCCTCATTTCCTTGGTATTCTCATTCCAATCACAGTAGCCATCCGCGAGACACATCCATCTCTGAATCATACTCTCTGGCATGTGGAAACTCTCACTTTTTGAACCCTGATTCATTGTTTGATTATTTTTATAAGGCTACATTTTTGGCCCTGGAGCTCTACGATTTTTTTGCTCTGTGTAGTCTACTTGGAATACATGTCTGCACACAACATGAAACTCTGCCACAATAATCCAGACTGTCAGCTTTCAGCTTCCCTGGATTACTCTTTTGGATTCATGACTTGGAGCAGAATATGTCCAAGACTTTTAGCAGTCATTCAGGAGATGTTGTGTTCTGATAAAGGATTCTCCATCCACTCCGTTGCATTCTGAGAATATACTCAATGGCTAAAGCTGTGGTTTCCCTGTTAAGCTAAAATCAAATGCACTATTAAAATGCATTTATTACTATTTCTTACCTTCAAAATTTAGGGTACTTCTTCCACTAGTAAGGCATCCACGAGGTTTTTTAAAATAATATTTTAAGCTTTTATTTTTATCACCCAGTGCTCATAATGACAAGTGCATTCCTTAATCCCCATCACCTATTTCACCCATGCCCCTAACCATCTCCCCTCTGGTAACCATCGGTCTGTTCCCTATAGTTGAGTCTCTTTCTTGGTTTGTCTCTCTCTCTCTCCCTTCCTTTCACTTTGTTCATTTGTTTTGTTTCTTAAATTCCACATATAAATGAAATTATATGGTATTTGTCTCTCTCTAACTGACGTATTTCACTTAGTGTTATACTCTGTAGCTCAATCCAAGTTGATGCAAATGGCAGGATTTCATGTTTTTAATTTTTTGAGAGGTTTGGGAAGGCAGAGAGGTGTGGGGGACAGAGGATCCAAAACAGGCTGTGTCCTGACAACAGCAAGCCTGATGTGGGGCTCAAACTCAGGAACCATGAGATCGTGACCTGAGACAAAGTTGAACACTTAACCAACTGAACCACTCAGGCACCCCAGGATTTCATTCTATTTATATCGGAATAATATTCTGTTGTATGTATATGCCACTTCCTCTTCATCCATTCATCTATTGATGGACACTTGGGTTGCTTCCATATCTTGCCCATTATAAATAATGCTGCTGTAAACACAGAGGTGCATGTATCCCTTTGAATTAGTGTTCTTCTATTCTTTGGTTAAATACCCAATAGTGTGATTCCTGGATCATAGTTCTATTTATAAGTTTTTGAGGAATCTTCATACTGGTTTTCACAGTGGCTGCACCTATTTGCATTTTCACCAACAGGGCAAGAGGGTTCCTTTCTCTCTACATCCTTGTCAACACATGTTGTGATTTTATTTATTCTGACAGGTGTGAGTTGATATCTCCTTGTAGTTTGGATTCACATTTCCCTGATGGTGAGTGATGTTGAGCATCTTTTCATATGTTGGTCATCTGTATATCTTCTTTGAAGAAATGTCTATTTATGTTTTTAATTGGATTATTTTGTTTTGGGGATTGAGTCTATAAGTTCTTTATATATTTTTATATTAACTCTTTATCATATATGTCATTTGCAAATATCTTCTCCCATTACATAGGTTGCCTTTTAGTTTTGTTGATTGTTTCTTTTGCTATGCAGATGCTTTTTATTTTGATGTAGACATGATAGTGGTTTTTTTTTGTTTGTTTGTTTTGGTTTTGGTTTTTTGTTTGTTTTTGTTTTTTGTTGTTGCTTTTGTTTTTGTTTCCCTTGCTGCAGGGAACTTCTCTAGAAAAAGTTGCTATGGCCCAAGTCACAGAGGTTGCTGCCTGTGCTTTCTCCTAGGATTTTTATGGTTTTAGTTCTCAAATTTAGGTATTTAATCCATGTTGAATTTATTTTTGTGTATGGTGTAGGAAAGTGGTCTAATTTTACTCTTTTGCATGTTGCTGTCTGGTTTTCCCAGTGCCATTTGTTGAAGAGACTGTCTTTATCCTATTGGATATTCTTTTCTGCTTTGTCAAGTATTTTTAAAAAAAATTTTTTTAATGTTCACTTATTTTGAGAGAGAGAGAGACAGAGTGTGAGCAGGGGAGGGGCAGAGAGAGAAGGAGTGATAGAATCCAAAGCAGGCTTCAGGCTCTGAGCTGTCAGCACAGAGTCTGACATGGGGCTCCAACCCACAAACCGTGGGTCAACTGAATGACCCCCCCCCAGGCGCCCTGCTGCCTTGTCAAATATTAACTGATCATAAAATTGTGGGTTTATTTCTGGATATTCGTTTCTGTTCTATTAATCTATGTGCCTATTGTTGTTCCAGTACCATATTGTTTTCATTACTACAGCCTAGTAATATAACTTGCAGTCTGGAATTGTGATGCCTTCCTCTTTACCTTTCTTTTTTAAGACTTCTTTGGCTATTCAGGGTCTTTATTGATTTTGAAAACAATTTTAGAATTGTTTGCTCTAGCTCCATGAAAAGTGCTAGTGGTATTTTGATAGGGATTGTATTAAATGTGTAGATTTCTTTGGGTAGTATAGACATTTTAAAAATACTTGTTTTTCCAACCTATGTGCATGGCTCTTGGTTTTTTCCCCATTGAAGATGATGTTAGCTGTGGATTTTTCATATATGGCTTTTATTATGTTGAGATATGTTACACCTAAACCTACTTTGTTGAGGGTTTTTATCATGAATGGATGTTGTACTTTGTCAAATGCTTTTTCTGCCTCTACTGAGATGATTATATGGTTCTACTTTTCTCTTATTGATGTGGTGTATCACATTGATTGATTAACAAATATTGAATATTTGCAACCCAGGAATAAATCACAGTTGATCGTGGTGAATTATTTTTTTAATGTATTGTTAGATTTTCTACAATTTTGTTGAGGATTTTTGCATCCATGATCATCAGGGGTAATGGTCTGTACTCTTTTTGTGGTGTCTTTATCTGGTTTTGGTATCAGGGTAATGCTGGCCTCACAGAATGAATTTGGAAACTTTTCTTCCTTTTCTATTTTTTTTGGAATAATTTGAGAAGAATACATTTTAACTCTTCTTTAAATGTTTGGTAGAATTCACTTGTGAAGTCATCTGGTCCTGGACTTTTGTTTACTGGGAGTTTTTTTTTGATTATTGATTCAATTTCTTGGTTGGTAATCAATCTGTTCCAATTTTCTTTCTTCCTGTTTCAGGTTTGGTAGGTTATATGTGTCTAAGAATTTATTGATTTCTTCTAGGTTGTCCAACTTTTTGACATGTGTTTTCTTCATAATATTCTCTTACAATTATATATCTGTGGTGTTTTTATTTCTTCTCTCTCATTTGTGATTTTGAGTCCTTTCTCTCTCTCTCTCTCTCTCTCTCTCTCTCTCTCTTTTTTTTCTTTATGATTCTGGCTAGCAGTTTATCAACTTTCTTGATTTTTTTCAAAGAACCAGTTCCTGGTTTCATTGATCTGTCTTATTTATTTGTTTGTTTGTTTGTTTGTTTGTTTCAGTTTCTATACCATTTTTTTTCTGCTCTAATCCTTATTTCTTCTGATGATTTTAGGTTTTGTTTGTTGTTCATTTCTAGCTCCTTTAGGTGTAAGGTTAGGTTCCTTATTTGAGAGTTTTCTTACTTCTTGTGTTAAGCATGTATTGCTATAAACTTCCCTCTTAGAACTGCTTTTGCTGCATCCCAGAGATTTGGGATCATTGTGTTCTCATTATCATTTGTTTCCATGTACTTTTTAAATTTCTTCTCTAATTTCCTGGTTGACCCATTCAATGTTTAGTAGCATGTTGTTTAACCTCCATGTATTTGTGATCTTTCCAATTTTTTTTCTTGTGGTTGGCTTCTAGTTTAATAGCATTGTGATAAGAAAAGTTTAATGGCATAACTTGGATCTTCTTAAATTTGTTGAGGATTGTTTTGGGCCTAATATATGATCTATTTTGAAGAATGTTCCATATGCAGTTGAAAAGAATGTGTATTCTGCTGTTTTAGGATAGAATGTTCTGAATATATCTGTTAAATCCATCTGGTGAAGTGTGTCATTCAAAGACATCATTTTCTTGTTGCTTTTCTATTTAAATGATCTCTTTAGATTGATGTAAGTGAGGTATTAAAGTCCCCTACTATTATTATATTATTATGTTATTTCCTTAAGTTTGTTATTAACTGTTTTATGTATTTGGATGCTCTCATGTTGGGTAGATAAATATTTACATTTGTTATAACTTCTTGTTGGATTTCCCCCTTTATTTTTATATAGTTTCCTTCTTTGTCTCTTGTTACAATCTTTGCTTTAAAGTCGATTTTGCTCAATATAAGTATTGCTACACTGGATTTATTTTTTTTTAAAGTTTTTTAAGTTTATGTATTTATTTTGAGAGAGAGAGAGAAAGCAGGGTAGGGGCAGAGAGAGGCGGGAAAGAGAGAATCCCAATCAGGCACCGCAATGTCAGTGCAAAGCCTGATGTGGGACTTAAACTCACAAATCATGAGATTATAACCTGAGCCAAAATCAAGGGTCAGACGTTTAACCAATTGAGCCTTCCTGGCACCGCTACATCAACTTTCTTTTGATATCCATTTGCATGATAAATATTTCTCCATTCACTCACTTTCAATCTGCAGGTGTCTTTAGTTCTAAGATAAGTCTCTCATAGGCAGCAAATAGATAGGTCTTTTTTTTTTTTTTTTTTTAAATCCAGTTTATCACCCTGTGTCTCTTGATTGGAGCATTTAGTTCACTTACATTCAAAGTAATTATTGATAGATATGTGTTTATTGTCATTTTATTACTTGTTTTGTAGTTGTTTCTGAAGACTTTCCCTTATCCTTTCTTGTCTTTCTTTCATGGTTAGCTGGTTTTCTTTAGTTATATTCTTTAGATACAGTCAGATTTCCTTATCTTTATTCTTTGCATATTTATTGGTGTGTTTTTAAATTTTTGGTTACCATTAGGTTTGTTTATAACATCTTCTACATACTGCAGTCTATATAAAGCTGATGGTCATTTAAGTTTAAACCCATTCTGTACTCCTACCCACTTTTTACATACATAGTGTCATATTTAAAATCCTTTTATTTTGTGAGTTCCTAGACTGATTTTTTATAGAAATATTCATTTTTATTGCTTTTGTGTTTTCTATATTTACATTGTCAATTTTGGTCTTTCCTTTCTACTCAAAGGGTCCTCTTTAATGTTTCATGCTAGGCTGGTTTAATGGTCATGAATCCTTTTAGTTTTTGTTTGTCTGGGAACATCTTGATCTCTCCTATTCTGAATGATAGCCTTGATAGATAGAGTATTCTCGGCTATGGTTTTTTTATTATTTTATTTTATTCTATTCTATTTTATTTTATTTCATTTTAATTATCATTGGGGGGGGGTAGAAATCAGCACTGTGAATATATCATTCCACTTCTTTTTGGCTTGAAAAGTTTCTGCTGAAAAATCCACTGATAGCCTTATGGGGTTTCCATTGTATGTAATTGTCTTCTTTTGTCTCAATGCTTTTTTTTTTTCCTTTATCACTATATTTTGCCATTTTAATTACAATATGTCTTGGTGTAGTTTTGTTTTTGTTAGTTTTCTTGGGGGTTCTGTATGCCTCTTGGATCTAGTATGTGTTTCTTTTCCCAGATTAGGAAAGTTTACAGCTATTATTTCTTCAAATAAATTCTCTGCCCCCTCCCCCCTTCTCTCTCTTCTTCTTCTGGGACTCCTATAATACAAATGTTATTATGTATGATGGAGTCACTGAGTTCCATAATTCTATTCTCATTTTGCATAATTATTTTTTCTCTCTTTTGTTCATCTTGGTCACTTTCCATTACTCTGAATTCTAGGTCATTAATTAGTTTTGTACTTTTTCCATCGTGCCACTCATTCGGTCAAGTGTGTTTCTCATTTATTTATTTATCCCCTTCTCTTTGCTATGTGCATCCTTTTATCTGTGTTAATGGTCTCATTGATGTCTTCTATTCTTTCTCAAGTCCAGTGAGTATCCTTAAGATCATTGCTTTACATTCTCCTTCAAGCATGTTACTTATATCTGTTTTGCTTAGATCTCTGGCCATGACCTTGTCCTGTTATTTCATTTTGGACCAATTCCTTTGTCTTTGCACTTTGTAAGTCTCCTTTGTCTTTGCATTTTGTACTTGTTTGTCTGTGTTAGGAAAGTCATTTATGTCTCTCTTTTTTTAGTATAATGACTTTATGAAGAAGAGGTCATGTGGTGCCCTGCAGTGTAGTGTCCCCTATTACCTAGGGCCTGGTGCTTCTAGGAGTATCTCCAATGTGTCCTGTGTGTTCTCTGCTATTTTGTCAGGCCTATTTTATCCTTCAGGCCAGTAGTCTGCAGAGGCTCTCTTTGCCTGTTGTGGGCAGTGTTTGGTCTCTGACCTTAATGTGGATAGTTTTAACTAGATGTGCTCTGATATGCTTGGGAGATGAGACCTGGTGCCACCACCACTGGAACCAAGGCCTCTTAAAACTTTCAGGTAAGAAGACGTGGTATGCGCAGGGGTTTGGGCTGGTCTTCTGGAGGATAGGGCCCACCATCCTGGGACTAACACAGAATGACAAGGAAGGGTGATTCTTCTAGAGTGTAGAGAGATAGAGCTTGGTGCAAGTAAGGTAGCAAGTGTCAGCCCTCCTCTGGTTCCAGCAGGTGGATCTCTAATTATGCTGAAGATATGAGGGAGGAAAATGACACTAGCCAATTCCTTTTTTCCCAGAGGGGTCTCTCCGTGAATGCTACCTCTCTGGATCATGCTCTGAAGTGAGCAACTAACTTCTCTGTTCTTTGTTCCAGGTACTTTTCAGATTCTCGTTTCCATACTGTATGTCCCTAAGTTGTTTGCCCTCTGTTTTCTCCAAGAGCAGCACTAATGTCCTCTGATCTCTCCCAGAGCCAAGCACTCTGACCTTTAAAACTCTAGACTTTAAGTACCACTATTTGCAATAACTCATGGAATTTGAGCCTTCTCACATTCCAAACCAATTGCAATGGGGATTTATTTTCTCCATGTGCTGCTTTGTGTGCTAGTTTATCTCTCACCCTTCTTTGCTACCAGGGTTCTCTCCCCACCACATGGGCTATGATCCGTTTCTCACAAAAGCCATGTCTCCACACTTTCTATCTTCTAAGTGGCTTCTTTGCTATCTTTAGTTGTGGAGTTTGTGTTGCCAGTGTCCAGATTGATTTATGGGGTATATAGGATGATTTGATAGTTATCTAGTTGGGTTCATAGTACAACATGAGCCTAGGGTCCTCCTACTCTGCTCCCATATTCCCCTCTCTCCACAGTTTGCAGGCATCCATGAGCTTTTGATTCATGACCATATTTAGGTTGCTTCTGAAATTTAAAAAAAATTAGAAGACCATTCCAAAAAGAGTTAATCGTTAGCTTTTCTCTCTTAAAACACTTTGTACTAGTAATATTTTAAATTGTATCCTTCTTGTTATTTCTATATCCCCCACCAGCCTCAATAACAGATTCTAGATCTTATCTTTGTAAAGAAGTCTCAAGATACAGTTTACAAATTTATTGTTTATACAGGCTCAGGTGAAATATTGATGGGTAACTTCTATTAATCAATTGATAGCCATGTAAAATGGCTATAAAAACAAGCTATACACTTCTAAAATTGACATTAACATACTTTAAGTTTATTTATTTTGCGAGACAGAGAGAGAGAACAAGTGGGGGAGGAGCAGAGAAAAGGAGAGACGGAATCCTAAGTAGACTCTGTGTCATCAGTGCAGAGACCAATGTGGGGCTCGAAATCATGAACTGTGAGATCATGATCTAAGCTGAGATGAAGAGTAGGATGCTTAACCAACTGAGCCATCAGGGGCTCCAACATTAACATACTTTTTAATGAAATGCTAAGTAGTAGACATTTAATTTTATTAGACAAAGATTTTGTTGACAGAAATCTTTAGATGTTGACAACTAACAAAATTTCCCAGAAGAAGAAACCATTGAGCTTTTAATTGATTATAGAGAGTGAACGAATCACACAGAAACACTATGTAAACATGATTTCATAGTGTAAAAAGATAGAAGCATGCCATAGACATCTATTTATACCATCTGCTGCATATGATCCATTGATGCTGTTTCTTCTTGCCTCTGCATATGCATTTGAAAATATTTTTTGGATGGTGAGAAATATACTTTACAACTTCTGGTTAAGAGGAAAAATATATGATTTTTATAATTGTAACTCTCCTTACACTCACTTTTGACTGTTGATTTTATATACACCAAAAATCTTTCACTTCTGGATAGTTGAACAAATTTTAAAATGAATATAAATAAATGATATTGAAACACAATCATATTAAAGGTAAAACTGTTCGTGAGAATATTTATCATATGTTAATGGAGTATCAAGTGTATGCTGATAATTGGGTTACAAAAATATAGGTCTGACGATAAAAAAGATCTATGTCTAGTATTAATGTGTACTATTAGCCACAAATTCACAGAATCTAGTGAAGAATACATAAAAAAATAACATGTAATTTTAAAAATGCATGTTAGGGGTAAATATGTTGATCATTTTATTATCCTCTAGATTTTCTGTGTATCAGGATTCAAGTATCAGGATTCAAGAAGGACTGAGTAGAGCTATTCTAGCTCAAGATCTCCTATGGGATTACACACAGTGGCTGGAGCTGAAACATGTCATGGTTTTGCCTCTTTCTCTTTTCATGCAGACTTGGGGATTTGTATATGCTATTTTCATTTGAACTAGTTTAGGCTTCTTCACCACATGGTAGCTTCATGGCAGTAGACATACATGCCAGCCAAATGAAAGTGCTCTAGTGAACAGTGGGCATGGGACCACTTTTTCTAATCTAACCTTGTACATATGCATATATGTGTGTATCAGTATGTATGCAAACATATATATATGCATCTCTGTATACATACATGCACAAACACAAGCAGAGAGAGAGACAACACTGAGGATTCATACATGTAACCTAATTTATTCAATTTGGAGAAAATATTTTGATGAAATAAAGCCTAGTCAAATCTTAGAGAATTATCATACTCATTTTTTAAAATTTTTAAGAAACCTTTATATAATTATGATTTTACATGTTGTTTTGAGAAATAATAGGGATCCCATGTACTCTTTTTTTAATCATTTATTTATTTCAATTTTTTTTCAATATTTATTTATTTTTGAGAGACAGAGAGACAGAGTGAGAATGGGGGAGGAGCAGAGGGAAAAGGAGACACAGAATCTGAAGCAGGCTCCAGGCTCTGAGCTGTCAGCACAGAGCCCAACGTGGGGCTTGAACTCACAAACTGCAAGTTCATGACATGAGCCGACGTTGGACATTTAACCAACTGAGCCACCCAGGTGTCCCTAATTAATTTATTTTTTAAAGAGAGAGAGAATGCGAGTAAGAGAGGGGCAGAGAGAGAAACAGAGAATACCAAGCAGGGCCCACACTGTCAGTGTAGAGCCCTAGGTAGGGCTCAAACCTACGACCTGTGAGATCATGGATACTTAATCAACTGAGCCACCCAGGTGCCCCAGAGATCCCATACACTCTTTAACCAGCTACCCCACTGGTAACTCCTTGTAAAACTTTAGTACCTTATCACAACAAGAATACTGACATCAATACAGTCAAAATACTGAGCATTTCTATAATGCAAGTATCCCTTGTGTTGTCCTTTAATGGTCATACCACATCTTTCCTACCCTTATAACATTGTTAACCCCTGGAGACCACTAATCTTCTCTCCATTTCAGTAATTGTTATTTCAAAAATGATAGGGTAAATGGAATCATATGTTTTGTGTATAGTGATGGCTTTTTTAAACAGTATAATTCCCTGGAGATTCATCTGGTTGTTACATGTATTGATAATTTTTTTTTTTAATTTTAATTGCTAAGTAGTATTCCTTGATATAGATGTACTACAGTTTGTTTAACCAATTACTCATTGAACCTCATCTGAATTGTTTCCAGTTTTGGGCTATTATGAATAAAGCTGCTATAAGCATTCAACAGAGGCTTTCTGTGAAAATAAGTCTTAATTTCTCTGGGATAAATGCCCAGAACTACATTTCCTGTACATGTTTTGTTAGACTTACACTTAACATTTTATCTTAAGTGATTGCAAATTGTACTGAGAATTTGACTGTCCAAATGTTTCTTCCTAGTATATAGAAATACATGTGATTTTTGTGTATCATCTTGCAACATCCCACCTTATTAAACTCACTTATCTTAGAAGTTGTTCTTGTATATTCTTTGGTGTTTTCTATATAGATAAACATTTCATCAATAAGCAGGATCAAGTATTTTCTTTGTTTCTGTGATCTACAAATTTTATTTTCTATCTTGCCTTACTGCACTAACTAGAACTCCTAGTACCATATTAAATAAGAATAGTAAGATTGAATAATTTGCCTTGTTCCTGATCTTAGCAGGAATACATTCAGTCCTTTATCGTTAAATATTATATGAGCTGAAATTTTTTTGAAGATTTTCTTTATTAATATTTTTTCTGAGAGTTTTTATCATGAAATGGTAGTAAGTTTTGTCTATTTCTTTTCAGCATAGATTGATATGAACATGTGTATTTTCTTCTTTAGCCTGCTAATATGGTGGATTACCTTGATTGACTTTAATACAGAAACAGCTCTGCATTTTTGGTATAAACTGTACTGTCCCAAGTTTATACCAAACATTACTTCGGGATACTGGAGTTGTATTCCAAGTATTGGTGTGTTGCTTTACATACAATAGAGCTGATATCTTCACCTAGAAATCATTGTTTATTTGTTTTCATTTGTATTTTTCAAACTTCGTTTATTTAAATTCAAGTTAGTTAATATACAGTGCAGTATTGGTTTCAGGGGTATAACCCAGTGATTCTTCATTTATATGTAACACCCAATGCTCATCCCAAGAAGTGCCCTCCTTAATACTCATTACCCATTTAGCCATCCCCCCACCCACCTCACCTCTAGCAACTCTCAGTTTGTTGCTGTATTTAAGAAACTCTTAGGTTTGTCTCCATCTCTGTTTTAATTTTATTTTTCCTTCCCTTCCCTTTGTTCATCTGTATATGTCTATATGTATATATAGTTGGCATTTAGTGATGGCATTTTAAACAGTGTAATTCCTTGGAGATTCATCCAGATGTTACATGTATCAGTAATTTTTTTTATTTTAATTGCTGAATAGTATTCCTTAATATAGATATACTACAGTTTGCTTAACTACTTACTCATTAAAACATATACATACATATATACATACATATATATATATACATATACCCACAACATCTTCGTTATCCATTCATCACTCAATGGACATTTGGGCTCTTTCCACATTTTGGCTATTGTTGTTAGTGCTGCTATAAACACTGGGATGCATGTGCCCCTTCCAATCAGCATTTTTATATCCTTTGGATAAATACCTAGTAGTGAAAATGCTCGGTTGTAGGGTAGTTCTATTTTTAATTTTTTGAGGCACCTCCATACTATTTTCCAGGGTGGCTGTACCAGTTTGCATTTCCATCAACAGTACAAAAGTGTTCCCATTTATCTGCATCCTTGCCAACATCTTTTGTTTTCTGAGTTGTTAATTTTAGCCATTCTGCAGGTGTGAGGTGATATCTCATGGTTTTGATTTGTTTCTTTGATGATGACTGATGTTAAGCATTTTTTTCTTTAAAATTTTTTTTTATGTTTATTCATTTTTGAAAGACAGAGAGAGACAGAACACAAGCAGGGGTGGGGTGGAGAGAGAGGGGGACACAGAATCCGAAGCAGGCTTCAGGCTCCTAGCTGTCAGCCGAGAGCCTGACGAGGGGCTTGAACTCACAAACCACGAGATCATGACCTGAGCCGAAGTCGGATGCTCAACCAACTGAGCCACCCAGGCGCCCCTGATGTTGAGCATCTTTTTATGTGTCTGTTAGCCATCTGGACATCTTCTTTGGAAAAGTGTCAGTTAATGTCTTCTGTCCATTTCTTTCCTGGATTATTTGTTCTTTGACAAGTTATTTATAGATTTGTGGATACTAACCCTTTATGAGATACATCATTTGGAAATATCTCCTACCATTCTATAGGTTGCCTTTCAGTTTTGTGATTGTTTCCTTCTCTGTGCAAAAGTTTTTTTATCTTGATGAGGTTCCAATAGTTCATTTTTGCTTTTATTTCACTTGTCTCTGGAGATATGGCTAGTAAGAAGTTGCTGCAGTAGAGATCAAAGAGATTGCTACCTATTTTCTCCTCTAGGATTTTGATGGTAACCTGTTTCACATTTAGGTCTTTCATCAATTTTGAATGTATTTTTGTGTATGGTGTAAGAAAGTGGTCCAGTTTCATCCTTCTGTATGTCACTGTCCAATTTTCCCAGCATTATTTCCTGAAGTGACAGTCTTTTTTCCGTTGGATACTCTTTCCTACTTTGTTGAAGATTAGTTGGCCATACATTTGTGGGTCCATTTCTGCATTCTATATTCTGGTTCATTGATCTATATGTTTTTTTTTTTTTTTGTTCCAGTATCATGCAGTCTTGATGATTACAGCTTTGTAATACAGCTTAAAATCCGGAATTGTGGTGCCTCCCACTTTGGTTTTCTTTTTCAACATTACATTGGCTTTTTTTTTTTTTTCTGGTTCCATACAAATTTTAGGAGTGTTTGTTCTAGCTCTGTGAAGAATGCTAGTGTTATTTTGATAGGGATAGCACTGCATGTGTAGATTGCTCTGGGTAGTATAGACATTTTAACAATATTTGTTCTTCTAATCCATGAGCACGGAATGTTTTTCCATTTCTTTGTATCTTATTCAATTTCTTTCATAAGTTTTCTATAGCTTTCAGCATATAGATCTTTTACCTCTTTGGTTAGGTTTATTCCTAGGTATCTTATGGTTTTTGGTGCAATTGTAAATGAGATTCATTTCTTGATTCTCTTTTTGATGCTTCATTATTTGATGTATAGAAATGCAGCCAACTTCTGTGTGTTGATTTTATATCCTGTGACTTTGCGGAATTCAAACATCAGTTCTAGCAGTTTATTGGTGGAGTCTCTCAGGTTTTCTATGTAGAGTATCATGTCATCTGTAACGAGTGAAAGTTTGACTTTTTGCCAATGTCTTTTATCTCTTTTGTTGTCTGATTGCTGAGGCTAGGACTTCCAGTACTATGTTGGCCAAAATTGGTGAGAGTGGACACACCTATTGTGTTCATGACCTTAGGGGGAAAGTTCTCAGTTTTTCTCCATTGAGGATGACATTAGCTGTGGGCCTTTCATATATGGATTTTATGGTATTCAGCTATGTTCCTTGTATCCCTAATTCCTTGAGGTTTTTTACCAAGAAAGTATTCTGTATTGTGTCAGATGCTTTTTCTGCATGTACTGAAAGGATCATATGGTTCTTATTTTCTCTTTTATTAATGCGGTGTATGATATTAATTGATTTGTGAATATTGAGCCAACTCTTCAGCCCAGGAATAAATCACATTGATCATGGTGAATAATTCTTTTAATGTACTGCTGAATTAAATTTGATAGTATCTTGTTGAGAATTTTTGCATCCAGATTCATCAGGGATATTGGCCTGTATATTTTCTTTTCAGTGGGGTTTTTGTCTGGTTTTGGAACCAAGGTATTAATGGCTTCATAGAATGAGTCTGGAAGCTTTTCCTCCATTTCTACTTTTTTGGAACAGTTTGAGAAGAATAGGTGTTAACTCTTCTTTAAATGTCTAGTAGAATACCCCTGGGAAGCCATCTGGCCCAGGGCTCTTATTTGTTGGGAGATTTTTGATAACTGATACAATCTCTTTGCTGGTTATAGGCCTATTCAAATTTTCTATTTTTTCTTCTTTGAGTTTTGGTAGTGTGTGAGTGTCTAGAAAATTGTTCACTTCTTCCAGGCTGTCCAGTTTGTTGGCATATAATTTTTATAGTATTTTCTTAGATTTGTTTGTATTTCTGTAGTGTTGGTTGTGATCTCTCCTCTTTCATTTGTGATTTTATTATTTGGGTTCTCTTTCTTTTCTTTTTGATAAGTCTGGCTAGGGGTTTATCAATTTTGTTTATTCTTTCAACAACCAGCTCTTAGTTTCATTGATCTGTTCTACTGGTTTTTGTTTGTTTCTATATCATTTATTTCTGCTCTAATCTTTATTACTCTCCTTCCTCTACTGGCTTTAGGCTTTATTTGTGACTCCTTTCCTAGCTTTTTTAGGTATAAGGTTAAGTCATATATTCAAGACCTTTTTTGCTTCTTGAGATAGGCCTGAATTGCAATGTACTTTACTCCTAGGACTGACTTTGCTGCATCACAAAAGATTTGGACTGTTATGTTTTCATTTCCATTTGCTACCATGTATATTTTTAATTTATTATTTAATGCCCTGGCTTACTCATTCATTCTTTAGTAGATTGTTCTTTAACCTTCAGGTACTTGAGGGTTTTCCAATTTTTTTTCTGGTGGTTGATTTCAAGTTTCATAGCATTGTGATCTGAAAATATGTATGGTATGATCTTGATCTTCATATATTTGATGAGGGCTGAGTTTTGATCCAGTATGTGATCTTTTCTGGAAAAATATTCCATGTTCTCTCAAGAAGAATGTATATTCTGCTGCTTTAGGATTAAATGTTCTAAATATATCTGTTAAGTCCATCTGGTCCAGTGTGTCATTCAAAGCCATTGTTTCTTTGTTGGTTTTCTTTTTAGATCATCTGTCCATTGCTGCAAGTGGGGTATTAAAGTCTCCTACTGTTATGGTATTTTTATCAATGGGGTTCTTTTTGTTTGTGATTAATTGATTTATATATTTGGGTGCCTCAAGTTGCGGGCATAAATATTTACAATTGTTAGATTGTCTTGATTGAAAGACCCCTCAATTATGATATAATGCCTTCTTCATCTCTTGTGACAGTCTGTTTTAAAATATAGTTTTTCTGATATAAGTATGGCTACTCCAGCTTTCTTTTGATTTCCATTAGCATAATATACGGTTCTCCGTCCTCTCACTTTCAATCTGCAGGTGTCCTCAGGTCTAAGATGAGTTTCTTGTAGGTAGCATATATATGGATCTTGTGGGGTTTTGTTTTGTGTTGTTTTGTTTTGTTTTGTTATGCATTCTGAGATCCTATGTCTTTTGTCTGGAGCATTCAGTACATTTACATTCAGAGTGATTATTGAAATATATGAATTTAGTGCCATTGTGTTATCTGTAGAATTGGTGTTTCTGGTGATGTCCTCTGGTCCTTTTACAGTCTTTGTTGCTTTGGTCTTTTTTTTTCCTCCACTCAGAGTACCCCTTAAAATTTCTTTCAGAGATGATGTAATAGTTGTGAACTCCTTTAGATTTGTTTGTCTTGGAAAGACTTTATTTCTCCTTCTGTTCTGATTGACAGCTTTGCTGGATAAAGGATTCTTGGCTGTGTATTTTTCCTAATTAGCACAATGAATTTTTCCTGCCACTACCTTCTGGCATGCCAAGTCAGTGGACAGATCTGCTATTAACCTTATGTGTCTACTTTTGTAGGTTAAGAACCTTTTGTCCACACCTGCTCTCAGAATTCTCTCTTTATCTTTGTATTTTGCAAATTTCATTATGATATGTCATGGTGTTGACCAGTTTTTGTTTATTTTGAAGGGAGTTCTCTGTGCCTTTTAGACTTGGATGCCTATTTCTTTCCCTTGAATAGGGAAGTTTTCAGCTAGAATTTTTCAAATAAACCTTCTGTCACTGTTTCTCACTTTTCTTCTTCTGGGAATCCTGTGATACAAATATTGTTTCATTTCATGGAATCACTTAGTTCTCTAAGTCTCCCCTTGTGATCTAGTATTTTCATTTACTTCTCTTTTTTTCATCTTCATTTTCCACAATTTTATCTTCTATTTCACCTATTGTCTCCTTTGTTTCTCCAATCCTCGTTGTCAGTGTATCTAGTTTATTTTGCAAGTCAGTCATAGCATTTTTTTTATTCATCCTGACTAGTTCTTAAGTTTTTGATCTCTGCAACGTGGCCTTCTCTGGTGTCTTCTATGCTTTTTTCAAGCCCAGCTAGTTGTTCTAAATTCTTGTTCAGATATATTTCTTATATCTGTTTTGAGCAAGTCCCTGGCTGTGATTTTTTTCTTGACCTTTCTTTTGGGGAGAATTCCTCCATCTTTTCACATTGCCTAAGTTTCTGTCTTTTGCATATTTTAAAAGCTTGTTCTGTTTCCTGTATCTGAAAATACTACTATATTAAAAAGGGTCATACGTTGTCCCAGGCCTGGCATTTCAGGAAGTGTTTCTGGTGTATACTGTGTGCACTCTGCTGTTGTGTTTGCACTACTCTTTCCCACCAGTAAGTCCTCTGCATAGCTCCTACTTGCTTGCAATGGTGAAGTGCTTGGACCTCTAACCAGGTGTGCTTTGATTCGTTTGTTGAAGTAACGGAAAAAAGGGGGGCCTGATCCCCCTAAAAAATAAAAGGAAAGGGAACAGAAAAACCCCAGACAATCTAAAAACTATAAGGTTGATTGAAAATAAAAAGAAAGGAAAAAATAGGGGGAAAAAGCAGAAGAAAAGAAAAAAAGAATGAAAATGAAAAGAATAGAAAACTGATCTGAGAGAGAGAGAGAGAAAACAAAATGAAACAAAACAAATAGAAAACTATGAGCCTGATTCCAAAAGGAAAAAAAAGAAGAAGGAGGGGAAGAAAAAGGAAAAAAAAAACAGAGTTGTCTGCTTGGGGGTGCTGGCTGTGCTTGTCTGGAGGAGAGGCCAGCTGCATTGGCTCAGTCAGTCTTGCCTCAGTAGATAGGCAGTTTTCAGGCACAGAGGGGCAGAGTTCGGTGTAAGCATGTCCCACCTCCACTGGGGGCTGCTGTGTTGCTCTCTGAAGTCCCACATGTTGGTGTTGGGGGTGGAAATGGCAGCACCACAGTCTCTCATCCCTTCCAGGGGATATAAACCCCCACTGTTCAGGCAGTGAGGGAAGTCAGCTTGCCCTGTGCCACAACTCTCCTGCGTTTTTTCTTTGGCATGCGATTGGGGTTCAAAACCCAGTGTCTTAAAGGACTAAGCATGGCATGGTTCTACTCTCCTCCTCTGGAGTAACTCCACCCTGCTGATGAAAGGCCTTTGGTTGGCATCGACAGTGTTTTTTTTTTTTTTTTTTTTTTTTTTTTTCCTTGAGAAAGTAATAAACCCGCTTCCAAAAGTACTCCAGCAAAGTGACTGTTCTTTCCCAGAGCACACACCCCATGCTATGCACACTGGGGCCAGCTCCCTCCTCCCCAGGAGCATGTGCCTCAGCTCCAGAGAAAGTTGCACACTTCCAAAACCTCAGAGTCTGAGTTCCAAAAGCTGTTTGCAAAAAAGAACTGGGATACTCAGTACTTTTTGCTTCCCAGTCTGGGGTCCAGAGAGGTTTTCCTCTTGTGCTAACTCAGTGCTGCACTGTCTCAATACTTCTGTCTCTCTCTGCTTTGTCTCTCCATGAAAAGGCTTACTTTCCTCCATGCCACCACCATTCTTTTCTCTTCCAATTCACATCCGTGCACCTGGCACCTGCTAAGCTGTCTCCCTCGAACTGTGAAAATCCTTTTGCATGCTGCAGATCAATTTCCTGGGTGTTTCAAGTAATCTGACCTCTATATACCTGTGTTTAAAGGATGAGGAAAGCCCAGGGTCCCCCTACTTCTCTGACGTCTTAAATAGTCTCTGGATGGATATTATTTGGCACAGTGTGACCCAAGATAGAACCCCAAATTTAATAGATTCACATACTTCTTATACATGTTTGACAGTCTGAGTTGATGTGCTTTAGCAAATACTATTTTTGGTTAATCCAAATTAAAAATGGTTTTCAAAAACAAAAAATATAAATAAATAAATTAATTAATCAATTAAAAATGGTTCTCAAACTTGCCAAAATGGCACCTGAGCGCTTTTACACCATTATCAGCATTAGACATTTTTCCCATTTTTGGTATAATATGATATTTTCTTAAGATAATGGAAAAACAATAAAGCTATTTTTAAAAAAGCTCCGGTTTGGCTCATTCTTCACTTATATTTAATTTTAAAGATCATTTGTGATCAGACTCTAATTTGCTATTTCTTTTTTGCTACTATGCATTTTGCATTTAAGAACTCCATCCACAAATCCGTAATTTCAGTGTAGTAAAATAAATGACAAACATTTAATAGTATGATGTTAGTAAGATCATTTTTGGAGTTTTAAAATAACTCACACTGGTTAATTTATTTGTAAGTGTTAATTATTTACCTGATATTGATTAATTTACCTGATATTGATTAATTATCTCTACTTTAAGAGGTCTTGCTGTGAACTTGAAATGAGATAGTTTTTTTTTTTTAATTTTTTTTAACGTTTATTTATTTTTGAGACAGAGAGAGACAGAGCATGAACAGGGGAGGGTCAGAGAGAGAGGGAGACACAGAATCTGAAACAGGCTCCAGGCTCTGAGCTGTCAGCACAGAGCCCGATGCGGGGCTCGAACTCGCGGAGTGCAAGATCATGACCTGAGCAGAAGTCGGCTGCTCACCCGACTGAGCCACCCAGACGCCCCAAAATGAGATAGTTTTAAGACATCGAGATTTCATGCATCCTTCATTTGCCAGAAGAAAGGCTACAATTCACTGGGATATGAGAAACTCATCAAAACAAACCAAGTACCAAAAATACATGTAACAAAATTGTTCCCTTTAGACATTCTATACAGAGGGATATTTCAGCTACTGAATCTGGGCTTTGCTTATATCCAAGCTGGAGAAATCCTGTAAGGACTCAGTGCTAGAAACATGCAGTCACATACTTTTTCCAAATATAGTGTACATCACAGATATTTTGGGGACTAAGAAACAGAGACGTTTACATCAAGATGAAAGCTATATATTCAATAAATATATTAATATATTTCTCTGTGATTTCTATTTCTCATTTTAAATTTAGTGCTATAAATTTATGATATTAAAGACCCTGATATGCTTTCCTGTTTAATACATACGCAGCCCAAATTATCTGTTTCTCATTTAGAGCTCAGCTTTTCAACTTAAGTTTGAAATATAATTCTGAACTTCTCAATTGACTTGGTAAAAAGTAATGATAAAGATGATGTGTGAGGGAGATCGTGGACATTGACCATTTTATTTCAATAATTATAGAGTATTATCTAGCTTTTTTTCCCCTTTTTTGTTTTGTTTTTGGTGTGCCAACTCTAGTTCAAGGAAATTTCCTCAAATAAATTTTATGGCATATAGTTATATTTATTCAAAGCGATGATGTGATTTGATTTTCTCTTTTACAATTTTGGCATTTTCTTTAAAAAACACCAATTTAATGGAGTGTGTTAATCCACTAATTAAATAGCCTTCTTTCTTTTCACAGTGATGCTAAACCCAAGACTAAAGTAACTTGAACTTATTATAATAATGATCTTGAGACTCTTTGAAACATTTTTCTTTTTCAAATGAAATTCATTTTATTTTTAACAGATAAATTTAAAGATGCAGAATTAACATTCATTTGGATAGATATTGTTTCTAATGACTTCTGGATTGGAAAACAAAAATCATTTCATCTTTATTTATAAATAATCAGTTTATGCATTGCCTATTAATGTCATAGTCAACAAGAGCAATGGCCATGTTATTTTTAAAACTTCCCACTTAACACTCTTCTCTCAATAACAATAGTCTCTTATCATTTTATATCCTTGTCTTCAGAGCCTGGTTTTAAGTAAGTCTTCCTTTTGTGTATGTGTAAGTGTTTAATGGAATTAACACAATCTGATATACACAGGTGATATTTGTTGAAGGTTTGGGGAACAGATTATGATTTCCTATAGCATATAGTGATATGAATTGCATTAATTAATTCAATAAATATTTATTTTGCCTGGGTACCATGCTCAGGATAAGAGTGTAAAGGTGACCAAACTGTATAATCTATTAAGATTGACAAAATATTATTCAGACAATTCAGTAAATAAAGTAAGCGTGGAGGTGGTGTTAAACTATGCATAGAGCATATTGTTCTATCTGTAAATAACACTTGAAATTTGAATCATATGAGGTTGTAGATAAACAGTGTAATTCAGGCAAAGGGCATAGAATGTCCAAAATCCTTGCTGTTGGAAATAAAAGGTGCATCTGAATTGCTAAAAGTCCTGTGTTATGGAGCCTCAAGAGTGAAGGTGATGGTGAGGGAGGTTTGAGATGGAGATGGGTATGAAGTCAGGGATTTTGTCATATCCTATAGGACACTAGTTTCTAAACTTAGAGAAAAAATAAAGCATTTTTGAAATATAGTTAATATTAATATAATTTTATTTGAAAATAAATAATCATTATTGACCCATAAAGACTTTATTGGATGTTGAGAGTCTACTGAAAGTTATTGGAGTAATCTAGGCGTTGGTGATGTTGTAAAGGAAGAGGCATATGGGCAGTGAAGATGGAGAAATCACATGTATACTTTATGGATTGGATTTCACTTAAGTAGTAAGTGGTGAGGAAGAGGAAGGTGATAGGATGGCAGATATTTTTCTGGCTTGCTCACTTGCACGAATGGTGTTGCACTGAATTGGAATCTTGCAATTTGATAAGGTGAGGGGGAAAGGAAAATCACAATTTTGTTTTTGATGTGTTGATTTTTAAGGCACTTTTGATGTTAAAAAAAAAGAACTGTTCCAAGTAGACTCTACTGTATGAATATGGAGAATAGAGAAGAGTGAGCAGTGGATATGAGATCAGGAATTTCTGTAAATAAATAGCATTCAATGACATGTTTGTGAATAAAATTCCTCAGGGAAAATACTCAATGCAAAGTTGATAAGTAGGCACAAATGTAGTTTAATAAATTTCAAAATTCATGTGGGGAAAAAGGAAAATGAGCCTGAGAAAGAGAAAAAGGACATCCAGAGGAAAAGGAAGAAAACCTGGGGAGTGGGGTGCACAGAGATTGCTGTAAAAAAAGTGTTTCAATAAAAGAGTTGACAAGTGTTGATAGAAGCTTATGTAAGGTAATATAAGATAATAAACATGAATTCCATTGAATTTAGTCACATGGAGGTCATTAGTGACATTATGAAAGCATGTATGTTGGAGGTAGATTTCAGGTTACGTTTCTCTTATAACTCACATGTAATTCAGCAAAAATTTCTGTTAACTCTATTTACAAAACTCATCTAGAATCTCCCTATGTCTCATTTCTCCACTGTCACTACCTTTGTCCAACCCTCATCATCTCGTGCCTAGACAACAACTTCTTCCCAGTGTTCTCTTGGAATCTGTCTCCAACACAGTAGTATGAATAAACCTTTAAAAATATAAATCAGGTTATGTTGTTGCTCAGTTTGAGATACTGAAATGACATCCCACTTCAAAGTAAAAAGCAAATTTACAATTTACAAGGCTACGCATAAACTGGCTCTTGTTACCTCCCAGACACCATTTCATTCTCCTCCCACTTCATTCCCTCTACTCCAGCCACACTGGCCTGCTCTTCTTGCTCATATAACATTGCCACAGTAGGTTTATTTGTCTCTTAACTCATGGAGCCACTCTGGTAGAGCAGAACTTCTCTCTGGAACTTTGATGGGGCTAAGGAAGAGGGAAGCAAACTAGGCCAAATCAAAATGTCATGTGGCCAGTCATAACATCAAAAGACTAGGAATGGAACATCTTCATAGACAGGGATATCTAATGTGCTGAAAATAAGATAATCTATCAAGGCCTTAATATATGCCAATATTTTCCTAGGTATCTGATACCCATTTGATACTGGAATGCCAAAACATTATTATTGTCATTTAAATGATCTTAATGTTTTTACATTGTTTTCCTTTTATTTTTATTTTAACTCTTGTTAGCTATTTTACTAAATATTTTTTTCTCTTCTACATTTCTAGGAAGAGATTCCCTTTTAAAAAATATTTTGGCTTTTTCTCACATTCATTGGGATTTAAGTTTAGTTCATAATTTTACTTTCTGACTCCAGAGCCAAAATTTAATTTTAAAAATCCCATAAATGTAGTCCTGTGTTTTCATTGAATAACAAAACATCACCAGATAAAATGATGCAAATTCATAAGCTTCAACTTGCTAATAAAAAAAAAAAAAAAACAACTCTGGTTTTACCAGTCATACTGAGTTTTCCTTTCCTGAGTGGCAGACAGCTGGAGAAAGATTAAGCTCCTTTTTTGTGCCATCCTAAGCTGACAGGAGAAAGGAGAGAACTTAGTAGCAGTCCAATGCTAATGAAGTATGAAGATTCCCCAATAAATTAAAAATAGAACTACCATGTGATCTAGCAATTCTACTTCTGGGAATGTATCCAAAGGTAACAAAAACACTAACTCAGAAAGATATCTGAAAATCCTTGTTCATAGCAGCATTATTTATGGTAGCCAAGACATGGTAACAATGTAAGTGTCCACTTATGGATGAAAGGATAAATAACACACACATGCACACAAAGGAATATTATTCAGTCACAAAAATTAGGAAGTCCTACTATTTGTAATAATATAGATGGCACTTGAAGTTATTATGCAAAGTGAAATCTGTCAGAAAAAGACAAATACTTTTTGATCTTGTATGTAGTGTAATCAAAAAACAAAACAAACTCATAGAAAAAGAGATCAGACTTGTGGTTACTAAAGATGGGGGTGTGGGAGAAGGAAGGATTGGAAGAAGGTGGTCAAAAGGTACAAACTTCCAGTTATGTGATAAATAAGTGATAGGGATGTAATATACAACGTGATGACCACAGCTAACACTGCTGTATGATCTATAGGAAACTTGTTAAGGGAGTAAATCCTAAGAGTTCTCATCATAAGGAGAAAAAAGTTTCCCCTTATATTTTATTCTTTTTTTTTACTGTATCTGTATGAGAAAATGGATGATGAACTTATTGTGGTAATTATGTCACAACCTATATAAATGAAACCATTTTTCTGTATACTAAACTGATACAGTGATGTATGTCAATTACTACTCAATAAAATTGGAAAAATTAAAAACAAAATAGAAATGGTAAATTTTTTAACAAACATGGTTATATGGTACCAGGTAGACTTAGTTAAGATAGATTCCTGGAAAAGCTCCTGAAAGGTTAGGCAGACAGAGAAGAATGTATCTATCTGTGCATATACCAAATGGGATGTGTCTCTATCTAAAGGGTTGGGGAAAGGGAAGCAGGAGACAATAATATCATATGGCTTTCAGGAGTGAGTCACAAACCCACTGAATTTATGATGAGATCAGACATGTTCTCAATGTCAGTCCTAGAAAATAATACTGAAGGCAGATTTAAAACCTGGTGCTTTAGTGTGAGCTCAGAAACAAAAATCACTAGACAGTGAGGACCACAGCTAGAGGGAGAGAGAAAAATAAAACAAAACAATGGAAACTAATAATCTCTCACCTTTCAAAGAAAATACTTTAAATGAACTTGCAAACAGAAATGTCAAAGCTCATGAAGAAATCCAGTGCTAAACAACAACAACAACAAACAAACAATATATTCAGCAATTAGATAGTAGTAATTTCTAGTCTTTCTAAAGGAAACTCATTGTATATATAAATCTAACCAATATTTTGAAACACATATGTTAAGACTGTTCAAATATGGAAAGATACAATTTTTACTTAAAAAGAAGCATGCATTTATAAAATATCAAAAGGGAGGAGTTTAACAAAGTTCTATAAATAGCAAATAAACATTGAAATTGCTGAGTTTCTAGTTAAGGAGATCTGGGAGCATGAAGTTTGATCATCTTGGATTACTGCCTTCCCCACTTTATTCAGAAATTCAATTTCCCTAGTTTATGAATGTCTACATCCTAGTATTTGCCATGGGCATTCAATTTCCCTGACCTCTGTGCAAGGTCATATAAGTAAGATGCATAGTGGAATGGACCTCTTAAAAGGTCTATTTCATAGCCCAGTCTTTTAATAATTATATTCTACAACAGAGTATTTCAACTTGACTTTATCATGTGGTATACATCAAACAGGCGTAGAATACCTTTGTTACCATATTCCTGTATTGGAGATTAACAATATTCACTAAATATTTGTGAAATATTGCAAAATGCTTAAATATGTGAGTTTTGGAGACAGGCTGTTTGGATTAGAAACTCAGTTCCATCACTTAACTTTTAGTGGCTATGTGAGTTTAGCTAATCCTCTACTCTAAACCTGGGATTCTTGATTTGAAATGAAGTTAGTAACAGTACCTGCATCAGTTAAGTATTGCAAGGGTTAAATGGAACAGTAAATGGAAAGTATTTGTCGTGAAATACTCAAATCTACAAATTTTCACTGATTTTATTTATAATATCTACATATGTTTATTTAGTGGTAATTACGGAAATTTAAACAATAATTTGTTGTATGAAGCAACATGATGAAAGCACGTTTGATATATAACTATAGAATGACTTTATTTTTTTGTTTTGATTCTTGTATGGTTCTAGAGAATAAGTTGTTTTTATAATTAAATGATAAATCAAAGTAATTTAAGCAAAAATGAGTAATGCGTTTATATTTCTTTTTGATCAATTGGTAAAAGGCTAGTGACTGGTTGTGTACTCATCAGAAAGTTTTATATTTATAAATTAACTGTACTTTATAAAATTGCTAATGGTGAAATAAAATGTCCCATCCTGAGAATAAATGTCATTACACTTTGAGAGGATTATTATTGGGTAGAAAAACATGGAATTAAAAATAAAACTTTTTTTTAGGATTTAGAAATAAAGCTTCTATTAATTGATAAAGATTACCTGTATTATCTTATATTTGACATCATGCTCAACAGCGAATATTTTTTTCAAAAAAAAATTCTTTGATTTTTTTTTTTTGTTTTTGCCAGCACTTTTTGTTCCAATAAAGAAAAACAAAATCAAAAAAAAATTTAAAAGGATTATAAAGCAACACTGTCATGATTCTGAGGTGGAATATTTACCTTTATGGAAAGTTCAAGTGATTATAGAGAATATTATTTGAACTTTTAAGGATGTTAACAATATCATTGATATAAGATCAATATAAAAGATTATTTTTTCTATACATTAATACACTTAAGAAAATGAAATTAATTAAAAGATAACATTTGCATCAGCAACAAATGATTAGGTACTTAGGAATGTATCTTTTTAAAAGGTATGCAAAACTGTTCATAGTTTTTAGTTTTTAGTTTTATGAAGTACCTTAATAAATAGATGAAATGACCCAGCATAAAATTGTACATGCTCTTCAAATTTAGAGTATCAAAGCAATTCCAACCAAAATATCAAAATATTTTTTCTTAATTTTAATAAGTTTTACAAGACATTTCTAGAATCTATATAAAATTGTGAAGGACAAGCATAATCAAGGTTTCTCTAAAGATGATGAAGTTGAAAAGAAAGAATTTGTTGGGGCACCTGGGTGGCTCAGTCAGTTAAGCATCTGACTTTGGCTCAGGTCATGATCTCACGGTTTGTGGATTTGAGCCCTGCGTCAGGCTCTGTGCTGACAGCTCAGAGCCTGGACCCTGCTTCTGATTCTGTGTCTCCCTCTCTCTCCACCCCTCCCCACTCATGCTCTGTCACACTGTCTCAGAAATAAGTAAACATTAAAAAAAATCTTTTAAAAGAAAAGAAGGAATTTGTTGATGATTATTCAACTCTCCATTTTTGCTGAAAATGATTGTCAAACTTACCTAAAGTTTTGTATGATCTGAATTCCATTTCTTCTCTGAACTCATCTTATACTATTTTTCTCCTTCTCCCTCCTCTCTCCTTCCTTCCTCTCTGTCTCTCTCTCCTCTTCTAAACACACACACACACACACACACACACACACACGCACACAGAAAACACACACACACACACTCCCCTTGCTCTTTCTGAGGCATGGCATATACATGGAGTTATGAAATGCTTGAATACCCTTCTTCAAGTTAGCCACTTGGTTTACTCCCTCACCACCTAAAAATCTGTTAAAAAATACATTTGTATAGTGGGGACTATCTTAACCACTCTTCTTAACCTCATAGTCTTCTACCAAATACAACTCTCTCTCAGTCCCCATTACCCTGCAGTATTTATTTTTCCACATCATTTTTCATGTCCTAGCATTCTAAAAAAGAATTCTAGTTTAGTATTCTTATTATTTCACTTCACTCTCTAGAGTATAAGTTTCTGAAGATAATTTGTTTTTGTTCATGTATGACATTACAAGTTTTAGAACTATGTGTATTCTATACAAATGGTATATATATATGAATATTAATAAATACTAAGAACGACTAATTAATAGTTATGTTAATGAATTACAATGTGTGTTATTAATAATATGCAGTAAGAAGTATTCGTTGGCTTATTGAACTGAATTTCACATGTGAGTGTAGAGAGATTATGTGATTTATACAATAATGGGAAGATGGTAGAGTCTGAAATTGGATTAGAATCATTCCTATATCCCCATTAAGTCTTTGTTCTGCAAACTTAAGGGTGAATAAGCATTATTTAGGTACCTTTTATATAGAGGTATCTAGACCCAGTTCTCAGAGATTCTTATTTTGTGTATCAGGTTTTGTCCTTATAACCTGTGCTCTAAACAAACACCCCATGTGGCTTTTGATGCAAGTAGCTAAATTCTACTTCGAAAAACCCTGAATTGTTGAACTGTAACAATGACTAATTTAATATTTTCTCCCCTATTTATTCCACATTTTGCATCAATTTGGGTGCCCTAGAACTGCATTTATCAATCCTGCATTTGTATAGAAGTGTGAAGCATATTTACAAGCTGGAGGAGGGGGCAGTGTACTGGTTAAGTGGCACACAGGGAGTCGGGACACTGAGACTTTTCTTTCCAGGATGCAGCTTTATTCATGTCAGCATGGGCTCAGCGGGCTAAGACCCAAAATGCTGAGCCCCAAGTGCAGCACAGGGTTGGCTTTTGTATGATTTTTGCTCTTTTGTCTCCCATATATGGTAGCATACAGTCTGAATGTGTGGTCTATGTTACAGAGCCATGAGGAGAGTCGCACACGTGCACATAGCCAGATTGCCTTCCCTTGTCTTGAGGTTTTCACCACATTCCTTAGGGAGGAGTTCTACCACATTCCCCCCTTTGATGTTTGGACCCCCTATTTTGGGTCAAAGAGCATCATCTTGGTTTAGAGGTTTATATTCCCATAACATCATCACATGTGTGTTCGTTTTCCTTTTGACCATTACCTCAGTGAGGCTGGTGACAGACAGTATAACCAGGGAAGCTAGGCAAGGAAGCAAGCAAGCTCCCAAAATAAAGAGGATGATTCTTGCAAGGATTTTGAATCCCCCAAGAGTTGAAAACCATCCTCGGAATAACTCCTTGGGTCCCAACCTTTCCAGGTCTGGACTGGGACATGAGCCCTTTCTCATTTAATCTGTTATCTCCTCTATGACTTTTCCTTCATCACCCATCTGTAGGCAGCAGTTGCTCACGTTAAAGTTTCCACAAACTCCTCCCTCAGAAGCAAGCAAATAATCTAAGGCCAAGCAATTTTGATAGATAGCATTGCACATTTTGTTCTGCTGCTTGGCTCATAAGTTAAGAGCTCTGGCAGTTTCATGGGTTATAATTTCTACAACTACTTGCAGTCTGATTATGTGCTTTAGCATGTAAGTGGGAGTGCAGTAGCCCCAGGACCCATCCTCTGCCCAGGTGGTAGGACCATAATATTGGATTATACGCTTGGGAGGCCATTCATCATCTTTCCAATTACCAATACTTAGGGTATATCATTTCCTTTGAGTCTCCCTGTCTCCATACATTTGGACTCCCAAATGTTCCCCTCTGGCAAGTGGGAGCAGAAAGAAATATGGACAAATAGTTCCCAGCACACATGATCCTAACAAGCCTGAGAGAAGTCTTGTACAGGCCATCCTTCCACATATCCAGTATAGTCTACCTGGGCCCCACCATTTGATGGCTGTGTCAACATTGCCCCAGGACTCTTGGAGATGAGAGAAAGACAAGGGGTGGGTACTTGGTTCAAGGTGACCTGGGGATCCCTGCCATTGGGTTTCCTGGGTGGTTGAGTTATAAAATATTTGGCCTAGGCATGTTGAGCTTTCGACAGAAGTGGTAACTTTCTTCCCCATCGGCCAAGGCAGTTTTTCCCAATGATTGAAATTTTGAGGAGCCAAACTTTGGTAGTAGGACTGGGGTATTCTGTTCCATTATAAGGTTTGTGGGGATCTAATTCTCCAGCCTCCCATGGCCATTGATTCCCCCATGTTGGTTCTCCCCACATATATAGCAAAAAGAGATCTTCAGAGTCCGGGCTGTAGTCTCTTCTAGGTCTACAAACAACTCCCTTGCTGTGACTGAAATGGGAAGGGGGGGGGGGGCTGTTTCTTACTTCTTTGTAGAAGGAGTGCAAGACTTGATGGGACATGGTTGGATGAGTGGTAGTGACTCTCTTGAAATATAGCACAGTCCCTGGTTCTCTGCCTCGCCCATAGATCTGGATGCCAATTCTGGTGCCTCATTGTCATTTGGAATCTCCTGGGTTAATGATAGTAAAATTAACAGGGTTACAGGCCTTTGATTGACAACCTTATGTAGCTGCCCCCTTCTGAAGGAGTACTGTTGTGCCTTCTTTTTTCCAAGTAGCACATGAAACACAACTCCAGCGGGGGCATAAAAACTCAGGTGTATAGGCACATAAACTGTTTTCCTCACACATGTATTGGTCACTGAGTCAGTATTCACACTCCCATTCTAAACCTCTGCATGATATATCAGGAGTCCTTGGGCACTCTATGACAAGAGCCCACATTTTTTTGTGTGATAGATGCCGCTGGACCCGTTCCTATTACTGCACATATGTCAAACAGCATTGACATCAGTCGTTTTGTGTTAGTGATTTGTGTCCGGCTGACCAAGGCCCCGCCCTTCTTGGTAGGATCAGACTTCTAACCAACCAACTGGGGGGATATTGAGGGTCGAGGCAAGTGTATGGACTCTCCTGTTGGCAGATAGAATAGGTGGTTTTATTGTGTCTGCATGTCCCTGGGACTTTTCCTGGGTATGAGAAGCGGGTATGGTATAGTAAGGTGCAAGGGACTCCCTGGCCTAACTTGGGTACGTGAATACATGGGTCACTTGATGAGAGATCTAGGTCTACATAAGGGGTCCAGATTAGAAGCAACCAATACCAATGAAGGATCCTATCTACAAAGGGAAGGTGAGTGCTAACACAAACTCTCACCATACTTTCAGGTGGTCAGGGCAGCCTCTGGAGAGGCAAGGCATGACACAAGGGGTGACAGTGCATCACAGTAAGGAAACATATAGAAAATAAGGACAGTCTTTTTGTTCCACTGGACCGTTGATTCCTCAAGCTTCTGCTGTGTGTAGATTAGTCACTTTCTGGAGTGACTAAAGCAGGGCTGCAGCCTCCCAGAGCCTCTGGAATTGCAGATTGTTTCTTTCGTATAGTCAGCTTGCAGGGCATTGATGGATCAGGAATGCACTCCCAGTTTCGAGATGCCGGCTTCATTCTGCTGTGGTGAATCCAGGGATCCACTTTGGCTATCTTTACTGCAGTATGGGTGGACAAAATGACAGTGAACAGGCCCCTCCAGAGGGGTTTTAGGGGTTGGACATTCCACTCCTTCACCCATACAGCATCTCTGGTTTTCAGGAGTGAGCATCTATGGTCGGATTCAGGTAATTGCTCCCTAACCTAGGGGTGTAAGGTGGCTAGGGTAGAGCCAAGAGCCCTCATCTGTTGCTTTAGGGTTAGATTACCTGTCTCATTTAGATCCCCCATTATAACCTTGATAACAGGGGGGAAGGCACCCATAAAGTGCCCATAAAGGATTTCATAAGGGGAGAACCCCATCTGCTTAGTGGGGCTACATCTGATTCTTAACGAAGTGATTGACAACACCTGGTCCCAGTGTAGGTAGGTTTCCTGACATAGTTTATGTAATTGCAGCTTCAGGGTACAGTTCATTTGTTCCACCATCCCAGAGCTCTGGGGTCTGTATGTTGTGTGTAACTTTCAGGTGATCTTTAACCCCTTTGCCACCAGCTGCACCACTTCAGCCACTCGTGCTGGCCCATTATCTGATCCCATAGTGATAGGGAACCCAAATTGAGGAATGATTTCTTTTAGAACAAGTTAGGCCACTTCCTGCGCCTCAGTGATAGAATTCAAGGTCACTATGGAGAACCCTGCAAGGTGTTCTCCCTCTTTTACAAAACTGCAACTGTTGGTGAAATATCATCGGGGTCCTTGAGGGGCTGGTCCCTCAAGTCTGGTCTGCTGAAGAACACCTCATCCATGACTTCCATGCAGTAATGATCTGGTTGACCTGGCCTGACAGGCAGTAGGGTTGCAGGGTTTAGGGTCTGCACTACTTCTAGGTGAATGCATGGGTTTTCTGGCCCAGTCCTGGTGTGTCCTCAGCCCACACCCCCAGTACTCTGTAGGGCAGCTCAGGTCCCTGTTGTGGCTCCTCCATGAAACTGTAGAGGCACCATTCTTCCCCTTGGGGAATCATGAGTGTCATAATCTTTGCTTCTGCTTTCATAGGGTCAGAGCAGGTTTCTGTGGGAGTTGAAAGTTATCTGGGCCTGCAGCTTTCCCCAAAGGTCTCAACACATTAAAGCCACAGGGCAATTGGGGAGATACAGGAATTCATGGATGATTTCATGGCTGCCCAAGTTGCATTGCTGAGGCATCAGGAAGGGACAGCATGTCCTATTGCCCATGGCCCCCACAATGGTGGCTTGTCCCTGTGAGAAGGGCCTCATGGTTTGGGTTACCACTGAGCGTTCTGTCCCAGTATCTACCATGAAGTCAATGGGTCAACCCCTGCACATTAATTCAAACCATAGGCTCTTGGGGACCTAACAAAATAGATCCTGGTCTCATGGCCCTTCATGTTGGTTAGCCCCACAAAATCATCTTTGGGGCCCCTGAGGCTGTGATGCTGGTTGGTACTGGCCCTGGACCACATGGCCTCTTTCTTTCTGCTTGGGGCTCTACTGAGAATTACCCAGACATAGGGGGCACTCATTTTTCCAGTGGCCCTCCTGACGACAGTGAGCATACTGGTCCTGTCCTAACTTTGGTCTTGGGCGAGATGATCCTGTCCTAGTTCCCCTTTTTGGCCATAGCCCCATCCCTGCAGGGCAACTTCCTGGGAACACTCTGACTGTTCCACCAAGACAGCAGCTAAGAAGTCTGCCTTTTTCTGTATCTTCTGGTGTTCTTCCCTCTGCACCGCCTGGTCATGGTTGGCAAACACCTTAGTTGCTACTTCCCACAACTGACTAGTATTCATGCCGGCAAAACCCTCTAGCTTTTGCAGCTTGCACCTGATGTCCCCTTGGGCCTGACCTACAAAAGACTCACTGACCATCCACTGGTTTAACAGACATCTCTGGATCAAAAGGGGTGTACAGATGAAATGCCTCACATAGTCTCTCATAGAAGTGGCTCGGGCCCTCATAGAACTGGCTCAGAGCACTTCTGATGTTTTACTCATATTTATGGCCTTCCCCCTCTTCTTCCTTCATGTCAAATAAAAGGGCTTCTTGATACTGTTCAGTCCTTGTGAGCCCTCCATCTACATTTGAATCATTTGGGTCCCATTTGGGGTCCTCCCCAGGGAAGTGAGCCTGAGTATAAGCCTAGGTGTCTAGCATCCCAGCTGGGGCATTCTCCTTTAACCATTTTAGGGCTGCCTGGGTAATTTGGTGACACACCTCCATGTTGAAGAGGGTCAGGAAGAGTTGGCGGCAGTCCATCCAAGTAGGCTTATGGGTGTAAATTATGGACTGCATTAGTTCAATCATAGCCTGGGGCTTATCTATATAGGGGGGATTATGGTGTTTCTAATTTAGGAGATCCATAATGGTAAAGGGTTGGGTATACAAAAACATGCTTTGCACCTTGGATCTGACCTTTGTGATCCTAATATATACGTCCCCTGGTTTCCCTCAGTGGCATCAGTAGGGCTCCCTGGTGTTGCTGCAGGGAAGGACTGTCTCTGATGGCCTAACCTTTTAGTCACCTTCAATCAGGGGTGTATGAGGTTAGGACCTGTGGTCTGAGTGATCCAGTCACATCTGGAGAAGCCAGAAGTGTTAGAGATGGCAAGACCCTGGGACTAGGGGCAGGCTTCAGTGGGGTTTCAGCAGCTTGGGCGGCTGGAGGCACAGGTGGCAGTGAGGGGTACAGTGGGGCATATGGCAGTGGGGTCCCCTCAGGATCTCCGAACAATATGGGTTTTTCAGTTTTTGGCTGGTATTTGGAGGATGCTGTGACATGAGACATCATAACTTTACAGTTCTCTTCAATAGAGACTTTTAGGCAAGGTGGCTGGGATAGGACCAGGTCTTGTCAACAGTTAATGTAAAGAAATTGGTCAGGGTGGCCTGGATCCCCCACAGTGACCCTGAACGCTCGGCTAACTAGTTCCTTATCAAGTGAAACCTCAAGGGCCAGCCCAACCCGAACGATGGCCAATCAATTTCAAAGAATGTATGGAACTTTCTGGGAGTTAACTTAATACCATAATCTCCTGACTATCCTTTTTTGAAATTCCTCAACATACACTCTAGGGGAGTAGGTTTACTGTGCTTTCCACCCATTTCCTCCCCCTAATGGACAACTTTCATGCACAAGAGAGGAAAAAGGGGGAAAGGAGGGATTAATTTGGAGAGGACACACACTCGCTTCATCATTCATCTGCTCTCCTCTCAGAGATATTTCAGGCGCCTCTTAGCATTGGTGGGTTCAGTGTCAAGCCCTGACTGGGATCAGACTTCTGAGGAAGTCTGATGCTGCCCTGAGCCACATGAACTGTGGATTGGGACTCAACACTTGCTTTGGCCCACTGGTCAGGTTAGAAACTTTCCACTGTTTGTCTCATTCACATAAAGTCACACAGCAACTCCAACCCACTGCCCAGTGCCCAGCACCTTAGAGGGCAACTCTGGGAGGTGATCAGGCCTCCCTTCTGCCTCTTAGAGGCAGGTCTACCCAAATTAACCCGGGTTCTTACCAGTATGACAGGTGATATTCCCTGAGGTAGTTCCTGGGCCTCACCAGGTTCCTTTGTGCTTCTGGGGGCCCTCACCCTGGGGCACCAGGAGGGGCTAGTCTCCTATGGATCAAGTGGTCCATTGACACCAGGTGAGGTCACCTCTCCTGGTGCCCTGAGGTTTGTATCCTGGCAAAAAGGTAGGTGAAACACCTTCTCCACATCCTGGATGAGACCCACGAAATGTAGTGGTGAGTTACACACAGAGAGTCGGGACACCAAGGCTTTTCTTTTCAAGAAGCAACTTTATTCATGCCAGCATGGGCTCAGCAGGCTAAGACCCAAAAGGCTGAGCCCCAAGCGCAGCAGGGAGGTTGATTTTTGTACAATTTTTGCCCCTTTGTCTCTCATATATGATAAGATACAGTCTGAATGTGTGGTTTATGTTCCAGAGTCATGAGGAATGCCCCACACATAGCCAGGTTGACTTCCCTTGTCTAGAAATTTTCACCACATTCCTTAGGGAGAGGCTTTACCACAGCAGGTTCTAGCTAAGATGGAGTAATCACAGTCCACCATGTCTCATCTACAGAATGCAGCAATTAAATCTTGACATAGTAAATTTCACAGTTATTCATGGTGTCAGAAAAGCAAACAGTAACAAGCAGATTAGAGTAGAAGACTATGAAAATAAGAGTGAGTTTACCATTTTTTTTTCCTGAATGAAAGAAATTTGCTTGGAAAGTTGCATGCTGCATGGTTCCATTTATATGGCATTCCTGAAAAGAAAGAAATAGAAAGAAAAAGAGCAGATTTGTGGTTACCAGGAATTAAGGGTGGAGAAGGATGTTACTCCAGAGGGATAACTCAAAGTAGTAGTTTTAGGGATGATGGAACTGTTTTCTGCCCTCACTCTGATTGTGGTTTAAACAAACTGTGCATGTGTTATGTAATTCATAGGCCTATACACACACAAAGTTATTTTTACTGTGTTAGCAATTAAAATAACATAAAGTAAAATAATACTGATGCTTATTCTGTGCTTCAAATAATTAGTTGATCTTATGTGGGGACTGATGTGGGTTTTGGATTTGTGGTGGGAATCTGGAGCCTATGGCCAAGAAGTTCTTGAGATGTCTTTGGTGCAAAAAAGTGGTTTTATTACAGTGCAGGGACAGGAACCCTGGGGAGGAAGAGACACCCTAGGTGGCCAGGAAAGACTGATTATATGCTTGGGAGTTGGGGAGGTTTATGAAAGGATTTTCATATGCTAAGGAAGACTCACAGGATCCTGGAAGCCTAGCTAAGGTTGTTTTTACCCTCTAGCAAAGCATTAACATTAACACATTAGGGAGTTCCTGGAGGAATGTTTTACTCACCTGCCTCAAGTATTTGTCAATGGGCTGCAGGTTATAAGGTAATTTAATTTTATCTACACTTCCTTCTGCCTTTGTTTCCCACATCAGGAACCAGATAATTTCTGAAAGCAGCTCATGCAATTTCAGTACAAATCCAACAATGGAAACCATTACAGCAGACCCTGTTATAATCCCTAGATGCATCTCCAAATTTTTTTTCTGTTAATTTTAAGTAGCTTAATCTTTTGTGGAAAGCAATTACCTTTTTCTAGACATTATTTAATTTCCTAGAGAGCTACATGCTACAGTATGAGTGTTGCACTCTTGATTTTGGCTCAGGTCATGATCTCACAGTTCATGAATTAAAACCTCTCATCAGGCTCTGTGCTGACAGCATAGAGCCTGCTTGGGATTGTCTCTCTCTCTCTCTGCCCTTCCCCCTTCAAAAATAAATAAACACTAAAAAAATATAACTCAAAGACTAAAATTTTAGGCTTTTTCTGCCTTTCCCAATTTGTCCCCATATTCTTGTCATTCTAATAAGAATGACAGTTAATAAACTGCCATGATTATTACTATTGTGCAAACATTATGGGCCTTAGTTCAGTCCTCAGTCTCCCTGCCAATAAAATGCCTCCCATACAGTTATAACAGTGAGATCCTTCAATACTCCACACACCATCCGTTTGGTTTTCCCTTCTTTGTTAAGCTTAACTAAGTGTAAAACTAAGTGTAAATGAAGAGCTAAGTGTAAACCTTTTCTGAAGGAAAAGTGAGAGAATTCATTCTCTAATTTTCCAGAATAAATAATATGAGATAATTGGGAAAATTTATGAGGCAGTTCAAATGAGATCACTGTAAGAAAGAGATGTTTAGTGCTTCTCCACTTCAAAACGCCCCAAAGATATTTACATGGCAATGTCAGCAGGACAGCTTTTGAAAATTGTACATTTCAAGATTATGAATTTAAATTCTCTTGAGTGGGGCATAACAATCTCTACTTTTCAAAACCCACAGTGATGTTGATTGACGCCAATTTGGAGAATTAATGGTCCATTTATCCCCATTCAAAATCCTGTTGGAGCTCTTAACTTTATCCTATTAATCCAATCACCCATAAAATTAGATGTTTGTATAACTTGTTGTGTTTGGTGGAGCTGTTTGTACCTACCTATTATTTTTGTACTTACCTATTATTAATTGCACTTTATATGCCACACACATGGCAAAAAACAACACATTTAAAAACCTTAAAAAAAAATGATGAAACTAAACTTAAGAGGTTTTGTGTGATTTACTCAAGATCTCAGAGCTAGTAATTAGCCTGTCTTGACTCTAAAGGCAGTGGCTTAACCCGCAATAATATATTTTACCCTTGGGTCAATACCCTACATGTCATCACAAAATGAGCTTATTTAACAAATTGGCAAGATCTTTGACTGATATTTCATTAAATAGAAGTATTGCCTATGAATATAACAGGCTATTTTATAGCCAATGATAGTGTAAAACTCATTGCATCTTTCTTCATGCAAACCCTGAAGTAACAATGTATAATCTGACTACAAATTTCTCTGGGAAATTGTTAACAAATGTGTACTTAAGAATAATGTATCAATGATATTTTTATCCACATATGAGGAATAACTCTAGTGCATTAATATCATGAACACATTGATAATACTTGAAAAAATAAATTTGCAGTTAATATAATTTATGCTAAAGCCAATAATTATTTAAAATGAAGTATAACAAATTCATTTTATGTTCAGAAGTAATAGAGAAATGTTTTCACATATTTTCAACATTATGTTATTATCTTTCAGTGATATGATAGATAGTAACTATAATCATGTAAGATCAATGAAGCTGATGGCCTTTAAACCTTTGATGTTTTCTTTTCAATATTAAGGATTTTCTTAGTAACGTTTAGCTAAAAGAGGCAAATAAAGGAAAAACAAAAATAAAGGTAGGAATTTAATGTCATACCTGAGGATTAAAGAAATGCTATAAATTCCTTTTATTGAGGCATTTTAGAAAAATATGAAAGAACTGTATAGGTAGCATGAGAATTGTCTAGAATCAACTATAGCATTACACAATGTTTTTTCATCTTTAAATTAATTGAAAAAGTTATGATCATTTCAACTGTGGATGGTCAAGTTTCTTTAATAATGAGTATAAAGCTTAAAATCCTACAGAAAATGTTGACAAATTCTTTTCTTTAAAAAAAGTTCATCAAACTATTTTGTCCATGTAACAGAAACATTGAACTAAAACAGCAAGATATTCTATGTTAAACCATTTCCCAATATTTTAATATCACATTTTATTATTCTGCTATATATATATATATAATCGTAAGGGAGGTAAAATAAAAATCCTTCTCCAACAAATCCTTATCTGTGTCAAAGGAATTTAAATCTCACAAATTTTATCCCAACATGAATATTGCTTTTATTGCAATAATAACTAACACTGTTCCCAGGCCTTGATGCACAGACAGATATATATTCAGAAATATCATAAACTGAATTAGACCAATATATGTTCAAGAACAAAAGAATTCTCTAAAGATCTTAATACCATGTAACCCAACAATAAAATCATCCATACCTAAATATATTTCACTAGCATATCTTTAAATTCAATTGGTTGAGGAATCTTTTTTTGCTATTGCAAATGCAAAAGAATTTGCTGTCTTAGAATACATTTTTGCTTTCATTTATTTTTATTTTTCTCCTTTGTATTATCCTATAAAAGTGTAATCAGTGACTTGCTGTTATTGGGTTTATTAGCAAACAATTTGATGCTATTTCCAATATATGCAAATGATTTATTTCTAAATATTTTAAAGTTTAGAAAAATCATTTGCATTTTCCTTTTTACATTGATCATAGTAAGCCTTTGGAAAACAATGGGATTGATAAAAAGAAGTCTTTGGAAAACAAAGGTCAATTCTTCAATGATTTTTATTTTTTTTCAGTTCTTGGTGACAAAAAGATCCTAGGTGTCCTAGTGCCATTCTTTTTTTATAAGATATACATATTTAGTCCATTGTTTAGGGCTTGAATAGGTGCTTTTATGCTCATCACCTTCCTTTTCTTAAACTAGTGTCCTTCATTTTTGAAAGTATGGATTTTTTAAAAAAAAAAGAGAGAGGAGTATGTAATTTATAACCTATAAAAAAAAACAGGTAATTATCTTTAAGCAATAGAAAGATAAATAGAAAAATTATTTGTCATAGATTTTAAAATAAAGGTATACCTTTTATTCTGAAGATATCCTTTTATTCTGAAAATTCAAATCCTTCTTCTAGTGTCAGGAAATACAATGTCACCTCCTCTCTAATGCTTTCTCAGCCAATGAAAACAAATTAAAAATGAGCTAATATGTAACATATTACATATTATATAAGTGTATATACCGTGTGTGTGTGTGTGTGTGTGTGTGTGTGTGTGTGTGTGTGGAGAGAGGTTTCTTATGCACTAAAAAGAACTATCTGCTGTATGATCCATCAGTCCGAATTCTGGTCATATTTCTAAAAAAAAGTAAGATATAGAAGAGATATATACACTCCCATGTTTATTGCAACATTATTCACAATAGCCAAGATAATGGAAATAACCCACTTGTTTGTCAGAATGGATGGATGGTTAAAGAAGATACAATATATATACACGGTAGAATATTATTCAGCCATAACAAAGACAAAATTCTACAATTTGCAACAATGTGTATAAAACTTGAAGGCATGTTACTAAATAAGTCAGACAGGGAAGAATAAATACTTTTTGATGATATCACTTATATGTGAAATCTATAAAAGCCAAACTTATAAAAACAGAGAGTAGAATGGTAGTTATTAGAGGCTGGGGCTTGGGTGGGGGAAATGGGAAAATGTTGGTCAAAGAATACAAATGTCCAATTATAAAATGAATAAGTTCTGGATATCTAAAGTGCAGGATGGTGATTATAGCTAATAATATTGTATTATATACTTGAAAGTTTCTGAGAGAGTACATCTTAAATGTTACTACATTTAAAAAAACAGTAATTATATAATGGAGTTGTTAGCTGGTTATCGTTTTGCAATATGTAAGTATAAAAAATCACATTTTTTAGTGGTTTTATTTTTTTTATAGCTGGAGGGAGAGTGGGAGAGTTTTCTGCAGGCTTTTCTGATCTCCGTGGACAATCATGGCAGGACCATAGGGCCGTCTAAATTAGAAGTCACAGGCAGCAGCTTTTAAGTACAGATAAAATTCTTTCAAGGAAAGACAGAGATGGGGAATTTTGCCAGATCCCTCTGCACTGAGACCTGGGAGGATAGCCATAGAAAGTACACTCAGGCCTGTGAAGAATTGTTTCTTTGCATGCTATAGTTTTGTGGTCTTGTAGATACCAGCCCCATTGCCTTGCAGAAGTGGGTGTTTTGGGAGACTATCCCTCTGGTGGTAGTCTTAAAAGTTGGTGTGTTAGATGTACAGTCCAAATTCTTTACTCCTCAGGGAGAAGATGGGAGTTGATGGGTCCCTGCTGGTTGTGTGGCACTGTGTGGAGGTGGGGTTTATGGCAAAAATGTATCTCAGATTTTCCTACTTTTGGATGTAGGTATTGTCTCCTTCAAATGATATGTGGGAGTCAATCAGCTAGTATTGGGCTCTCTTTCAGAGGGAATTCCTTCATGTGTAACCACATTTTCGTACCTCTGTGGGAGGAGAGATGCTCAGGAGCCTCTGGCACTGCCATTTTGGTTGACCCTTGCAAGGCCCTCATTATTTTGGTCATTTTATTCTTGTTTGCACTTTTTCTCAATCTCAGTCTTTTGAATGGTATATTTTGAAAGTTCACATTTAAAGTAATTATTGACATGTTTGAGTTTGACATTTATTATTTGTCTTCTGCTTCCTTCTATATCTTGTTTCTTGTTTTTATTTTTTCTTGCCTTTCCATGGGCTACTTGAACCTGTCTTAGAATTCCTTTTTTATGTGTCTATAGTGTTTTGGAATATATATTAATGTGTGTTTTTATTCTCTTTGTGGTTGCTTTAGTTATGAAAATACACAGATACAGTCATTTCCCTGTCTCTGTGCATGATCCCCAGTGGATGCCTGAAACCCCAGATAAATACTGAGCCCTGTAGAGTTTTTTTTTTTTTCTCACATACATACATAGCTATGATAAAGTTTCACTTCTAAATTAATCACAGTAAGAGATTAACAATGGAACTAATAATAAAATAGAACGATTGCAAAAATATACTGTAGTAAGTTCCATGGATATGGCCTGTCTCTCAAAATATCTTATTGTACCGTCCTCACCCTTCTTGTGATGCTGTGAGAGGGTAAAAGGCCTGTGTGATGAGATGAAGTGAGGCAAGTGACCTAGGGTGTGACTGCTATTGACCTTCTGATAATCTGTCAGAAGGACGATCATCTGTATCCAGACTGCAGTGGACCATGTATAACTGAAACCACAGAAGGTGAAACTGGGGACAAAGGAGGAGAGCTGTAGTTTTCATGCAGTGAGCATGTCTTTATTTTCCCTTTCATTCTTCCTCTTTTTTAATTGATTGATCAATATATAGATAAATTTGAACATAGAATTCTAAGTTGGTAGCTCCTTTCTTTTAATATTTGAAAAAAAGTGTCACTCTCTTCTAACTTCCATGTTTTCAGATGAGAATCTTCAGTCAATATAATCATTGTTTCTTTATAGGTCATGCATCTTTTCTTTTTTCATGATACAAAGGTTTTTTTTTTTTTCTTGTTTTTACTTTTCTGCAATTTGATTAGTTTCTGTCATCAGGAGGATTTCTGTGAATTTTTTCCTGTTTGGGATTTGCACTGTTTCTTGAGACTATTAGCTTATGTATTATGACTTTCATAAAACATGTGAATTGTTAGCCATTATCTCTTCTATCTTATCACTATCTCTAAGCTCCACATTTTTCTCTTTTCCTCCTAGGATTCTGAGGACATAAATGTTATGTATTTTATATTATCTTATAAACTTTGGGGACTGTTTTCTTTTCCTGTCCATTTTCTCTTTCTTACTCAAATAAGATAATATTTATCGATGGGTTTTGAGTTTACTCATTATTTCCTGTTGTTTCTAATGAGTCTGTGCAATGAGTTCTTAATTTTGCTTATTTTACTTCCATACTTTTACTTATTTTTTTCATAATTTGTATTTTGGCTGAACTTTTTAAAATGTTTTAATTACTTTCAAGAGTGTTTGTATTTGCATGGTGCAGCATGAATAAGTGGCTTGTTTGACATAGCCATTCTGAATATCAGAGTTGTTGCAAATCTGAACATTCCACATATCTATTGATTAAAATATATTCTTTCTTAAAAAGTTTATTAGTTTTTATTCTTTAACTTGAGAATTACCAGTGTCCTATAATGGAATGACAACTTTGATTTTCTATGTTGTTATTTTACATATATATATACATATATATATATATATATACACATATATGTGTGTGTGTGTATATATATATATATATATATGTATATATATATATAATTCTGGTGTACATGTTGTCTTTATACTGAGCAACTTGTTTTTGTATAAATCATATAATAGAATCCTGAATTTTTTTCAGGTCTATTATTAATAATGACAGAAAATATGTTGTTAATGCTTTTGCAGTACGTGATATGTTCTAGGTGCAAACCTCACAATGATGTAAATAATTGCACTGATTTAAAAAATTCATGCTTCTAATAAACAATGTTCTCTTATCAATTCTTACTTTGTAAATTCTCCTCATTTCTTATTTGCTCTCCTCCCACTTCTTCTTTCCTTTGTGATCTGGGATTAGCCTATAGAAAAACATGATACACTTTCTTTCTTTGGAAATGTGCAGAGGGTTACTGATTATCTCTAAAATGAAACTATTACCTCTACTGGATAGAAAAGAATTCTCTGTTCTTTTTTCAAGTAATACTAATAAACATTGTCTCTGCTCCAGTAGCTGAGGATTTGGCTTTTTGAATACTTTTTACCCAGTAACATGCTGGTAATGTATGGAAAACTTAGTATAACTTGAAGAAAGTCATTTTTATACATTGTTTTTCCATTAATAAACACTTATATGTGTGTGGAAGCATTTGCTTTTAAATTTTACAAATGTTTCATAGGAGAACAACCATAGTGAATTTGTGCATATAAAATATCATCTTTGTTGACTATTTTAAATAACTTCCCTCTTTTTTTTTTCTCCTGACTGACGATATTCCTGGTGATATTTTATGCAATAACCAGGAGCAACTGTTCCTGAAAATGGAGAAACTTCTTAAATATTTAGAGACTAAATCTTTCTTTTAAGAAGTATCTTTGCAAGATTTATTTTAGTTGATCACAGCTACTAGGTAGTTAGCTAGATATGGAAGTAAAAAAAAAATAATAATGCAGGCTAAAAGGCTAGATGTTAATTTTGTTGACTTTAACAATTAGTAGTGGCTTGCTTCCAGCTACAAGTAGCCATTAAACTTAAAGAGGGTAAAGCTGCCAAGGATTTTGCTTAGAGCATGTTAAGTTCAAAACTGAAATGACCATTAGTTCACTGCTGATGACAAGATATTTCACTATAGCTTAGGCCCGCTAAAGCTTTTACACATTCTTAAATATATTTCATTGCTACTTGGAAAATACTTATTTTGTAAAGAAAGCAAAACATCTTTCTATTATTAATTCCAGCTCAATCAACATAGTTGGGTGTTATGATCACTAATTTTCCATAAATGTATGTGTTGTATCACAGTTATAGGAAAATTTACATAGTTGTTGCAATATGCATCCACTTGTCAAAAATGTTCCTATAGGCAAATCAACATATGTATAGTAAGAATAACTTCATAAATTTTAAAGCACCTAGTAACGTAAAACTTTTTATAGGGCCAGTCTTTTTTCTCTTTCAAATTGTCTTTCAAGGTACATTCTCCACAAACTATATCATAAGACACATCCATAGTCTGTTGGTTTCTCTACCTCTATCTCAGTATATCTGCATCATTCAGTACTTACTTTTCTCTGAGTATCTCTGAGTATTTCCTATGCCTTTCTTTTTTGTAGTAAGTCAAAACTTATTTCTAGGTCTGTTGGGATAAGTTTACCCTAATCTTGAAAGTAAATAAATTTATACTGATACATTAAAATTTGCAGCAAGAATTTCTGTATGACTTTGCATTCATAAAGTCAATGACATTTACAACTTAAATAGAATTAATATTTAATATATATATCTAACTTTGCATTATAATTAATACTCAAGGGTAAATGCTTTGAAGTAGGTAGTTTTCCTAGGCCTCTGTTTTCATTATAGGTCACATTGCTTTTAATAGAAATGTGTATGTGTTTAAAAATTACAAATGTAATGAACCTGTTTGTAACATCATATCTAGCAAACTGTTTGAAGTAAACTGAAATTTACTGAGGTGTATCAGTGTCCTTTCTAAAAGCTCAAGTAGGAATATTGCATATATGGAGTGGAAGGAGAAAAATGGTATCCTTACTTTTCTGATGCAGATGAGGTGCTATCAGACTGATTTCAAAATTTTTATTTTAACATTTGCTATGCTTGAAATTCAATTTATTATTGTTATATTCTAACTCTTTTAAATAATTGTACTTATTATATTATTTATAAGGTAGTATTAAATTTGCATAGCTGTACTTTTCTGTAAATAACATATTCTTTTTCATCATTATTTGGAGTTTGGTGAGAAATGTACTTGAATTAAATAATGCACACACTTTTGGTTCATTGTTTCAGTTTATATAAGATACTCAGAGAAAATTAACCCATAAAAATATACAATGTGTGTAGTATAGAGAGATATGATTTAAACAGCCAGGATGACTATGAAGAAAAAAATATGCAGATTTTTTTTAAGAAAAAGAAATATGCATATATGTAGAGAGTTGCAACCAGGGGTTTCATGGTTTGATATGCAGAAATCTCTGCATTCTAAGGAGGCTTGCATGGCTTATATAATAACCCCTTTATGAATGAGAATGAAATATGGATGGAATGGAAGTGATCAATTTTGGCTTGATTTTATTTACTTCCTCTTCTGGATGACCTTTTGCTTACTATCCAGAAATCCAAAACCTTCTAGATGTAGTTTGGTTTTTTTTTTTCATTTCTTTTTCCAACATAATATATACAGGAGTCCCATATAAATATACCCATGAACAACCAAATCTAGATGAGCGGAAAAACTGTGCTGACAACATATACACTGGTTGGAACCCTAGTTGAACTCACATTTTGATTGTTTAGATGATAAAATTCTGTTATGTATGTAATAAAGAGAAATACCATCTGATAAATTCCTAACCTAAAGTTCACTAGTGTGCCTGACAATATAAGATGTTGAGAAATTCGGTTGCTACTCCTTTGCCATCTTCCAGAAGGAGTTAATACATTGGATAATTAACTCTTATGTTTCAAAGCCTGTGTTGTTATTACTCATGGACTTTAATAAGCATTCATAAGAAAAATAAAAATTCTCAGGGAAATTATATCTCTAATGTTGATAAGTGAACTGCCCATTAAGAGTAACATCTCATAAAAATGCTAGGAGAAAAAAAAAGTGGTTTAGCTGTGTTAATGAATAATTAGAGGATAAGCAAAGAAATGCAAAATAAATGTGAGACTAGCAACTAATGTGTTTTTATTCAACATGATACCTTTTATTTATGCTATAATATATATTTTATATGCTATTCTGAAGATGTGTTAATTGAAACTTGGCATCTGGTAGAAAATAAAGAAAATATTTTAAAGATCTAAGATTTATATATTAATCTAGGTCACAATGAATCTAAAGGGAAAAAAATCAAAGATTACTAATTTGGCTCAAAACCTTTGTTTTCTAATATTAAGAACTACAATGGAAATATAACATTTTATTTTATGTGAAACTTAGATTTTCCCATAAAAGCATAATTATTTAAACTCTCTTGGTTTCCTACATGACTCTGTGTCAATTTATTGTTATTTTCACAAAATTTATGTGATCATAAAATGCAAACATATGTTTATTAAATTATGTTATGACTACTGATATAGTTTTAAAAGAGTGTTGTAAATTTTGGGAAATGCTATAAATGTTTTGGGCTTAGTCATTTCCTTTACACTAACTGGGAAAATTTTAAACTGAGATGTGAAATAGTTTTAGTATCCACAATGAATGAGGTTCTCTATAATGGCAACTTAAATATTTAATTTCCAATATCATTTTTTACTTTAAAATTTGGACTTAACAGTAAATTGTGTTAATGAATGAACCCCTTGTTACCTGCAAACTTCCTAAGGAAATTAATGTATTTTTCCTGCATTTATTGCTTTTATACCCTTATCTATAACAGATGTAATGGCTTTTTGTAACATTTTAATTTAAATGGTTCAGTGTGGTATAAAACACCAGTATGATAATAAATTTTACAACAATATTAGTATATTTATAGCTAAATTAAGACATTTAAATCTGTTCAGTTATATACATTATAAAGGCATACATTGGTATAAAAAGTTTGTAAATAGTGAAGAATAAAAATAACAAAATGTTATTAGAATATAGTTTGTTTTTGCACAAAACCTGTGTATATATTTATCAATATATATATAATCTGCTTTATAGACATGTGAATGAGTAATTCATTTATTTATAATAACTATATATATAATTATACATAAATATATATAATTATATAATAATTACATTATATATAAATCTAAATTATATATATAATTATCAATTATATATATATATATAGTATGTATAATTAAAAGCAAAATATATTTTCTACCTGGTTGCAGAATTTCCTTATCACTTACTGATAGCTGTTTAACTATGTGTGCTTTTGTGCTGATTCTGCTATACTCTGAATTAATTTTAGTAAGTTTTTCTTACTTTTAAAAATATGCTAATTTCCTCTAGATGCCATTTCAGTTTAAATGTTATCACTTTAGATGCAACTGCAAATTCATAGCTGTGTATCATCTTTGCACATCAATTAATTGTTGTTAATCTTGACATAAAAAACAGTACTCAGGAAAAGGACACTTTCAATATTCTTTTCTCTAAATTAGGTTATTTTTTTAAACTTTTTTGTTTGTTTTTGAGAGACAGAGTGAGAGAAAGCAGGGAGGGGCAGAGAGAGAGGGAGATAGAGAATACCAAGTGCTCTACACCTAGCACAGAGCCTGATGTGGGGCTTGATCTGATGACAATAAGATCATGACCTTTGCTGAACTTAAGAGTTGGACACCTACCCGACTGAGCCACCAGGCACCCCTCTAAATGAAGTTTTAACATGTACATCAAATTCAGTATATTATAAATATGAAGATGTCTTTTACACCTAAAGAACTTTTGTGGTTCTGATAGTATTGGGTAACAAGAAATATTTGCTCACTCACATTATCGCCTACTTTGACATGATATTCATCAGTAATGAAAAATGGAAAAATAGTTGTGTAAATACATATTTTATGTGCTTCCTGTTTAAATAGACCAATATTACTGTGAGAGATGTGCAGTTTATAAAACCCATGATATGTAAAATAAAAAAAAAATCACCAAAAATCTAATTATACTCAGGTAAAACTGTATGGAATGAATGTATTTTAGCAGTTATATACTTTTCAAGATGGACAACTGCATATTCCTGTTCAGGTAAAAAGATACCACAGTAACATTCAATAAGGTAACTTCTAAAAAGTTGTATTTTTTAGGTTGAAAATACCTTTGTAAAGAGGCAGCAGTTTTAACACACACTTTATAGCATGACCGCATAGAGACCCCATACTTTCCAGTCATTATAAACTAAAAGCCAGACATGGAGTCCTCTAAAAGAAAAATAAAGGCAGTTTGAAATCTCCCAAATCCAGGGCTTCATTGAGGACTCTTCATTGTTCACACTTCTGAACATAGGCTTCTAGTGTAAATGAACACTGTCATCACAAACTTACACTTGACTGTTCCAGGGGAATTAATCAGGATTTGAAGGACAATTTTGGTCCAGAAGTAGACTTCATGAAAGTAGATTGTTGATCTAAGAGCCAGGGGAACGAAGTTTCATCATGTAGGAATTAATACAACTAATGAGGGAAATCTAAATGCTTTTATAATATCAATTATTGATTTTAGATTAATACTACTGTAGTTTTTTTAATTTCTATGTTTTATGATAGGCACCTGAGAAAGCAATTGTTCTTTCTTCTTGAGCTCTCTCTAACCTTCCACTGAGCAGTCTATATTTGTGCAATATGGAATAAAGACATTTTTGAATGGTATGTTTCAACTCAGCACTCAGAATGTAGGAAAATATCTGTAAAAAGTCTTAATATTATAAACTCATTAATTATAAGAGGAATACAAGGATGATCATTCTTTAGATTCATGTCAGATATTCAATAGCTTGTTTTGAAAACATTCCACAACATTGGCCAAGATATCTTTGTCAGATCTCTTAACTCTTAATCTGCATGGGTCTATGATAGAAGGAAACTAAGAAATAATTCCTGGAGTGAATTAATGTTATTCAACTAGTCTATTTAACACCAAAAATAAAATATTAATGCAGGGGAGACTGAAAAGGTTCTCACTCATAGTACTGGATGCCATCTTTGTTTGTTATACATAGCGCCAACTTGATCTTTCAGCTGAAAATGTGTACCACACTTCGTAGCCCTTAAAGAATCACTGTCTGTCAGATTTGATTGATCAGTAGAGTTTATATAAAATTCACAACTTATTGGGTTGGCTGGGTGGCTCAGTCGGGTAAGTGTCTGAGTTCAGCTCAGGTCATGATCTTGTGGTTTGTGAGTTTGAGCCCTGCGTGGCTCTGTGCTTAAAGCTTAGAGCCTGGAGTCTGCTTCGGATTCTGTGTCTCCTTTTCTCTCTGCCCCTACCCCCGCTTGTGCTCTGTCTCTCTCTGTCTCTCAAAAATAAATAAATGTAGAAAAAAAATCACAACTTATTGTGCCAGCAATCAGCCTAAGTCAGCAAGTAGGACACACTGTATTACATTACAGTAATTTAGCCCGTTACAAGAATCTAATGATACAAGAATTTGAAAACAGGAGCACCTGGGTGGCTCAGTCTGTTAAGCATTCAACTCTTGATTTTGGCTCAGGTCTTGATCTCATGGTTCATGGGATTGAGCCTCACCATTGGCCTCTGTGCTGACAGCATGGAGTCTGCTTGGGATCCTCTCTCTCTACCCCTCCCCCACTCATGTGCACTCTCTGTCTCTAAAATAAATAAAAATAAGCATAAAACATAATTTGAAAACAAAAGAAATAAACCATGTAGCTTTATTTTTCATACAAAAATATATGTATTTGGTTGCTATATGTCCTAGCTATGCTTTTATTTGAATAGACAGACTTCATAAACACACTTCTGTCTCATATACAAATACAAATTTATTCCTGTTTGACTGTGATCCCATGAGACCTATTACATGCGTAACATATGTCAGAAGCTATACTAGATATTTGACAAATATTATTTCATGCAAGCTTTTCGAGGTAGACATTATCGTTAATTAAAGAAAAAGAAAAGGGCTCAGAGAGTAAGTAACTTTTTCATGATTACATATCTAGTAACTTGTAGTACGGAGTATTAGATTCTCTTTGCTCACATTCCTTTCGTTCATCATTATATTTCAATTTTCCTTTCACTCAGCATTTATTTCTGTTCTCTTTTGGAAAGGCACTTCATATGAGTGGCCACCTATGTTATATGATGTAAAATCTATTAAAAGTGCTCTGTATAACACATAATAAGATGTATTTTGAACCCAAACTAACAGGCTTGGAATCCCATCTCCATCACTTTTAACTTCTGTGGCCTTAAGTTCCTTAACCTCCAATTCCACAGCTATAGAGTAGAGCTAGAAATAATTCCATCCTCATGGCATTTTTATGAGGATCAATTGAAAACACATGAAGTACTTAGGCCTATTTCTTCCATGTGGGGAGTGCTGTATGATTATCGTTCATTATTATTGTTGCTATACTTATTAATATCATAACGTTCAGTAGTGATGTATGTTGGTACACCTGCCAGAGAATTCATTTGTATTTCCTTGAAGAATGGGAAGGAGACCTTGTTAGGACATACTTTGCTCTGAGATTTTCAACTCCAGTATTTGTTCTAGCCAAGTTCCAAAGAATAATTGATTTAACAACATAAGAAAAAACATCTTAAACACACTATTTTTATAGTCTTTTTTTTTTAATTAAGTAAGTTCTGTGCCCAACGTGGGGCTTTAACTCATGACCCCAAGATCAAGAGTCACATGCTCTACCGACTGAGCTGGTCAGGCACCCCTAAGAAAAAATATCTTATAAAGGAGTTATTTAACCTAATTTATTACCATCTAACTAAAAGACCTAAAAGTTACCTGAAAGTATTCCCTTTTGAAGCAAATACTTTCTATAATAAATGTGTACCAGCAAAATTGGAATTTGAAAGCAGATTATTTAAGGTAAGAATCTTAAAATAGTATTTTAAACTACCTTTAGGTAAATAGAATATAAATAGGCCTCCTTTTCACAAAGGCACTCTGTGACTTCTCATTGCCCTTATGTAAAAAAAAATGCTTTTAAACTTGTTTCAGTTTCTCAATTCAACCAGCTATATAACCTCTCCATTCAGTGCTCTGCCTCCTTGTCTACACTGATACATTCAAACATTGTTGGAACAAAAACTGTGGACAATTTGACACAAAACATGTGCAATTTATGTTTGATTCTTGGAGGATGTATACTGTTATGGGCACGACTGTGACAAAGGAAAGCTTTTTTCTGTAGGCTGTGCAACATGGGTATAATATAGTTTACCGTTGGCAGCCACACTGGCCCAGTCCGAGATGAAGAAATATTATGTATATAGTAACATAAATAGTTTTTGTGTATTAATATGTAAGAAGTCATGATCAAAGTATATGAAATGGTATATAAAGTCAAAGACTAGCAGGATAGCGGTATATTCAATTTAAATTTCAGTTATTCCAAATAAATAATGTACTGGACTATGCACACAAAAAATTAAAAACTATAGTTTTTTACAATCTAAGAAAATTAAATTTCACAAATATGACTTGTCATCGCTCAAGTAAATCTATCTCTTAAGCTGTTCTCTTTACCAAAATCATGACTCCTCCGGACCTACTTACCACTCAGTGATCCATTGTTTCTCAGTTTAACTATCATTTCTTTCTTTTTTTTAAATATTTTTTAACGTTTATTTATTTTTGAGAGAGAGAGACAGAGTGTGAGCAGGGGAGGGGCAGAGAGCGAGGGAGACACAGAATCTGAAGCAGGCTCCAGGCTCTGAGCTGTCAGCACAGAGCCCAACACAGGGCTCGAACTCACAGACTGTGTGATCGTGACTTGAGCTGAAGTCAGACGCTTAACCAACTGAGCCACCCAGGTGCCCCAAACTATCATTTCTTTCAATCTGTTTATTTCCTTTTCCCATGGTGTGATATCAAATTATATACCTTGTTAATCTATGGATTTGCTTGTGTTTTCTGTTGGACTGCATTATGTATAATGAGAAAATCTTATTCACTTCTCTTTCCCCTTGGTTATCATGTAGTAGGTTCTTTAAATCATGTGTTTGGCTATGTAAAAGTAGAACTCTATTTCTATAACTACATTTGATTTTAGGTGATTAGATTTTCCATAATTCAGATTTCTCTGTTCATGCTTGCCCTTGTGTTGATCCATATGCATTGCTATGGCCCTACCAAGAAGGGATAGTCAGGTCCTTAGCTATTTATTTTATATGTGCAGGCATCAATTATGGCACTTGTATTCCCCAAAATCTTCAATAGGAAACTTCATGTAAATGCTTAATAAAAAATATATATTCAATCAAATCATGGATCCATAAAATATTTTCAGATATACAAAAATTAAAAGAATTAATCACCAGCAAGTCACAGTACAAGAAGTGTTAAACCAAACCCTCAGGCAGAAGGAAGATGACACTATATGAAATATGTATCTACACAAGGAATGGGGAGTGCTGGAAATGGAAACTACATTAATGAATATGGCAACTTTTTCTTATAATTTAATACCTATTAAAAGAGAATTATTATTTAACTGAAAATAACAGCAATGTAGTTTGGTGTTCATATCATGTGTAAAATTAAAAGGGGCGATAACAATAAAAATTTCAAAAAGATAAAAATGCAAAGAAAATATTTAAATATTCTTTTTTAAAACGTTTATTTATCTCTGAGAGACAGAGAGAGAGAGAGAGTAGAGAGAGTCAGAGAGAGGGAAACACAGAATGCGAAGCAGGCTCCAGGCTCTGAGCTGTCAGCACAGAGCCTGATGCACGGCTCAAACCCACAAACCCTGAGATCATGACCTGAGCCAAAGTTGGATGCTTATCTGACTGAGCCATCCAGGCACCCCGAAAATATTTTAAGTTCTTATAGTATAAGTAAAGTCATATAATATCACATAGCTGTAATAAGTTAAATATATATAATATAAACCCTAAAGCATTAAAATGAAAAAGCTATAACAAATTCACCAAAGAGAAAGGTAAACTAGAACTAAACATTAGAGTCAATTAATCTGAAAGACAGTAAAAGAGAGAAAAGGAAAAAAAAAGCAGTAATACAAGTAGAGGAAAAATAATAATTTTATAGATTTAAACCTCACAATAATACAAATATAAGTTTTGGGAAAGCCCAAATTAAAATAAGAGATAGTTAGATTAGATAGAAAAGCAAGACTCACTATGTTCTCCCTACAACAAATACACTTCAAATACAAAGACATATATAGTTGCAAATAAATGAATGAAAAGAAACATACCATATTCACATTAATCTTTAAAAAAAAGCAAAAATAGGGGTGCCTGGGTGCCTCAGTCAGTTAAGCATCTGACTCTTGGTTTCAGTTCAGGTCGTGATCTTACAATTGGTGAGATTGAGTCCCATGTAGGGCTCTGTGCTGAACAAGGAGCCTACCTGGGATTCTCTGTCTCTGTCTCTGTCTCTCTGTCTCTCCCTCTGCTTCTCCCCCACTCATGCTCTCTCTCTCTCTCTCAAAATAAACAAATAAAGTTTAAAACAAAAATAAAAAAAATAAAAAAGCAAAAACAAATAATACAAATATAAATGGATGATATGTTATGGCCAGGTAGAATTTATCCCAGCCATGCAGGCATGGTTGCTTTAATGTTTAAAACCAATCAAGATGATTACACATATACAAAAACTAAAAAGAAAGATCATATTATCTCAATAAATTCATGAAAAGCTTTTCACAAAATCTAACATCTATCTAGAAAAGAAGAACCTAAGCAAGGTAGGAACAGAAGAAAATTCACTCAATTTCATAAAGGGCATCTAAGAAAAACCTGGAGTTAACATCCATACTTAATGGTGAATGACAACACTTTTCCCTTAACATTATGCAAAAACAAGTGACCAATCTCATAATATCTATTCAGCATTTTACTGTAGCCAAATCCAGAAAAAGAGACAAAAGGCATCCAGATTAGAAAGTTGAAAGTAAAGTACTCTGTATTCAAAGACAATATGCCTGTCTACATAAAAGAAAATCCAGTGGAATCTACAAAATGCTAATAGAAGTAATAAGGGTTTCTAGCATATTTATAGGATATAGTATAAACATACCGAAGTAAATTCTATTTCTTCAAGCTAACACCTGACAGAAATGGATGTTTTTAAAAGTAAAATTATAAAAATGGCAAGAGTATGACATATGTAGCGATAAATCTAGTACGTGATATGAAATACCTGTACAATGAAAACTATAAAATATTTCTGAAAGAATATAAAAAAGACCTGAACAAATGGGGGATATATTGTGCTCATTTACTGCAAATAATAAAATTGTTGCATTGCCAATTCTCTCTAAATTATCTATAGATCTAATACCAAAAAATCCACAAAACTTCTTTGTAGAAATGAATTTATTCTAAAGTTACTATGAAAATACATAGAAAATGAAATTACCAAAATGGCTTTGTAAAAGAGGAAAAATTTGGAGGACTAATTTGGTTAAAAGATTAATTAAAAAGCTGTGTTCATTAAGACACTGTGATATTGCACAAGATTGGCAAGTATATCAATGGAACAGAGGAAAGATAGAAATAGACTCATGAAAAGTTGATTTTTGACAAAGATGTAATGGAAGTACAGTAGACAAAGTAGATGTTGCTGGAAAAATTATATATTTATACAGCAATTTTTTAAAAAAAATCAAAATAGATTTCAGGACAAATGTATAAAATCTCACAAGAGTGATTGATTCATAGGAGTGGCCACCAAGACAAGAATGTTGACTCAGGAAAACTGTCCTGATCAAGGAAGTTATAAAGAAGAGGCTAGGCAGGCAGACATGGGGTGTATTGAGGAAGGGAAATAGGCATATTTATGTGACACAGGAGATATTAAGAATAGTCTAATAAATGAAAAACATGGTGTGGGGGGTAATACTTGCAACACTATATTAAAAAACCTAGTATTGAAATTTATTGTGGCATGGGATTATGCAAAGATTTCTTAGAAGGAACTCCACACAGAACATTCATAAAATAAATGATAATTGAACTTCATCAAAATTAAAAAGAAATGTCTGCTTTTCAAAAGATATAGATAAGCAAAAGAAAAGACAGTACTTTGGAAGAAAATATTTCCTAGTGATACAGCTCACTTGGAAAGTGAGTTGAATCCTATTTATATAAATGTTCTCAAGAAAAACAACTCAATAAAATGGATACAGTTTTAAGCTGACATATCCCCAAAGTAATTTCACCAAAAATCTGTATAAGATTTGAAAAGACATCTTACCATATTTATCTTCATAAATAAGTACATGAAACATCTTCAGATGTTAGGAATATGCAAATTGAAAACATAAGGAGATGCTACTAATCACCTATTAGAATAGCTGAAATTAGAAAGACTGATCATTTTACATAAATATCCAAAGCAAGTTTATGAGTAAGGGTCCCAAACTGAAACATCTATCAACAAATGATTGGGTAAACAAATTATGGTATGTTCACAAAGAAGCATTATTCAGCAATAAAAAGGGAGGGGGGGACTATTGATACATGCTATAAATGTGGAAGAATCTCAAACTGTTACTCTGAAAAAAAAAAAAGGCCAATTAAAAAGGAGCACATATTGTATTACTCTATGTAGATTTATAGGAAAAGCCAGCTAAATACATCATGACATGTAGTGGTTGTCTGTGAATGAGGAGGATGGGAAGGGCATAAAGGAACAATTTAAAGGGGCACAAGGAAACAAGGATGATGAATATGTTTATTATCCTGATTATGTGATAATATCATGGATTGGATACATACTGAAGGGGAGCAGAATATGCCACCCTTAAATATGCCACTTTGGCATATTGATTATTTGGAATTAAAGGGCTCTCAGAAACAGGTAGTGCAAGAAAGACGTGATCCTCCTTAGTCCGTCTGAAAGCAGGAGATAAATCTTCCGTGTGAAATGTACCCTACCTGTACCAGAAGGGGAGAAGGTGTTCTTATCACCAGAGACAGGGAATTTAAGGCTGAGAAGGCTGTCTAAACAAACCCTGTTACTTCTTTACCAATACTACCCCAAGCCCAAACTCCTTTGTCTTGTCAATTCCACACAAATTTATTGTTTCTTTGTCTAAAATGTATAAAAGCTTCTGGCTTTGGTCACTTCTTAGACTCTCATTTTTATGAATCTTCTGTAGATATGAAATTAAATTTGTTTTTCTCCTATTAATCTGTTTTATATCAATATAGTTATTTGATCAGCCAAAGAACCTAGAAAGAAAGGAAGAATATTCTGCCGCCTACAAAGTCAAAACATATCAAACATATGCATTTTACATATGTGCAATTTATAGTATATAAATAACATGATGGTAAAATAAACTTGTCAGGTAGAAGGAAGAATTATTAAAGATGACATTAAAATTTTAACAAACCAGAAAAACTGACAGAAAATGGTAGAAATAATAAACATTCCAGGATTGCTTCTTTGGAAAACAAACAAGCAAAGTTACATAAAATATATCAGATACTGTTAACATGGAGAAAAAGCTCAAAGTGGCAAAATAATATACAATGAATTTTAAAAATAAAACATAGAATTTTATTCATTTTTGCAAACAAAAGTGAGAACACAGATGGAAAGAATGCCTTTCTTGAAGCATATACAATTAACATATCTAACCATATGAAGATATAAAATAGACAATATATCATAGACAAAACAGATAAAGTTGATAATTGCCTTGATTTCTAAAATTGAAAAATTATCACTTAATATTGAATAAAAAATCAATTTGTAGTACCCTCAGTTTTCTTGTTTATGTATCAATGTTTAACATTTATTTTTTGTTTTGTTTTATAATAGTAAGTGTTAATATATGAGTGGAATGTCTCTTAAATCGTATACAAGGGGCCTACTAACAGGAGTCATCTGGAGTTAGGAACTGTATGAGTGTGGGGCTAGGACAAAAGAGTAATGTATTATTTTAAATAATTTTGAAATTATGAAATATTTCAAATGTACAGATGAGAATATATGTGCTTAAAATTATAAAATGATCCCTTGCACTTCCATTAAAAAAAAAGAATATTAAGTAAATCTTTTATGTATAACCTCCCAAATTATAACCCCTCCATCCTTCCAGTCAATTACCTGGAAATTCTATTATCACACACATTTGCCTTGCTTTAATAGTTTTATCATATGTACAAGAATACCGAAACATTATACTATGCAATATTAAATGTTTTCAAAATTCAGTGAAAATGTACTACATAAATTCATTAACAAGTTGTTTTGTGCTCTCAATACTATTTTTTGAACCTTAATTAATGTCACCATGTTCAGCTAAATTTTGTCCAAAGACATTTGAGTTTTAAGTTTTTTGCTATTATAGTTTTTTTTTTATTATTATTACTGCTTTGGTTATTATTGCTTTGGTCATCTTTGTATACAACTTTTAAGGAATATGTTTAGGAAGCATATTTGGAGTAGAATTGCCAGATCCTAATTTACAGGCAGACTGATATATACCAGTAGATTAAATGGTTTTCCAATGTAATTGCATCAGTTTATGCTCTATCTGCAATTTTTAAAAATCTTGTCAACATAGTGATACTAAATTGTAATGGAGTGATTTAAATTTCTGTATCACAGATTATTTAGCAGCTGAACAGAATTTTCGTAATATTATAGACACTTATGTTATCTCCTTTGTGAAATACCTGGTGATAATATTTTGCCCATCTTACCCGTTAAGTTGTTTTCCTTTTTTTTTTTTTAATCTTTTTTAATGTTTTATTTTTTTTTGAGACAGAGAGAGACAGAGCATGAATGGGGGAGGGGCAGAGAGAGAGGGGGACACAGAATCGGAAGCAGGCTCCAGGCTCTGAGCCATCAGCCCAGAGCCTGACGTGGGGCTCGAACTCACGAACCGTGAGATCGTGACCTGAGCTGAAGTCGGACGCTCAACCGACTGAGCCACCCAGGCGTCCCTAAGTTGTTTTCCTTTTTATTGATACTTTTGAGCACTGCTTCAAAGATTAAATATTTTATAAATGTTTTCTGAATTTTTTATTTACCTTTTGTATTTAAGCTATATTTTTACAAGCAGACGTTTTCAGTTTTAATGATTTCAGTTGAGACAGTCTTTTCTATAATGGTTTGTGATATTTGTATCAAAACTATAAACTGGAATGGCACACCCAGAAAACACAGGACCTAATACATGCCATTTTCAGATAAATCCTGACATTATGCACTCGTGACAGAACTTCATTAAAGGGCTCTTTAAAGATGTACTACAGAAATAAGGAATCAAGTCCTGAAAGTGAGAAAAACAGTGAAGCAAGAAAATAGGAACCACATAGATAATCCAAATAATTGGTGATTTATGAATTTTTTTTTTGGTAAGTTTACTTATTTTGAGATGGGGAGAGAGAGAGAGAGAGAGAGAGAGAGAGAGAGAGAGCAGGGGAGGGGCTGAGAGAGAGGGAGAGAGAGAGAGAATCCCAGGTAGGTTCTGCACTGACAGCACACAGCCTGATGTGGGACTGGAACCCGGGAACTTTGAGATCATGACTTGAGCTGAAAACAAGAGTTGGAAGCTTAACCTACAGAGCCACCCGGGTGCCCCAGTGATTTATGAAATTCTGAAAACAATCCCTGTAGAGTTAGTATATTCTGGTGGAAAAATTATAGATATAGGTGTATAGATGTTTACATGTTATGTAAATTAGAGAGAGATGCATTTCAATGAGTGAAAGCATTTCTAGTTTATGGCATTGTGTAGGATATTAAAGATTGTGATATATCTTATATTTGATAATATAATATATAAAACTTATAGGGTAATCATTGACATATAAAAATATTACAAATTTGGAGGGGAAATAAAAGGAATAATTAGGAAAATTTCCTTGCCATAAGAAGAAACACAGAAAGAGATAAAAATGCACTCTAAAATAAGGCAAAGAGGTCATGCAAAAGCACAATAACATAAATAAGTCCAAATAACGTTTCATATGTAAAGATCCTTATTTGAGTTTCAAGGTTTAAATATTAATCTTTCAGTAACTCATTTTTGACAATTAAACTCTAAGAAAGAAGTCACTGGAACCAATTCAGTGGCAAGTCATTGAATAATTCTAAACATAATAACAATAAACCAACATATTACAGTGTTTAGCGACTACTTCACATCTTCAGCAGAGCGATCAAGGACTGAATGGGCATTCAAACTGAATAACAGTTACTCCTAAAATTGGTCCCTCCGGTTTAGGGTTGAGTGAGCTTTGAATTGCCTGCATTCTATTGACTATTCAATTCTCTCAGTCAATTGATAAATAAAATACTTTAGTCATCAGAATTAATCCACTTTCATGACACTTGCTTTTCTTGAAACATTAGATTAGCTCTTTTTGTTTACTGAATTTAAGATTCAGGTCAAGTTAAATGGAGTTTATACCATTACAAATGTCAGGCATAACTCCTCCTGGGAAATTTAAGGATTTTTTTTGTGAAATTAAGTCTTTCTAAAATCAGCAGAGAACAGTATGATTTATGTCAGCATGTTAAATTTTTTTTCCTATGGAAAATAATTATATCACAATAAGATACTTGAAAGTTGTTAATAATTAGTTGAAATTAGCTTGGGTGGACCATTTCTATCTAGTGACTGAAAACATGTCAACCTATGATATATTTACATTTAATATAGGTTACTTTATTGTTTTTAAGATGTATATATGTATTTTTGTTTATATTATTCTATTGTCCCCCAATAATTTAATCTTGAAGGATGTGCAAATTGTTGTTTTAATAAATTTCTTTAGCCATCATTGAAAAGTAGGTAAATGGTAAATTCTCTTAGTTTTCCTTCATCTGTGAATGTGTTGATTCCCTCTTCATTTCTGAAGAACATTTTCACAACATATAGGTTTCTGGGTTGGTAGGGATTTTGGTTTCTTTGTTTGTTTCCCCCAGCACTTGAAAAATGTTCTGCGAGTTCCTTCTGAACTTGAGAAGGGTATATTATGAGAAATCCATTGTCATCTCATGTTTTTCCCCTTATAGGTACAATGTCTTTTTCTCTCTCACTGATTTCCAGGTATTTTCTTTGTCTTTATTTTAATAAGCTTAACTATGATGTGCCTTGGTTTGTATTTCTGTAGGTTTGTAGTGCTATAGATTCATCTGTTTGGGGATTCACTGAAATTCTTGGACTGTCTATATATGAGATTTCTTTGCTGAATTTGAGGAGTTTATTCTATTTTTTTGAGTGCTTTAAGCTACTTTTCCTTATCAGCTCTGGTGACATGACCTTACTTATCATATTATAGTTTCACTGTTTCTTACATTTATTTTCTAATTCTATTTCCTTTTTGTTATTCAGATTAAGTAATATTTATTATTTATTTATTTATTTATTTATTTATTTATTTGGGGAGGGGCTGAGGGAGAAGGAGAGAGAGAATCTCCAGCATGGAGCTCACACAGGGCTCAATATCACAACCATGAGATCATGACCGAATCTAAAATCAAGAGTCTGACACTTAACCAACTAAGCCACCCAGGAGCCCCTAAATAATTGTTATTTTTAATTTTACTAATTCTTCTGTTTTCTGCTGCTGCGCCTATATATCGAGAGTTATTTTAAAATTTTGGTTATTATATATTTTAGTTCTAAAATTTCCATTGGTTTCTTATTTGAACTTTTTGTTTCTTTGCTAGGAGTCTTTATTATAATTTTTTCATTTATTTCAAGCATGATCATTGAAGTAGGTTTATGAAGACTTCTTTAAAATATGTGTCAGATAATTCTAATGTTTCTGTCATCATTTTGTTGACATCTCCTGATTGTGTTTTTAATTCAGTTTGAGATCTGCATCGTTCTTGGTTCGTTGAGTGATATTTAATTGAATAGAATATTATGGATATTATGTGAAAAGACTCTGAAGGTTAAAATTCTGTCTTGGTTGTTTTCTTTTTACTTGGTTCCACTAGATGAGTTCAAAAGCCTCATTGTGGCCTTGTGAAGGTGAACAATTTAGACACCCCACTCAACATTTGCTGGCATGGATAGGGCTGGGGTTATTCTGTGGGGTTTCACTATTATTTTCTAAAAGCTTTCCATCTTGCTAGGCTGTCTTTGACTATTTTTTAAAATTTAAAAAAATTTAAAATTATTTATTTTTATTTATTATTATTTTTTTTCCATCTACATAACTCGGGCTTTTTGGGGAGCTTCTACTGTTTGCACCTGTTAGCAATTCCAGGTTGCTGGATACTCCAGCATCCATTCCAGGGTACAGGTTTACCTTGTTTTGTTGTGTTTCACTTTACTGTACTTCACAATTTGTGCTTTTTCTTTTTTAATGAACTGAAAGTTTGTGGCAACCCTGCCTCAAGCAAGACTTTGGTCTCATGTTTCCACCGATTTGCTCACTTTGTGTCTCTGTGTCACATTTTGGTTATCCTCATAGTATTTCAAACTTTTTTCTATTATTATTACATTTGTTATGGGAATCTGTCACATATGACCTTTGATGTTACTATTGTAATTCTAGGGGGGGTTGCACCACAAACTGCACCAATATAAAACAGTGACTTTCATCAATATAATTGTGTGTATTCTGGCTGCTCCACTGACCTGCCATTTCCCCATCTCTCTCCCTTTCCTCAGACCTCCCTATTCCCCGAGACACAACAATATTGAAATTAGGCCAAATAATAACCCTACAGTATCTTTTAAATGTTCAAGTGAAAGGAAGAATTGCACATATCTCACTTTAAATCCAGAGCTAGAAATGATTAAGTCTAGTAAGAAAGATGTGTTGAAAGGTGAGATAGGCTAAAAGCTGGGCTTCTTATGCCAAACAGTTGGCTAAGTTGTGGATGCAAAGAGAAGTTCTTGAAGGACTTTAAAAGTGCTACTCCAGTGAACATACTAATAAGAAACCAAAACAGCCCTAAATGCTGATATGGAGAAAGTTTTAGTGGTCTGGATAGAAAATCAAACCAGCCATCACATTCTGTTAAGCCAGAATCTACTCCAGAGCTAGGTCCTGACACTCTTCAATTCTATGAAAGCTGAGAGAGGTGAAGAAACTATAGAAGAAAAGTTTGAAGCTAGCAGTGGTAGGTTCATGAGGTTTAAGGAAAGAAGCTGTTTCTAGAATATAAAAGTTCAAGGTGAAGCAGAAATGCTGATATAGAAGCTGTAGCAAGTTATCCAGAAGATCTAGCTAAGATAAGTAACCAAGGTGGCTGCACTAAACAATGAGTTTTTAATGTAGACAAAACTAAAGAATCTTCCAATCTTCTATTTGAAGAAGATGCCATCTAGGACTTTCATAGCTAGAGAGGAAAAGTCAATGCCTGACTTCAAAGCTTCCAAAGGATAGACTACCTCCCTTATTAGGGCTAATGCATTTGGTGATTTTAAGTTGATGTCAGTGTGCATTTACATTCTGACCATCCTAGAGCCTTAAGAATTATGCTAAATCTACGCTGTCTTTGCTCTATAAATGAAACAACAAAGACTGGATGACAGCACATCTGTTTACAACATGGCTTATTGAATATTTATTTAAGCACACTATTGAGACCTACTGCTCAGTAAACAAAGATTGTTTTTAAAAATTAGTGTTCATAGACAATGTACCTTGTCACCAAAGAGCTCTGAGGAAGATGCACAACAAGATTAATGTTCTCATGCCTGCTAACACAACATCCATTCTGTAACCTATGGATCAAGCAGTAATTTTTACTTTCAAGTCTTATTATTGAAGCAATACATTGTATAAGGCTATCGCTGCCATAGATAGTGACTCCTCTGATGGATCAGGGCAAAGTCAACTGAAAACTTTCTGGAAAAGACTCACCATTCTAGGCATCATTAAGCATGTTCATGATTCATGGAAAGAGGTCAAAATGTCAATATTAACAGAAGTTTGGACAAAGTTTATCTCAGCCCTCATGGATAACTGTGAGGGGTTCAAGAGTTCAGAGGAGGAAGTAACTACAGATGTGGTAGAAATAGCAAGAGAACTAGCATTACAAGTGGACCCTTATTATGTGATTGAATTGCTGTGAATCTCATGATAAAACTTTAATGGATGAGCACTTAGTAGACTATAGTTTAAACATAACTTTTATATGCACTGAGAAACCAAAAAATTGATTTGAATCATTTTATTCTGATATTAGCTTTATTGTGGTGGTCAAACCTGCAATAACTCTGAGGTATGACTGTAGAGGAGGCAATAAGAAATCGCTGGAACTTACTGCCATATTGTTTTTCAGGTCATGTGGACCCTAGCTGACTCACACTTTTTTCTCCAGTTTCCGGAGTTTTCTTATGTTGGTTTTATATAGAATGCCCACAGTTTGTCATTGTACTGAGAGGAGAAATAGAAAAAAAAAAGTGCAAACACCCATTTCCCTGAAGTAGAAACTCCTTTGTTTCTGTTTTCCAATTTCTTTTTGTTTCATGATATTTCCTCCTTTTTCATTAAGTTAAAGAAAATGTGCACTTAATTGCTGAAGCATTTTTTTGTGGGTGATTTTAAATCCTTATCAAATCCTTATGAAATAATACTCACATTATTCATGGGATTCATGCTAGTTTATGGTCTTTCTCACACAAATTGAGGTGTATTTGATCTTCAGGTGACAAGTGAGTTTCAGGTGTGGCTTGGACATTTGGATTATTATATTAGGAGACTCTTGATCCTGTCCGAATCATGTGTTTTTTGCGGCAGTTGCCCTGTTTAGGTTTAGCATGTAGGTCTGAGCATTTTTGTGGGCTGTAGTTCTAGTCACTGTGTAGGTCCCTCCCATGGCAGTGCTATTCTGCTCTGCTTCACTCGCCTGGTGTTTCTAGGATTCCTGCTTAATCCTGCTGGTGCCATCTGTAGAGACAGAAGGAACTTCTAGGAGTTCTTTCTGTCACTGGGCAACATTTGAGAGATGTGGGCAAAGCGACTGGGCCGGTGTGTCTAAGCTGGGTCTTGGATGGCCCCGTAGAACTTGTGGCCACAGCTGCTGTACGTCCCTTCATTGGGTTTAGGTTAGGAGGCTTGGCCTGGGATGGCCAGGCTTCACGGCAGCCTCTGCTGCAGGCAGGTCAGATGACCAGTGGTGCCTGAATTTTGAGCAGGGCTAGAAAGGATTTCGTCTTTGCTACTATTGCTTCCAGTGGATCAGATCGTCAGCAGTAGCCAGTTGATGAGTCAGCTCTCAACTAGGTCTCTGTTGGACTTCTGCTTTTCAGGTGCTTAACCAAGGAGGACCAAGGGTTATTCTGGTGTGTTTGCTTGTTTTATTGCTGCTTCACTATACCTTTTAGTGATCTGGTGTTACAGGCCCCTCCACCGCCTGGTCCAGAGGTACATCAGAGATCGAAAGAAAGCCCAGGGAACTCACTTCATTGTAGTTTCTCATGTCCTGGGTTCCAAGGCAGTCCGAGAGCTATCAGAATCCTTCATCACTGTCAGTATAATACTTCCCAAGGTATTTAGTTATATTAAGAGGAGGGAGAAGGGCACCTGGGTGGCTCAGTCAGTTAAGTTTCTGAATCTGGCTCTGGTCACCATCTCACAGTGTGAGTTTGAGCCCTATGCTGGGCTCTGCGCTGACAGCTGGGAGCCTGCTTTGGATTTTTCTGTCTGTCTGTCTGTCTCTCTCTCTTTCGGCCTCTCTCTCTCTCTTTTCTTTTCTCTCTCAAAAATAATAAATAAATAAACATTTAAAAAAAAGAGGAGGAGGGGTCCCTGGGTGGCTCAGTCAATTAAGCATCTGACTCTCTTGGTTTTGGTTGAGGTCATGATCTCATGGTGTGTGAGTTTGAGCCCTGCACTGAGATCTGCACTGGCAGTGTGGAGCCTGTTTAGTATTCTCTCTCTCCCTCTCTCTCTATGCCCCTCCTCGCTCACTCTCTCTGTCTCTCTCAAAGATAAATACATAAACTTAGAAAAAAGAGAGCAGGAAGAGCAATGAAAAATAAAACTTTTCTATCTTGTTCAGTACCTGTAAGAGTATATCTTTGTGAGCAATATAACTTTCGCTCTTATAAAATGTTTGCTTTGGTTTTATGACAGTACTAGTTTCTCTCAGGCTTGCTTTTTACCCCCCAAATAAGGTAGTCCTATGTTATTTTTTTTTCCTTTCTTTGTTTCATATAGATTTTAACCCTTAGTATTTGAAGTTGATTGTTACAGGTGATAAAGGAATTCGTTAGTCCTTTAGTTTGCTTTCTTGTTTGTTTTTTCACCTGTTTTACTAACTGTTTGAAACTGTACTTGAGGCTGGCTTCCTAGGAATTACATCCTGTGCTAAGATAAACGACTCAAAAGTGTGGGAGCTAGGACAGTCACTTCAGTGAAGAGACAAATGTGAAGATCCATTATGCGGTTGATCCTTGAACAACAGGGGTTTGAATTGTGCAGGTTGACTTATATGTAGATTTTTTTAATGGGAGAATACTGTGCATACATTTTGTCTTCCTTATTATTTTCTTAATACTGTATTTTATTTTTTCTAGCTTACTTTATTGTAAGAACATAGTATATAATACATAGAGCACACCAAAAATTGTGTTAATTCACTGTTTACATTATCAGTAAGGCTTTCTGGTCAGCGGTGGACTATTAGTAGGTAAATTCCGGGGGAGTCAAATATTGCATATGGATTTTCTACTTTTGGCACCCCAATCCCTGTGTTCTTCAAGGGGGAGCTATAATTAATAGATAGTACTATGCTTTTCTCTACACAAACTTCTCTTTTTTAGTTCATTAATGACTATCTCAATATTTCAGCATCACGTTTTATAAAATAGAATCCAAGAGAGAAAATGAAAGATTCTGATTGGCCAGGAGTAAATAGTTGACCCTGTATGACCTCTCCATCTGCAGTAGCAGACTCTATTCTAGGATAAATACATCTGCTGCCACTTGGCTATCAAGCCCTTTATTTTTGGTTTGGTTTTGTTGTTATTGCCGTTCTCCCCCCACCTTTAAACAGGCATTCGAAGTGTGGCCCTTTGGAATTTCCTCCTATTAATCCTAGCAACACGACGCTCTATTCACAAACCAGAAAGAATTTGGCTATTGTAGAAAATGCTGCAATAAACAAGGGATGCATCTGTCTTTTCAAGTTAGTGTTTTCATATTCTTTGGGGAAATACCCAGTAGTATAATTGCTGGATCATATGGTAATTCTATTTTAAATATTTTTAAGTTTTTCATTTAATTCCACTTAGTTAACATACAGTGTTATATATAGTGTATAGTATATGTATAGTATAGTGTATAGTATAGTGATTCAACTCTTCCATACATCACCTGGTGCTCATCAGCAAATGTTCTCTTTAATCCCCAACACCTCTTTGACGCATCCCCCCACCCACCTCCCCTCTGGTAACCATCAGTTTGTTCTTTATAGCTGGGAATCTGTTTCATGGTTTGTCTCTCTCTCTCTCTTTCTCCCTTTGTTCATTTGTTTTGTTTCTTAAATTCCACATATGAGTGAAATCATATGATATTTGTCTTTCTCTGACTGGCTTATTTCACTTAGCGTTATACTCTCTGGCTCCATCCATGTCATTTCAAATGACAAGATTTCATTATTTTTTAATGGGTAATATTCCATTGTTACACACACACACACACACACACACACACACACACCACATCTTCTTTATCCATTCATCAATCATTGGACACTTAGGCTGCTTCCATAATTTGGATATTGTATATAATGCTGCTATAAACTTAGGGGTGCATGTATACCTTTGAATTCATGTTTTCTGTGTTCTTTGGGTAAATACCCAGTAGTATAAATGTTGAATCATAAGGTAGTTCTATTTTTAACTTCTTGAGAAACCTCCATACTATTTTCCACATTGGCTGCACCAGTAAAAGAATGAAAATTTGACACTTGCAACAACACAGATGGATCTAGAAAAGATAATGCTAAGTGAAGTAAGTCAGTCAGAGAAGTACAGATACCATGTGATTTTACTCAGATATGGAATTTTTTTAATTTTTTTTAATGTTTATTTATTTTTGAGACAGACAGAGATAGAGCATGAACGGGGGAGGGTCAGAGAGAGAGGGAAACACAGAATCCAAAGCAGGCTCCAGGCTCTGAACTGTCAGCACAGAGCCTGACGTGGGTATCAAACTCACAGACCGTGAGATCATGACCTGAACCGAAGTCAGACGCTCAACCATCTGAGCCACCCAGGCGCCCCTCAGATATGGAATTTAAGAAACAAAAGAACAAAGAAAAAAAGAGAAAAAACTAGAAATAATTTTTAAAGCCTCTGGTATTATCTCTTTTTGTATTTTGGCAAATATAATTATCTTCTGTTTTGGGGATATTTATAATACTTATTTAAACTTTTTCCTTATACTGTGCATACAGATTTCCATTTTATAGGTACTTGTCTGTCCCTCCTGTTAGGTATCAAGAAGTTGGTCATTTTGCAAACATAAGGTAGTGTTACATTCAACACTCATTGTAACAAGTATTTATTGAGCACCTTTGTGCTAATCACTAGCGAATGGTATTATGGAGATAAACAGTAAAACGCTTCTCTGAAGGAGACGTATAATAATTAAACAATAAAAGTGTATACTATAGTTAAATTTACTCTTAAATACTATTTAGGTTAGGATGATAAATTATAATGGAGAAAAATACCTGCCTAAATGAGAATGGCTCAAAAGACCTCTCTGGGGACATGTTGTCTGAGTAGAAAGTATGTAATGAGCCATGTGAAGACTTGAGTGGAAAGACTGCAGGTGGTGGAGAAAGTATGTGCAAAGGCTCTGTGTTTGGAAAGAACATATTTGGTACCAAGATCCACATAAAGATTATCAGGAGAGGAAGATACTAGAGCAGTCAAGGGTATATTGTTTCAAAGTTGGACAGAGTAGACCCTGATATACCATGATAAACATACAGGATTTATTTTATCAGAATTTTTACTATGCTTATTTTTGTGTATTTTTATCTTGTACCTTATATATTATATAGGATACATTAAAATATTTCCTGAGAGAAGGCAGAATTTTTAAATAGTTGATACATTAGCTAAGTCACTATCTAAAATATATATGAACTAATATTTCTTTTATTACATTTTCTTGCACAGAAGGTTGGTGTTTCTCACTAGATTGACACTTCATGAGGACAGTTATGTTGTATTCCAGAGTCTAGTACACTGCTGTAATACATGGCCATTAGGTAGTGATATTAAGTTATTTTATTTTATTTTATTTTTAATTTTTAAAATTGTTTTTTTTTTAAGTTTATTTATTTATTTTGAGAGAGAAAGAGACAGGAACCATGCAGAGGAGGGGCATAGAGAGAGGAAGGGACAGAAAATCCCAGTATGGGGATTGACTTCACAAACGTGAGATCATAACCTGAGCCAAAATCAAGAGTCGGACACTTGACCTACTGAGCCACTCAGGGACCCCCAAATTAAGGTTTTTTTAATATAAATAAAACATTAGCAAAATTTATATTTGTGTCACTAGATGCTATGTAGATTAAACAGATAAATGATAACATATAATCTGCATAAAAATCTGTATACTATATTAGATGTAGTATCTCTATTTATTGCACTATGGTCCACATTGCTGTTTAAAACAGATGAAAATCCAACATCAAATGTTAAGAAAGAAGTTTTTAAGTTCATCTATGAACTGGCAAAAAAAAAAAGTAAGGAATACAAAGGACAAAATCTAAATGAAAGCTATCATTCAGAAATATAAAATATACTGTGAAGCTGATGTTCACCTTGAAAGCATTTGTCAAATTTAGTGAACTCATAAATAGTTTTTCATAATGTCTCAAGTCTTGGGGGCTACCAGACAAAACTCAGGACCCAAGGATAGTGGGAAAACTAACAGGAAACCCTAAAACTCTGCCACTCCAAATACTGCTTCCTCCATAAATTTGAATTAACTCCTTATATAACCTTTTCTCTTCACTTCCCCCAACCATCAATGGATCACTAGAATTCTATCTTTGGCACTGACTGTGAAATGAAAAAAGAAATGGAAAAAAATAAAAAAAATATATGTATAAAATAGATTTTATAGGCACTAAAAGTTATCTGGCATTTGTTTTTGGGGTAGGTGTTCCTGGGTGGTTTTGGGGTAGGTGTTTCTGCCAGACAGTGGCTCCAGAATTCCTTTGGACTTGTCCTGTGTCTAGCCAGTGGAGAGGAAAAGAAAGTAGAAGGAAAGAAGACCTCTTTCTTAAGTGCCTTGGCCTGAAGCAGGCACAGAAACATTTGTTCTCATGTTTCCAAGTGTTAACTCTGTACATTGGTATTTGTTTCCCAGCTCTGACACATTATAAGAATGTGAGGTTTATTTCTCAACACAGAATCAGTTAAGAGAAACCAGATGTTCATGGAATACAGATTTTTTTTTTTATCACAAACTCTGGAAATTATTTTTTTATTACAAACTATAGCAATAATTTGAAATCTTAAGGAGAAGAGGTGACTGCCCCACACTCATGCTAAAGGTCCAGTGCCTACCCAGAAATGCAACTGTGCTGAAATTGAACAGGACCATCTACTTTACTGAGACAGTAAGTTGCGAGAGATTCTAGTACTTGATTAATAAAGTACAGGAATGGGAAAAAATCCAGCAAAATTTTGTTGAATTTATAAATTTATCAATGTATTCAAAAAAGAAGAAATTTTGGGAAGTTTACAATACTGATATTGAAATTTATTCTAAAATTATGGTTGTTGGGACACATGGGTGTCTCAGTCGGTTAAGTGCCCAACTTCAGCTCAGGTCATGATCTCGTGGTTTGTGGGTTTGAGCCCCACGTCAGGCTCTTTGTTGGTAGTTCAGAGACTGGAGCCTGCTTCAGATTCTGTGTTTCCCTCTCTCTCTACCCTTCCCCCGCTTGCACTTTGTCTCTCTCTCCCTCTCTCAAAATAAATAAACATAATGATTTAAAAAAATAATAAAAAAAATAAAATAGTAAAGTTATGGTTGTTAAAGTTAATGTAGTGTCACATTGGCTCCAAAACAGGCTAAGTAATGATGGAATAAAATAGAATCCAAACAGACTTATGCATATGAAGACATCAAATGTATAAGAAAGGTGGAGAACAAATTAAAAAAAAAAAAAAAAGAACAAAAAAAGAAAAAGAAAGACAAAAAAAAAAGCTTTTCAGTGAAAGTTGCTAAATCAATGGGATATCCATATGGGAAAAAACAAACGATAATGACTCCTACATTACATTATATGAAAAAAATATTTTAGCAAGACAGAGAACTAAATAAGAAAAGTAAAAAAAAAAAAAAAGAAACTTTTTAAAGATGATTTTTGGATATTATCTTCAGGACCTCAGAATAGCAAAAGTTTACTTAAACTAGAAAGACTATTAAAAAAAAGTGATAAATTAGACACCTCCTAATTATGAACCCTGTTCTTCATGAAAAAATTTAAGAGAATGAAAAAATAGACACACAAAACCATTAGGTGGTAGTACATATGTGATGTATTTAGTAGTAAAAAGTCACCAAGAGGTGGACAGTAGAATGAATACATCAGTTTATCACAGCCATAAATGGAATACTCTATGACAATAGAAATAAATTAATTTCTGCTACATATGAATAACTCTTATAAGCATAATTTTATTTATTTTTGATTTTTTAATGTTAATTTATTTTTGAGAGAGAAATGAAGGAGCGGAGAGAGAGGGGGACAGAGGATCCGAAGTGTGCTGCATGCTGACAGCAGAGAGCCCGATGCAGGGCTTGAACTCACAAACTCTGAGATCATAACCTGAGCTGAACTCAGATGCTAAACTGACTGAGCCACCCAAGCACCCCTTATAAGAGTAATTTTAAGAGAAAGAAGCTAAACACAAATGAATGCAGAGTATATTAATTTAGGCATTTACAATTTTGAAACAGGCAAAACCAGTAACTTATGAAAATCCAATATATTGCTTGCTTCTGTATAGAAAGTAAAGGATAGAAGTTGACAGCGGTATCGATAACTTTCAAAGGTGCTGATGACATTCTGTGTCTTCACCTGAATAGTGTTTCCATAGGTGGTAATTGATTGTGTCATATATTTATTTTTGGGTGTATCTTAATAAAAATATGGTTGATATGTATTATGCAGTTAAGAGTTAGGTTCAAGTCTGGCTTTAGGGTACTTTTGTTTATTAAATCACTTATTATAAAGAAGAAACATTTTTTCCCTTTTCTTATCTCTGCATCTTAATTACTGCTATAGCTAAGAATTCATGATGCCAATATTCTGCTAACACCTCACAGAAGTACACACTTCCTCCTTCATGTTTGACAGAATGAGAGAATCTTTCTCTTAGCATACACAGAATAAATCCTGAGTTTCAGAGTAATTGTTTGACTCATATCACATGCCCACCACTGAACGAAAACTGTGGCAAAGGGGGAACATGAAGTGATTGGGTTCCCGGAGCTCAGGATCTGAGTGTGTAAACAGCGTTAGCACAACTGATGCCTTGGTAGGAATAGAAGAACTCTGGGAAGGGAAGTTACGAAATTCAGCTAACAATTGTCTTATTCAGAATGATAAGAAAGAAAACAAATTGGCTCTATATTACACCAATTACATTCTCAAATCTCGAGTGAACCAAATAATGATTGTTTTAATATATAGAATGTTATGAACTCACCTAGTTTAAAAAATGGAGTTCTAAGTAAGTACAAAATGGAAAATAGAGCATGCTGACACTTTCTAGACATGGCTCCATTATGCTGTTAAAAATGACTCTTAGGGGTAGTAGGTTGAGCGGCTGACTTCGGCTCAGGTCATGATCTCACAGTTCATGAGTTCGAGCCCCGCATAGGGCTCTATGCCGACAGCTCACAGCCTGGAGCCTGCTTCGGACCTGTGTCTCCCTCTCTCTCTGCCCCTAACCCACTTGCATTCTGTCTCTCTCTCTCTCTCTCTCTCTCTCTCTCAAAAGTAAATAAACATTAAAAAAATGACTCTCAGAAAATATATCACAGTGTTTATCCATCCACAATGCCATTAAATGGAAACTCTTGCTACGGAAAAATTAAATGTGAGGTTAACAAAGTTAATTCACATAGGGAGCATTTAAACTATACCAAATTAATGTAAGATTCAACATTTGGTGAAAAAAGCAACAACATTAGGGGCATTAATGAACTGTGGGTAACTAAGCTCTCTTTTCACACTAGAAAGTACTTCTAATTTTTTGAGGACTGCAGGAATTAATCGGGAGTCACGTCTTGAGTCAATTTGTAAGAAAAAAAAAACGTGCTATTAAAGAATCTGGCCATGTTAAGTCATTATTATTGGTTTCTACCTTACAAAAATAATTACATAATAAGATCAAATGGGGCTTTTGAGAAAATATAAGTAATGTGTTTTTAAATACATTTGTGATATTTGAAAACATTTTTAAAACAGGAAATGAGAACTGAGTCAGTCTACAATTTCCATATAATAGATGAGTCTGTGTTTCTTGGAAAATTCTTGAACCAGAAAGTGTTTTCTTCTTTCTTACTTTTGATCTTAAGTGAAATTAAATAAATACTACATTAGCTATTAAGAGCAATAATCAACTAGTATATTGAGAATAAACTTAAATTTTTAAATAAAGTGAAATTTTATGACTAATTTTCATTTTGTTTAATTACTTTGAGAGAGAGAGAGAGAGTGAGCAATTGAGCACCGGGGAGGGGCAGAGAGAGAAGGAGAAAGAGGATACCAAGCAGCTTCCACACTGTCAGTGCATAGCCCAATGCGGGACTCTAACTCCCGAACTGTGAGATCATGACCTGAGCCGAAATCAAGAGTCTGACACTTAACCAACTGAGCCACCTGGGAGCACCTATGACTAATTTTCTAACAGCTTTTTGGACTAACACTTTAGTTGTGAGAAAGACATAGAAAGAAAACTCACTGTAATTAAATTTACTGTAAAATGTGAAGAGCAAAAGTATACACTTGTTTTTCAAATAATTCGGAGAATTAATTTGTTTGTTGTCTTAGCATTTTATACTTTTATCATATATGTTGCTTTTTTCTTTCTATTTCAAATATTATCTGTCCCTGTGTTATGGACCTCACATAATTACTCTTCTCAACCAATATAACAGTGCTACTTGTCCTCTTACATGTCATTTGGATAGTAGTGTTATTTATATTCACTTATACACAGATGTTTGTAAATGGTTTTATTACTATTGAAAAGAAAATAAAGAATACGTTTATAAAATTATACTTTTAATAATGTAAGCAAAATTGCACCCAACTTCCAACTGAAAAAAAAAATTAAATACACCACATTAAACCATTGAAGAACTGAGAGAATAATAAGAAATTGTCACTATAGCTTCTGAGAAGGAAAAATTCCAGGTAAATAGATTCACGGAGGCTACATACATGAAAACGCACAAGCCTACACACATTGGGAGAGAGAGAACAATAAAGTAAATTGGGCAAAGGTAAATAATCCTTTAGTCTTGATAAAAAGTATGAGAGAGTTTCTCAACCTATTTCCACAACTTAAAAAGAAATAAATTTAAAAATTTACATTTCCAACCAAATCAAGCTAGAACAAAAAAACACTATTTTTAACATAGTCTCTGTTTTGAAAATTCTGCTGACCTTAATATACTCTAAGAACTACTATTTTAGATAATATTTAAGCTATTTGCTGGAAAAGCAAAATAAAAAAAAAGAAAAAGTAGATAGTGATTTTTAGAATGTATTAAAAAGTTTAAAAACAATAATACTAATGCCCAGAAAATCTGTAAAACATTGTATATATAAATAATATTTTCTAGATCTGACAACAATGTATAAGTAAGGAGGGAGATTATAGAGTTCAAATATTCTAAAGCCCTTTATTATGTAGGAGAGTAGGATCAAACTCTGTGTGAAGTCAGCATGGAAAACTTCTCTCTCACAATATATTCTAATAAATCACAATTTTAAAATCTGTCTTCTTGCTCGTAAAGATCAGGTTAATGTGTGGTTGTTTTTTTTCCTTTCTTTTGCACTGCAATTTCACTCTGCCCAGATCCCTTTGAATTATCAACCCTAAACCTTATATTTATTTGTGTTTCCTAGAATGTCATCTAAATATGAGGGCAAGTCTACCATCCCGTCCCATCTTAACTATCACTTTTGGAAGAGTTCTGGTGCTCAGAAGAGCATGAGCCTCCTGTAATGCCAAAGGGGATTTGTGTCTCTGTTGGAAGAATTCCCTTCATTAGGGATCCAGCCTTCTCCCACTTCACCCCTCACCTCTTCTTGATGTTCCACTCTAGGCATGGTGTGAGAAATCTGCCTGACAAAATCTTTCTGAGATGGACAGGCTCAGAACAGTAAGTGAAATCAGAGAATCAGCACCCCCAGCAATAATAAGCAACACCACACTTGATAGTATCTGTATTGCCAGGCTAGTTGTCAGGGTCGGCTCCAGTGCCAGTTCTAGGTGTAAACAAAGAAAGGTGGTTTTAAAACTGTTTGTGAGCTCTTCTGAGAAATATTTGACCAGAGGTTACTTCCCACCTTCTAATATATAAACTGTCTTGGCATGGCTGCACTAGGCAAGTTTGACTAAAAATCAGAGTATTTACACATGCTGTAAAGATAATATGCAGGCGGACTCAACACACCTAGCAGTTGTACCTCCAGCAACATCTCTATTTCTGTGTGTCTGGGGGTGGGACGGAGTGTTTGGGCCGAGGGGAAAAGGAGCTGAAATAAGTAAAGTGATGTTCTGATCCATGTTCTGGCCTGAAAGATGCTGTTAGCGGCATTTCTTGAGCAAGTTCATCTCTAGCCCCTAACTTCTCTTTGTGTTGCCAAGGACAGTCAGTAAAACCAGTCAAGTAGAAGTGTCTGTGCTTGTGTGTGTGTGTGTGTGTGTGTGTGTGTGTGTGTGTGTGTGTTAAACATCAGGTTCAACACCTGTGGTAAACATGCACGAGTTGCCAGTTTCTCTCTTTATGATGCTCCATTTTTATTTGTTTCTGTTTCTCCTTCATCCCTCACACCAACTTTGACTCTCCAGCCTCATAGGAACTCATATAAGTATGTTTACTATGTAGAATTAAAATGCATATATATTGGGACGCCTGGGTGGCTCAGTTGGTTAAGCTTCTGACTCTTGATTTCCACTCAGGTCATGATCTCATGGTTTGTGAGTTTGAGCCCTGTAGAGCCCCACATCAGGCTCCAAGCTGACAGTGTGAAGCCTGCTTGGGATCCTCTCTCCCTCTCTCTCTGCCCCTACCCCACCCCCTGCTTGGGAGTCTCTCTTTCCCTCTCTCTCTGCCCCTCCCCTGCTCATGCACATGCTTGCTCTCTCTCTCTCTCTCTCTCTCTCTCTCGCTCTCTCTCTCAAAATAAATAAAAACACTAAAAAATTAAAAATAAATAAATAAAATGCATATATCTTTAAGAAGTCCTGTTTTTGCAACAAAGGTGTTTTTAATTTACATGACGAAAGTATGCTATAAATTGTTTAAATTTCTAAATTCATTTAAAATAACTCTCTGACATAGCAAGTGGTTATTAAATTCCCAATAAGTGATTTCTGTTATACTATTTTATTAAGGAATAGAGTAAGAATATGTTAGTAAACTAATATATGACTAGTGTCTAAGTCCCTTACACTCAACTTCTGTCAATGAATTTATGACTTTTTTATATCCAGTGACCTTTCCTGTGTCCTTATATTTCATAGCCTCTTTTTAGAATTTGACTATGTTGACAGTTAGGAGAATATGAAATTGGAAGTTAGAGTTGATAACTTATGATGATTGATACAAATGTGTGTTGCCAGACAGAAAAGCAGATGTTCACATCCACATCAAATCACTGGTCTTAGGGCTTTTATGACTTTCTGTGTAACATGTGACTAAAAGGGGTTCACCCATTGCAGAGCAAGACAGAGAAATTCCTGTGGAGGATTTCTTTAGAGCAAGCTGTGTGTTAAATCTATGTATGGGGGAGTTGGGAACTCGCTGCACTTAATTCTCCAGCCTAAGTTCAGAGGAGGTGTTGTTCATAGAGAATTTATTTGTCTTTTGGAGTTTGACGTCTAACCCCTGACCCCAGAAAATCTGGAAAACAACACTGAATAGACTGTGAGATTCTTGGGAGGTCCAGTCAAGGTGAGATGCTACCGTGTTTGCCTATAAGTCAAGGATACGATGACTATTTCCTTTGAACAGGAGTGGACCGTAACAAGAGAGAGCTGACAAGAGTCGTGTTAAGTTCTGCTCAAGAAGACCACCTCGAAGCAAAAGAATCAAATATCTACTAGCCTTCAGAGTAAACTGCAGGAACTCTGGGAGTAGGGAGGAGTGGAAGCCTACGTGGTTCATTCACCCACATCATTTCTTAGCCACAAGTGCCCAGCATGGTAAACAGTGATGTCTCCACACAAATGTGAAACATGGAGTCAGCAAGAGTACACAGCATCATGTATTTTAAGAGTAAGCCCTTAGTTCTTAATCAGTTCTCACATTGGGCCCCATGCTAAAGGGGTCAGACACAGTAACTAGCATGTGAGGGAGATTTGAGGAAAAATGAGATGATAAGGATCATGACCATTCTTTTGGTTCACATACAAAAGCTAGGGGAAAAAAAAGTTATCTCTCACATCTTTCCTTATTGTTAGGCAACTGGATATTTAAAATGAGATTCTTTTTGAGACCTGAAATGGCAGTAGCACTTTGGATGTGTGAACAGAAAAGTCATTGATTTGCCCCTTTTTTTTAAGAAGAAAAGAATCAATGTTAAAATGAAGAGCAAGAAATAAAAATAAAGTTGTAATATTTTTATATAATGAAAGGGCATTGCTTCAACATAATGATTAAATCAATTATTTATAGATTCTATTTCCTTTGATTCATGAATTTGCCTATCTTGTTTCTCTGTGTAATATTACTTTTTAAATAGCTTCTTAGTCTTTAATTTATTATGTCACATGCTAAATATAAGTATTCAAAACTGGTCTCCTCAGCTATTTTTTGCTCATTCAGATCATTCATATGTGATCTGTCAGTAACATTGCCTCAATTATCACCATTATGTAAAGTATGCACATATTAAAAATACCTCTATCTGTGTTCCTTAATATGAACTGGGGTACTTTCTCACTCCAGTGTTAATTAGGGGTGTACGTGTGCATGTGTGCATATGTGTGTGTATGTGTGTGTGTGTGTGTGTGTGTGTGTGTGTGTGTGTAATATAAATTCTGCAACACTCAACTATTCTTTATGGACATTTTCAAGTTATTTATAATACTCTGACACAACCACAACAAGTTTTTAAACTATATCTTGTCAATGGTTTGAAAAATCTATCATTTTCAGTTTGGCTTCACTAATTCACTTCCTCTTGTATGAACCAATTCCTTTGTCCTGTAGGTCCTTCCAATTTATGCAAATTTGTGTCCAAATAATCTACTTTGAACAATGAGTTGCTGCTTGCATGTTAAACACATATAACAATTTCAATTTCATACCATTTATTTCCATCCATGTCTCCAATGATATATTTAACTTTCAATTTTACATCATACTTCTCTCTGAGTGGAGGTATTATATGTAGAATAATATTTTGTGGGAAACATATAATACACTATTAGATGATTTGGGGACCATTTCAGTAGCTAGTGTTGCTGGATGTTGCACACTTGTTTCATGTGATGGAACCACACAGGTATAGGAGAAATTAAGGAGAAAAGATTGAGGGAAATTTCCATTAATTCAAAAAAAAATTCAAAAATATAAATAATGCAGAAATGCTATAAACTAATCAAGAATAGAGTTATAATTATGAGGGAGACCAAAGAGATGTATAAAAAATGAAATGTTATAATAGTGCACTACATGGCTGTATTATCAGTGATATTTACAAAGTTACATTAAGTATACTCAGAATTTTGATTTAATTAAAAATTATATCATAAATGTATTGGTAAGATGAATCTAAGGAATTTCTGCAACCTCCTTAGAGTCAATAATGAAAAAAAAATAATGCCTAAAACTGAAAAAATAGTAAGTAGCTCTATGATACTGTTACTCAGAAAGATGGTAGTAAATACTCAAGTTAGTAAATAAAATACTTAAAAGAAGATTCTTCTGGGGATGACAAATGGTGATGATGCAGTGTGAGTATGAGTATCCCTTTATATAAAACTTCTGTAAAAAAAGAATCTAAAATTTAAAAAGCACATTATTTTAACAAGATAAATTGCAATTTATATTTCTTTACAATTTTAATGTTTATTCATTTTTGAGAGAGAGAAAGAGAGAGAGAGAGAGAGAGAGAGAGAGAGACTGAGACCACGAGCTGGGGAGGGGCAGAGAGAGAGGGAGACACAGAATATGAAGCAGACTCCAGGCTCCGAGCTGTCAGCACAGAGCCTGATGCAGAGCTTGAACCCGCGATCTGTGAGATCATGACCTGAGTGAAGTCGCGCGCTTAACTGAGTGATCTATCCAGGCACCCCTGCATTTTATATTTTTGTGTTTTATTGTGAAATAAATTAAAGAACATCAATATTGGTTGTCTATCTTTAAAATTTTATGTTAAAAATAGATTTTAGGAACAATCTGCGTGTCATATCTATATGTGCATTATACTATCAATCTCAAGCAATTTCATCACTTTGATTTAGCTTCGTAAAGTCTTTACTTACTAAATATACTTAGATCTTTTGAAAAATGTATAATATACATGAAAGATTTGAAGAAGAAAATGCACCAGGTGAACAAAAACAGTGTGTTAAGAGAGGGATTCAGGGATATCTGCATACCTGTTATCAAAAAAAAAAAAAAAAGAAATATATAAATCTAAATTAATCATTTTATTTTCCTAAAAGCTGCTTCTTTATTAAAAAGGAAAATCTGAGGACTATTACAATTTTCAGAAGTTCGCTTTTTTCTTCTCTTACTATTATAGTGGTTGTTAGTTGGCTACTCCTTCTAAAAGTAACTAGAAATGCTGGAATATATCATATATATCATGTATGATATATGGTATTTTTCAAAATAAACACATACACACACACACACACACACACACAACCTCATAAACCCTATAGCACAAATTTAAAACAAGCTTGTTAATTGGTACAAAAGAATCCAGCTGGGAGTTTGTTTGGAATCACATTAAATCTACAGGTCTATCTCATAGTAACTAATAGCTATATGTAGTTTCTTCATTAACCAGCAAAATATTATTATATTTGTTTCAGTCTTCATAGATTTCTTTAGCAGCATTTTGTTGTTTTCATCATGCAAGTCTTGAATGTATTTTTTCAGATTTATACCAAATCATTTAATATTTGAGGGCTAATCTAAGCACACTTTAATGCAAATTCTAATTGCTGATGTATAGATATACAACTGATTTTTGTAGACTGACCTTGCATAGTGTGAAGTTTAAAAAAGTCATATATTAGGTCTAATAGCTTTTCATAGATGCTTTGAAGTTTTCTCCATAGCAAATCATGCTGTCTGTGAATAAAGACAACTTCATTCCCCATTATTCTGGTTATATGGCCGGTAGCAGGTACCAAAGAAAGTATTTCTTTTAGAAATTTAATACTGAATGTATTTTTAGAAGCCAATTTCCATGTAATGTTTCAACTATACGTTGAATTCATTTCAACTATACGTATTCAGTCATTTGATATCTTTCGGGGCTTTTGTTTCCACTAAAAAGCAAAATATCATGACAACGTAAACTTTTTGTCCTTTATTATTTTTAGCTATAATTAGAAGTTCATAAGAAGTTAAATGCAGCAATGCTCATCTATCATAATGCAAGAGAGGGTTTTTGGCATTATGCAATATTACATTTTTCAGTGAGTCTTTTTTTAATTTTTAAATCATATTTAATGTTATAGTATTAATTTTGGAACATGTCTAGTAATTATAGTAATTTAGCAATAAGAATGAGCATGTTTAATACTGTGCTTAGTAGTGGCAAAAGAACAAAATATCTAATATTTATTTCTGTAGGTATCAAATGTGTATTTTCCTGCCTGGATTCAATCTCCTCAGAAAAGGCCAAGCAGATGATAGGCTGTTGTGGAAGGCTTCAGAGTGGCCTGTTCCATACTATCAAATGTAAATACTTTTTGAGGTCTTTCACAGCTTTTCCTCAGAGAGTATGCTTTGAGAGCATTTTTTCTCAAATCTTTGCATCTCTTTAAAATACAACAAAACATTAAAATGTAAACATTGTTAGTAGCTTTTTATGATACATTTCTTTATCTGTTATTGCTATTTAAAGTGAAAACCAATGACATACACACATTTTTGAAGTTATATTTTGCCTGGTAACAGTAGAATAAAAGTTCAAAACACTACTTTTTAAAACTCTTAGATAATAGGCATGAAAGTTACTGTTTTGAATCTGTTCTAATAGGCTTAAAAATAAGCCTGAAGTCAGAAGTTTAGCAAATTTTGAATGTTATCAAATTAAAAAATAAGAATTATAATTATATTATTTAATAATTAAATAACTGTATTATTATTGCATTTATATGGAATAGAATAATCCATTGGCCTGAGAAATAAAGACTTTAAAAAAAGACAAGTAGGTATTTTAACTTGCCAAACATCATTTTGTTATTAAAAGACATCATGTACCTGAAAACATACCTACTGAATTACAATGCTACTGTCAAATAATTTATAAATAACTTTTTCTCCACCCACTTATTGAGGGCTTATAGGTAATTACTTCTTTCCTTTCGTTAATATGTATGAATTTGAGGGTTTTTTTCAGATTCAGTATTTCTTAGGTGTATTTGGAGGGAGGAAGGGTTATGGAAAGCAGTCATAGAATATGCATCCAGTTTTGTTTGCATTATTTCTAGCTGAGTTCAAAGCATCAGTCAAATTTTGATTATTTATACTTTACCTATTGCCTCCTAATTTCTCTTTTCTGCTTTTCTCTCTGTGCTACCCAATTAATCTGTCATTCTATATAATAGTCATTTGCCACTTAAAGCATTATCAGGGTGTTCCTTGTTCCTCTATTCAAATAATATTTCTATAATATATTCCTAAGGTCTTTTGCTGATTATAGACTAAACTGTCTTGGAGTTCTCTTTGTTCCCAATCTACTAGCATAATTTTGCATTTCTGTTTGCAACAGGTTGAAAATAGACAAAATACTATGACATTGACTGCTGTTCGGGAAAATCTAAGTGGCTAATATGGCAATACATTAAATACCTTAGTTGTAGACTGTTGCCCTCAGTTCTCAGTCATGACAACCACAAAATCTGCTTATCAAGCCATCCCTCCTTAAAGATTTTTAATGAATCTACTCAGTGGAAAAAAGAAAGATAGAAATACAAGATCTGTAATCGTTATTTACAAAAATAAATGGTCAAGTAAATAAGTGGGTATGATTTGCTCATATTCTCATATCCTCTCCATGAATGCAGATATATATATATATATATATATATATATATATATATATAATTAAAAAATATAAGTATTTTACAGTAAGTGATATAATGATTGTCTGACATAGTGTCTCTCTTTAAGCTTGTTTGGGCACGTGTAACGTCAATTGAGACCTAATACCTGATGGACAGACACAATAGCAAAGTAAGGGAAGCCAGCTTGCTAAATCTAATAGTTAATCCGATATCTTCTAAAATAATAGCCACCAGACCAGACACTGGTTTCCTAGCAGGAGCACTTTCTTTTTGACAGTTTTTAAGAACTTCTGCAAATATATTCTTCTCTCATCTTGTTTCATGCTTCCTTTGCTGAAGACTCACATTCTGATTCGATTTTTTTTTCCATATTGTAATAGTGTCAGTCATATAGCAAGTAAGCCCAGGGCCATCTCTTTTCTTGTATGACTTAATGGAATGCATTTTTGATGAATTAGAAGTAACTCTTAGATGGTGATCTTTTTTTTCTTTTTTTACTTTTAAGGTTTGGGGTCATGGTGCTCATTAACTTACTCATGTATCAGAGAAAGAACTCTACTTTTATTATTGTGCTAAAAGCACATTTCAGTATCTGAAACAGTTAATGTTAATATTACATAGCAATTATATGTGACAGACACTAAGTGCTTTACATATAATTAACTCATATAATACTTACAAAAATTCTTTGAGGTAAGTTTTGGTTATTATTTTCATTGTACAAATAAGAATATTGAACTACATGCTCTATTATTTATGTACAGGGTAATTTCAAAATTTAAGGAAAACATTATCAATTGCAAGAGAGTCTATCTTGTTTTTATCTTGGCCGAATGTCAGTACCAGATTTCTAGGAGTTTCCAGAGACTAGCATAGATCTATACCAGTCCCTCTGTATGTATGATAGACCAATCTTACACAAAAGTCTACTTCTGTTCTCAAGTGATTCATGAACATTTCTTAGGACACCTATCTGATAGTGAAATTTGGCTTTCTTTTGAACCTATCCCTTTTCTTGCAGACACTGGTAAGTCTTCTTAAGATACAAAATGTCTGAAACCTCAGAATTGAGACATGGGTAAATAGCCTTCCACATATAATTGCAACATTTCTGTAAGCCATCCTCCCAAGTATAAATAGTGATTTTTTAAAAATGTACATCAGACTATGTCATTTCCTTGGTTAAACTTATCCAAATAATGAACAGACTGAGGATATAAACATATTTAAGGTACTATACCTAGCACACATATTTGTTGAAGATATTAAAACACTGATATTAAGCCATAAAAAAGTAGCAAAAATATAAACTAATGAAATTAATGATCAACTTCATTCATGAATATTGTAATATTTATTCTAAATAAATCACTGGTACATTTTATCTAAATATTAGATAATTAAATATTAGAAACTATTTATGCAACTCATTATATTAAGTTTTCCAACAACAAAAATCACTGGATTGTCCTAATAGATACTGAAAAATATAATTGTAATCATAGTACAATAGAAAATAAGTTACTTCTCTAGCTTTATGAAAACTTTATACTTCAGACCAAAAGCCAATATCATGCATAATGGGGATTTGCAATAATCACGTCAGTTGAAATCAGAGAGAAGACTATATCCTCACTGTCCTTTAAGAGTGTTCTGAATGTATTTGCCAATGTAATTAGTCAAGACAAAAGATAAGAGAACTGACATTTGAAAAACGGAAAAGAAATTATTGTATGTAAATAGTAAGAGAAACAGGGAGTTAGCAAAAACAAAAAGCAAACAAAATAAAATAAAACAAAAAACTATTTAGGTGTAATAAGTGATAGGTATTAAAGAGTGCACTTATCATGATGAGCATCTATAATGTATAGAATTGCTGAATCACTGTATTGTTCACCTGAAACTAAAATAACACTGCATGGGAATTAAAAAAATTAAAATACGTACATACATACATACATACATACATACATACTATTTACGAAAAAAATAAGAGAAGGCAGAGAAACTTTTTCATGAAATTATAGAAAAGAAAAAATAGATAAAAAGCTATACTTTGGGTGTACAACTTTGCATATGAAAATTCATCAGTTTTAGTCTTATTTTCTTCGAATCATTCATAAAACCAAGGGAAACTGTTAAATATGTTATGGGAGGGGAGACATGTCATAGCATATATTGAAAAATTCTATGAAATTTCAGTATTTAAAGCACTTTGGTTTGGGACAAAAGGCAGATTCATGAAATATAGTACCTTAGTAGGGACATTATTGTACATGTACTAGTACTTAATGAAAAATGCAAATACACACTAACCGCATAACTTCACTCTTACAAATGGTAGAAAAGCTGGTGATCAAGTTGATTGGAGGTAGGGCAAAGATTTTTTCTCAAAATGCACAATGGGCAATTATTGCCTCAGCTTTAAGGAATGGTTGATGCTACAATGGCTGTTCCCTCTGCCCACCTGTTGATATGTTGGAGGGGCATTATATGTATAATTATAAATATATTTATACACATACACACATTTATATACATATATGCACACATACATATATACACATATACACACTTACATACACATACACACGTATATACACACATACACAGTCTGAATATATATTACAATACATGTATATTGTATTGTGTGCATACATGTACATAAATACAGTGCAATTATATATGTATGTATATATAAGATATATATTATACCTTATATATATATACATTATAATGTATGTGTATATATTATGCACTTCTATGTTTACACACACACACACACACACACACACACATATATATATATATATATATATATATATATACATATTCATATTTGATCTTCAAACTTGAAACCTCCAGCCTGATAATTATATGGAAATACCTATGTGTGTATGCAGTACACACATATTTCTTTATATATATTTAAATATACTATCAAATATGTTTATACTGCATGTATACATCCTTTTAAGGGGGAGTCCCAGTGTTTCTTGGTTCTGGAAAGTAACACAAGAGTAAGAGATGAGGATACTGGGGCCAGGAGAGAGGCTGCGCATGGAGGCTCATTCCTAATGAGATGGAATGCACCGGGCAGGAGGACGGGCCAGCTGTTGACTAACAGACTACCAGCTGTCTGGACATTTCACTGCCCTTTCTCTTGTATAAGGCCTGAGAAAAATGTGTCTGACCACTCCCTGTACTTGTACAGAGCAAATGCTGAAAGCCAACCTTAGATCTCCTACTGATCTCCTACTGATTTGGCAGCCAAACAAACAGAATCCTGATTGCCCATACTCCATACTCAATCCGAAAAAATGAACGTGAGAGGCACCATCCATGTTGCCTGTCACTCGTTCTTCTTCTTCCACTGCTACAACAGTTTGGAAGACCAGAGATATTGCTCAATGCATGCGTTGTGCAATGCCTCAAGGCTTGAAGTGGGTTACGCTGTGTGCCCAAGTCTGGTACTCCCACATATGTGTTAATATACCCTAAATATCAGTTCTTTCCTCTTTAAAAGATTATTTAAAGTAAACCAAGGTGCTACCTTTTTATGTGTGAATAAACTGTAGTAAATTAAGGGAGAATTTAAGAAAACATTTTTTTAAAAATACCAATTTTAGCTAGGCAGTTACAAGGAAGATAACAATTTTATGTACCAAGGCTGTGTGATTTCTCCACGGGCCCCAAGGTAGGAGAGAGATGCCCTCGTTTATCAAAAAAAAAAACTTATCTTGCACATAATGCATAGCTATACAGGTACTATTTGCTATTGTATATAATCCCAGGCAGCAATGGTTCCCCTAAATTCATTATGCTGCAAAGCCATGTAGCCTTACTGAGGTATTAAGTACTGCGGTCATGAAAGCCAAGGCAGGATGGCTCTGAGGTTTACCAAAATCCCTGAAAACATCATCATAAACACAAAGGACATGGTCATGAGAAGTGTTAATGAAAAAGTTTAAGCAAAATTTATAGAATACTAATCTTTACATAGTATATACATGTACTTTTAAGGTGAGCAGCAATCTGCTGTCTGATCCAAGTTAAAAGTCCATTTTATTTTATTTATTTATTTTTAAAAAATATTTATTTATTTTTGAGAGACAGAGTGAGACAAAGTGAGAGTGGGGAGGGGCAGAGAGAGAGGGAGACACAGGATCGAAAGTAGGCTCCAGGCTCTGAGCTGTCAGCACAGAGACCGACTGTGGCTCGAGCCCACAGACTGTGAGATCATGACCTGAGCCGAAGTCGGACGCTCAACCGACTGAGCCACCCAGGTGCCCCAAAAGTCCATTTTAAATATACACTGATACAAATAACAAAGCTAATTAAATATTGGATTATTTACCAAACAGAATAATTTAGATGGAGACTATATTGCTTTGGTGTAGTGGTCAGTTTAGTCACATTATTTTAACTGTAGAACTCTGTAGCATTCGGTTAGTTTAATTAATGATTTTTTGAAATTATTGGTCCAAACCACTGCATGAGCAATCCTTGTTAGGGCAGGCAGTGATTGTCATGGCATTGGACTTAAATCAAATGTGAAGCATTTCTTCCAGTTCTTCCAATAATAGGTTCTGCATATGCCCTTATTTTCTAACTTTTATAAAAATGTTGGTATCAGCTGAAAATGTGCATTGAGACATCATATCAAAAATACATTGGGGGAAAAAGTCATAAACAGAAATGCAGCTGGTATTTTTTCATCCTGCGTTTGACTTGGATGAAAGTTAGACAATTTGGAAAGCTGCATTATGTGTTTTAGGATATATGGGTCCCACACTAGTTGAGTAATGTGCCAGATAGCACTTCAGTGACCTGAATAATTGTTCTGACTGCCCAAATTGGGATTAATTCCTCACAGGCCTGCCAGAAGTTGTTTTCTTAATTTTACTGTTTGGAACCATATGAAAATTTTCTGCATAGTTTTCTACTTTGAGTAGGGACAGATATGAAGACAGTTTGGTAGCCAAACTAGAAGCAGTAAGTAGTAGTGTGTAAGAAGAGAAGCAGCGTGTAAGCTTCAGATTAGTACATTTTTATTATGTACTGCTTCCTACCAGGGAGATTTCTATACAAACATGTGGGTAATAAAATAGGCATAGTAAATCTTTGACAACCAAAATTTTATAATCTGCAAGAAGACAATACTGAAGAGGGCAAACTTAGTGTAGGATATAGGACTTCATTACTAGAAGTTTTCAGGTACTGACCGGCTGACAACTTTATGGAATATGGATATCCATGAAGCAGATATCAGGAAACAAAGAAATACTAGAATAACATGAAAAATGTTCTGTATGCTGCTACATTCTTCTGTGTCAGTTATTCTACCAAAAAAAAAATTACCATAATTTATACCTACATAAACTGGATGGAAAGTGTGGGATAAATATCAATACCACTTTGAGATAAGTAAGCCAAACACTACAAACTCACTAAATAATAAAGTTATAGAATTTTATAAGAAAATATAATTACTTTGTACCTTCTACTTTCTTAGAGCATGATTATTATTTTGGATTTTAGAGCCTTTATGGTCAATTTACATATGTAAATATTTACTTGGCTTTGATTTACTTAGAGAAAATTCAAATTAATCCAACATATTATCCAAAGTCATCAGAATCTTTCAGATCTTGTAAATAAATCATGAATGTGAAAGAGTCTTTACATATTAAGTTATGTATGATAAAGTGTTATCAGAAATATGTATTATGAACAGATTTTTAAGATAAATATTTCAAATTCAGTTTGACTCTAAAAGTTTATATGACTCGCATGTTGTTTGTCAAATATAACTTAATATGAAACATAATTATCATGATAGGGAGGTAAGTCTGAACTGAAATTCCCAAAGCAATAATTATATACATAAATATTAGCGCTTTTTTTTTAATTGGAATAATCTGTGGAATATATACAGCTAATTATATGCTACTAAATGCCACTTAATTTATTTGCAACAGTCATATGAAACATTAAATTAGAGCATTATAAATGAAGGTAAGGGCAGAGCAGCTGCCAAAACAAGATGCCTTCCATTTTCTAATAAGTTTGAAAAATTCTAGATATTAAAAACAACATACAAGTAAGCTAGATGATAAATAAACAAGCGATGCAGAGAGGAAATTGTAAAAATAGACAAAATACTTAAAACTTACCATGGCTTAAATTTATCAATAATCAGTGAAAAAAATATCAAAAGTTAGCAAATTAGAAAAGCATTATTTGCATTAGTTATGTATTTTATTTACAAATAAAATATAATCTATAGTACTTTAAAGTATAAATAAAAATATATTTTAGAAAATTATCATATTGCAGTAATAGTTCCATGTCAGATATTTTGTAATTTTTTATAGTTTTCAGTAATATAAATATTGCATCATTCAAAGAAAATAAAAGATAACACATATTAAATGATGAAATTACACAGAGGTATTTACATAAATGTATTAAATATTAAGAGTAATCCAGTAAATCTAATTAATTAATTGGCATTTGTATTACTTTAAATTTTGGGAAATGTCTCCACTTGCCCCTAAAATTCACTTATGATAAATGTTCTCTGTGAATAGCATCCGTTTAGTTCTCAGACTATTTATGTAATTACTCAATGGCTCTGAGGAATATATTTCTGTGACTTTTGTATTTACCTTTTATTTTTAAAGTTTTTGTAGCTTAGAAGTAAGCTCTGTGCTGACAGCTCTAAGCCTGGAGCCTGCTTCAGGTTCTGTGTGTCTCTCTCTCTCACTGCTCTCCCAACCACCCCGCTCACACTCTGTCTCTCTCTCAAAAATACATAAACATTAAAAAAAAATTTTAAAGAAGTAACAATTTATGAGAATAAAGATATTTATATATATTTTTTTGATTTTTAGAGGAATTTTGTTGTTGCTGTGCTACAGCCATAAAGTCAACATTTTTTTCCCCCAATAAACATTTCCTTGTTATTGCTTATGTTTAAGTTGTCATGAAAATGAAGGTTTCTGTACATTTTTCTAATGAGTTTGAATAAACAAGCACACATTTTGCTTGGATTCATTTTTTTTATTTAAAATTGAATTAAGGTGTTGATTGAATGTATAAGTTAATGATTATACATGGATTTCTTTCTATAATCACTGAATAATTTCTGAATCTCTTCCATCAAAAAGAATGAAAGGGGTATACTTTATTTTGCTTATTTGCCAATTATATACAAGTCTGTTCTGCAAAACCTCCATGCCTCACCTTAGAAGTCATAATTTGCAATTGATAAATACATATTTTGAGTCACTAATCTATATTAAGAAGGTTAGCTAAATATTGTAAGAAAATAAAACAACAGACATAGAAGTACACTCTAAGATTTTCTATTTCTTTTATATGGAATCAAAGCAGAGTTAAAACATTTAAAATTATGTTTTAGCCAATTTTCTAGATATTAAACAAAAAATAACAGATTTGGTAAATGAAGGAAAATGATGTGATTACTCTGTCTTCAGTATTTTACTCAGGCAAATTGGAGTAGAAAGCAAAAGAATCTTTAGCTAAATGTGATCAATAAAGATAATAAAGCTATGTAATTACAGCACATCATCTAACATGCCCCAGATGATGGGGATGTTCACTTTCCTGTTGATTTGTCTAAATTATAGCTTCAACTCTTCCAATTTAACTTGCCTCCTCAAAAAGTCTAAGTGTACCCTACAATGTATTTATCTACCACAGATTGACGTATTTAAAGAAATCACTCCTCCATAGTTAAAAACTGGAATTTGACACACACGAAAATGTGTAAGTATTGCATTTCTAACCTTAAATGGTATTAGAGACATGTTCTTACCAACCATCTGCATAATCTCAATTAAAAATATTCATTAGAATACTTTTACCTTAACTGTTACAATTCACATCTCATGCTGAATATTAGGCATAGTTGAATCATTTCAGAGAGAATATGGAAATTCATATCAAGAGCTTTATACTCAAATTTTTAAATCCAGTAATTATGTTTGCCATTAGGAGGAACTATCTCAAAAGAATTGAAGTATGATTATTTTAAAGGCGTTGTAAAACTGCTGGTAGTGGAGAAAAATATAATAAACTTATTGCTCTAAGTGTTACAGTGTAATTTGGGGGTATGATATGGTAGTTGCAGTAAGAGCAGAAAATAGGAATTCTACATAGGTTACTGAAGAGAGGAAATCAAGATGAAAGTAATTCTGTTTCAGTTGTTTTGTTTCATGTTGATAATAAACTATATAGATGTTTATAGCACCCAACTATGTGAACTAGTTAAAACATACTAAGTATGTATTTATTTGCTGTGAAGTGAATATATTAATAATAACTAAAATGTACTTCAGTGACAATTTATTTTTAATTTCACATGCAGTAGCATAATATAAAATACTGAGCATTTAAGAGAAAGGTTTTCTTCTGGACATTTCCATTTTTTAAAACAGGCTAATGCAAGATTTATTTCATTTTGGCAACCAGTTACTTATAACTCTTTGGAGGTAAAAGAGCATGCTAGAACTAATATCTATTTTTTTACAGAAATATCTACTTTATACCAATCATATACCAAACAGTTTTTTTTGTTCCAATTTTTCTTTTAATTTATTGTTAAATTGGCTAACATACATTATATACAGTGTGCTCTTGGTTTGCCCGTGGTTCATCACTTACATACAACACCCAGTGCTCATCCCAACAAGTGCCCTCCTCAATGCCCATCACCCATTTTCGCCTCTCCCCCATGTCCCCATCAACCCTCAGTTTGTTCTCTGTATTTAAGAGTCTCTTATGGTTTGCCTCCCTCCCTCTCTGTCTGTGACTATTTTTCCCCTTCCCTTCCCCCATGGTCTTCAGTTAAGTTTCTCAAGTTCCACATATGATGAAAACATATAATATCTGTCTTTCTCTGTCTGACTTATTTCACTTTGCATAATACCTACCAGTTCCATCCACATTGCTGCAAATGGCAAGATTTCATTCTTTCTCATGCCAAGTAGTATTCCATTGTGTATATAAACCACATCTTCTTTATCCATTCATCACTTGATGGACATTTAACTCTTTCCATAATTTGGCTATTGTAGAAAGTGCTGCTATAAACATTGGGGTACATGTGCCCCTATAAATCAGCACTCCTGTATCTTTTGGTTAAATTCCTAGTAGTTCTATTGCTGGGTTGTGTTCTATTTTTAATTTTTTGCCACAGTGTTTTCCAGAGTGGCTGCACCAGTTTGCCTTCCCACCAACAGTACAAGAGGGTTCCCATTTCTCCAGATCCTCACCAGCATCTGTTGTTTCCTGAGTTGTTAATTTTAGCCATTCTGACCAGTGCGAGGTGGCATCTCAATGTGGTTTTGATTTGTATTTCCCTGATGACGAGTGATGTTGAGCATCTTTTCATGTATCTGTTGGCCATCTGGATGTCTTCTTTGTAAAAGTGTCTATGCAAGTCTTCTGCCTATTTCTTCACTGGATTATTAGTTTTTCAGGTGTTGAGTGTGGTTAAGTTCTTTATAGATTTTGGATACTAACCCTTTATCCGATATGTCATTTGCAAATATATTTTCCCATCTGTCGGTTGCCTTTTAGTTTTGTTGATTGTTTCCTTTGCAGTGCAGAAGCTTTTTATCTTGATGAGGTCCCAATAGTTCATTTTTGCTTTTAATTCCCTTGCTTTTGGAGATGTGTCGAGCAAGAAATTGCTGCGACTGAGGTCAAAGAGGTTGTTGCCTGCTTTCTCCTCTAGTGTGTTGATGGTTTCCTGTCTCACATTTAGGTCTTTCATCCTTTTGAGTTTATTTTTGTGTGTGGTATAAGAAAGTGGTCTAGTTTCATTCTTCTGCATGTTGCTGTCCAGTTCTCCCAGCACCATTTGCTAAAGAGACTGTCTTTTTTCCACTGGATACTCTTTCCTGCTTTGACAAATATTAGTTGGCCATACATTTGTGGGCCCAATTCTGGGTTCTCTATTCTATTCCGTTGGTCTATGTGTCTGCTTTTTTGTTTGTTTGGTTTGTTTGTTTGTTTGTTTTTGCCAATACTATATTGTCTTGGTGATTACAGCTTTGTAATGCAGCTTTTGAAGTCTGGAATTGTTATGCCTCCAGGTTTGGTTTTCTTTTTCAATATTTTGGCTATTCGGTTCCATACAAATTTTAGGATTGTTTGTTTTAGGTTTGAGAAGAATGCTGGTGCAATTTTTAAAAATTTTTTTAATGTTTATTTATTTTTGAGAGAGACAGAGAGAGCAGGGAAGGGGAGAGAGAGAGAGAGAGAGAGAGAGAGAGAGAGAAAGAGAGAGAATGAATGAATCCAAAGCAGGCTCTGGGTTCTGAGCTGTCAGCACAAAGCCCAACATGGGGCTTGAACCCACAGACTGTGAGATCATGACCTGAGCTGAAGTTGGGTGCTTAACAGACTGAGCCATCCAGGGCCCATATGGTGCAATTTTGATTGGGATTGCATTGAATGTGTAGATTGCTTTGGGTAGTATTGACATTTTAACAATATTTATTCTTTCAATACATGAGCATGGAATGTTTTTCCATTCCTTTGTGTCTTCTTCAATTTCCTTCATAAGTTTTCTATAGTTTGCAGCATACAGATCTTTTACATTTTGGTTAGGTTTATTACTAGGTATTTTATGGCTCTTGGTGCAATGGTTCTTGGTGTAAATGGGACCAGTTTCTTGATATCTCTTTCTGTTGCCTCATTATTGGTGTATAGAAATGCAACTGATTTCTGTACATTGATTTTGTACCCTGCGACTTTGCTGAATTCATGTATCAGTTCTAGTAGCCTTTGGTGGAGTCTTTCAGGTTTTCCATGTAAAGTATCATATCATCTGCAAAATGTGAAAGTTTAACTTCTTTGCCAATTTGATGCCTTTTATTTCATTTTGTTGTCTGATTACTGATGCTAGGACTTCCAACATGATGTTAAACAACAGTGGTAAGAGTGGACATCCATGTCGTGTTCCTGGTCTCACGGGGAAAGTTCTGTTTTTCCCCATTGAGGATGATATTAACTGTGGGCTTTTTATATATAACTTTTATGATGTTTAGGTACATTCCTTCTATTCTGACTTTCTTGAGGGTTTTTATTAAGAAAGGATGCTGAATTTTGTCAAATGCTTTTTCTGCATCTATTGGCAGGATCATATGGTTCTTATCCTTTCTTTTATTAATGTGATGTATCACATTGATTGATTTGCGAATATTGAACCAGTCCTGCAGCCCAGGATTGAATCCCACTTGATCATGGTGAATAATTCTTTCTATACGCTGTGGAATTCGATTTGCTAGTATCTTGTTGAGAATTTTTGCATCCATATTCATCAGGAATATTGGCCTGAAATTCTCCTCTTTTACTGGGGTCTCTGGTTTGGGAGTCAAGGTAATGCTGGCTTCACAGAATGAGTCTGAAATCTTTCTTTCCATTTCTATTTTTTTGAACATCTTGAGAAGGGTAGGTATTAACTCTGCTTTGAATGTGTGGTAGAATTCCCCTGAGAAGTCATCTGGCCCAGGACTCTTATTTGTTGGGAGATTTTTGATAACATATTCAATTTCTTCACTAGTTATGGGTCAATATCAAATTTTTAAAACTCAATAGCAAAGACAAACTAACAAACAATAAACAAAAACCTAAATATCCTGATTAACTAAGATGGTCTAAGGACTTGAATGTACATTTCTTCAAAATGTCTTTGAACTTTCTTCTAAAGACATACAAATAACCAACAGGTATATGTAAAAAGGCCCAATGTCACTAATCATCAGAGAAATGCAAATCAAAACCACAATCAGCTATCACTTCACATCTGTCAGGTTGGCTATTATAAAAAAAAAAAAAAAAAAAAAAAAAGAAGGGGTTTGGTGAGGGTGTGGCAGAATTGGAACTCGTGCTATGGAAAATAGTATGGAGGTCCTTCAAAAAATTAGAAGTGTAACTACCATATGATCTAGAAATTCCACTGTAAAGTTTTTATTCAAAAAAATTGAAAGTAGGATCTTGAAGAGATATTAGCACTCCCAAGCTTCATTGCAGCACTATTCACAAGAGCCAAGATGTAGCAACTACTTAAGTGGTCATTGACAGATGAGTGGATAAAGAAAATATGGTATACACATACAATGTAATACAATTCATAATCAAAAAGAAAAAGAGGAAATTCTACAATATGCAACAACATGGATAAATCTTGAAGATGTTAAACTAAGTGAAATATGCCAGTCACAAAAAGGCAAATACTGCATAATTCCCCTTGTGTGAGGAATCTAAATAATCAAATTTATTGAATGAAAGAGTGGAATGGTGGTTTCCAGGGATCGGGAAAGGGGGAAATGGGGAGTTACTAATCAATGGGCATATAGCCTCAGTTAAATTTGATGAATAAGCTGTACAGATCTTCTATGTGACATTGTACCCATGGTCAGCAATAATGTATTCTGCTTCAACAAATTGTTAAGAACTCATGTTAAGTGTTCTTACCACAATCCAATAAAATATTAAAAATAAAATAATTAAAAATCAAGTTTTAGATTGCATTACCTAAATAAGAACTAGCTGTAAACATTCCTTGTCACTTATGTGCTGACAAAAGGATGGGCTTTCTCTAAGAAAGCTTACATGAGTTTAAATGTTGTATTCCTTTTAACATCTTAGTCAATTAATTTATGGTGAGTCTTTGACCTATTCCAATATTGCAGGCTTTGTTTTAAAACACAAATATTTCCAAACCCATATATCATACCCATATATCATTTACTGAATTCCCTCAGGTTTTTAATGGCTAGAGAGAAGCCAGCCTTTTTTTTTTTTTTCAATTTCTCTCCTCAGTCTTTATCAAAATATAATATGTTTTATATTTACTTCTGTAGGTGAAAAACTCAATATGAGCAGATTCTCCTTGACATATGAACCAGGGATCTAGAAAAAGAAAGGATAACAAAAGATTTATTTTTCTGATTACGGTACTAATCACTTATTCTTCCTTGAGAAGAAACTTTTTAGAGTGAAAGTGGGGAAAGAGATGTATTATTTTATAGAATGCTTGCATTTTTCTTTAAGCTTTCCTTGTTTTCTATTTTTTCTTTCTTTTTTTAACATTTCCTTCTATGTTATCTGGTATATACTTTTTTCAAATTTCGTGTGATAAAAATATGTTACACACACACAGGTGCGTGCAATATTCACACACTGAACTCATAACCTGAAATGTCTTTGTAGCCCTTTTGACCCAGATTCTTATTCTTCAAAAACACCTAGCCTTAATTATTTTATCTGCTTCTGTTGCTGCTATTTGCTTTTGGGAATTCAGGAACCATTCTTCTGGAAATTCAGGAACTACTTTTGTTTACTTTTTAATTTTTACCTCCACAATATTAAGGGTATCTCTTTAGTCACAGACAAATTGAACCAGACAGTTGTGAAAAAACTCAAGGTAGACTTTATCTCATATTTGGAGTCTAAAAAAATAAGTCTGGTCTGAATAACTAAAGTAGAATTTAAGCATCTCTCTTCCCAGGTTCCCTACATGTTTTAACCTGTTTGGATTACACATAGACTCATCATTAGCAATTTACAGGGGACATATTTCCCTGTTCAAAACTAAGTCACTGTTACAAAAACACATTCTTTTCTTTAATTTTATTTAAAATATAATTTGCTAATGGTTCAAAGTTTGATTTTCTTTATTTTTAATATTTGTTTCAAATATTCCCAGACACTTTCTCTTCACTTTTTTTTTTTATTTTGAGAGGGACAGAGACAGTGTGAGTGGGGGAGGGGCAGAGAGAGAGAGAGACAGGGAGAGAATCCCAAGCAGACTCTGGGATGGCAGCACAGAGCCCGACTCAGGGCTCAAACCCATGAAACGATGAGATCACGACCTGAGCCAAAACCAAGTCAGCAGCTTAGCCTACTGAGCCACCCAGGCACTCCTGTCTTCACTTTTAGATGCTCATTAAAAATTGAGTGTGAGCCATCTAAGTGTTAATTCTTATTTCCCGGAGCTTGTAATGTCTCCCATGTTTTTATCTATCTTTAAAATTTTGCTCTGCTTCCTGGTAAGAAAGAAATAGAGGTAAGAAACGTGTGTTTTATGAACATTGCTCTGCGGAGATTTCAAGAAGATTTTGTCCCATTATTCAAAAAATGTTAGGATCTGTGAAACTATAAAAAGAAGAGAAACTTACTCTGTTTTTGTTTTTGTGTATTTTCTAGTTCATGAATGTTGTTCTATGGAAGTATGAATTTCCGTAAGCAGTACAGTGAAGGTCAGATTAGAAGAAACATGACCAAGATTAAAACTATTTTATTATAGTTTATTTTAAAATTATGCATGGTTTTACTTTAATGAGAATATGTATCAAGTGTGTCAATGTCAACTTGAGTACGCTTAAATTAACACTCAATTGGTTTAAAAAGTTCAAATACTCTTTATCGTAATACTCTATATTCTACATAATCTGAATATTTCATGAAGGCTTGCAATTATTTTCAATACTTATTGCAAATATGGTTATTCTAAACAATGTTCAAAGGATGAAAAAAGACTTGGAAATGTACATGTTATTCATCCTGTAGTAATACCTAATTTATATACATCAGCACAAGTACAGTTAATAAAAACTAGCCCCCATTTGTTTTGATAACATGGAGAATATTTTTCTATCTTGGCTGTTCAGTTAGTTCAAGAGTTGAAATTTTGAAGGTTATAACGTCCTGATAAATGGTAAATTGTTATATTAAATTCTATATTTTGAAAAGAACTGGAAACCAGAAAGGCAAATGATGTGTTTTTTTTTTTTTACTATTTCTACCCTCTAATAATATATTCATCAGAAGTAAGTCTTTTATCACTGTTTAGAAAAAAAATCATTTATCTTCTACCATACACTTTTATTACATTTATGAGTAGTAAAATTTCAGTTGTAAATTGTATGCATTGTCAGTCCAATACCTTTTTTCCCCTGGAAATGTAACTTTGAACCTGAAAAGTATAAATTGCCAAAAAATAGACATACTAATAAAGTACAAAATTTAAATTGCTTTCTTGAAAACTGTACAACTTCTATTAAGCTATTTTGATTTATGATTCAGAAATTTAGAAGCAATGGATAGTAGTATTTCATGCACAATAATGGAACTTATACTTCAACATGTCATATTTTTTTACAATCTCTAAAATCTGGATGCATTTTTCTTTCAAAGATGCATATTAAGAGGATTCCAAAAAATTTGGACAGTAATTAAATTATTTTATGTATAGCCCTAGATATTATGAATAAATATGTATATAATAAGGCAAATACATTTATATTATATGCTTCACAGACAGAAGTATCATATACAGATTAAATTCTGACACTTCCAAGGGTTGAATGGGGAAAACAGGGGCAATGAAATATAATTAGTACCTTTGTAAGTAGATATAATGCCTAGCAATTCAAAAACAATTAGTAAAATTGAAGTTGTATATATCTTGTGTCCCAGAAATTCTGCTTGGGACATAAAGTAGAGAGTTATCCCACATATGCTCTTATAGAGACATGTTCAAGAATGTTCACTGTAGCATCATTTGTAATAGAATCTTCTATGCCCTGAATATTTGAGAAATAACAGCTTTCTTAGACATAACCAAAACTATAAGAATAATTGCTAACATACCTACTCTGTAAAAAAATAAAAGAAGTGCCTTCTGGCAGAAATACTGTATCACAGGTAGACATATAAAATGAAATGAATAGAAACAAAAAGATGGTACATTGAAATTTATTATTTTTTTTCTGACTAGCAACAAAAATACTAGACAAGATGCAGCACTGTATTATGTGTTTATGTCACATTTAAAAGAGTTTTACAATAAAAGCACAAAGGATAGGAGGAAAGAATTGGGAATATAAAGTTGTAATATTATTACACTACCTGTGAAGTAGTGTAATATTATGTGAATGTAGACTGATTAATTTAAAATATTTATGGTAAACCCTAGGGCACCCTGAAAAAATTAACAATAAGATGTATGTAAAATAAGTTAATAGAAGAAGCAAGGTAGAATCCGAAGAAAATGGTCAGTTATCAAAACAGAAGGCAGGAAAGAGGGGAAAAAGAGATAACATGTACATATAGAAAAGAGCTGGAAAGATAATATCAATACATTAAATGTGAATGGTCTAAGGATTCCTGTTATGGGACAGAAATTGTCATACTTGGTAACAGGAGACAATTATAGGTTAAGTTAGAATTTAGCTGCTGAATTATAAAATAAAAATGTATGCAACCTCAGTGCATATGATTATATAAATAAGACAAATACATACATTTAAGACTAATTTTTTTGCAAGCTTCAAATTAGATTGTAGACCAACTGAATGGTTTTGGTATTAACATATGTGTTTGCTCAATATTACTTTTCTTAGGTTGTGAAAAGTTAACGTGCAAAATAAAATGTAATATGCTTTACCAAGGTATTTAACCCTGTGTTTTAAAACTTCAAATATATATAAATACATATGTGTGTGTATACAGACATGCCAATATATGTATATATACATATATGTATATGTGTATACATATATGTATACATACACATATGTATATATGTATACATACATATGTATAAATACACGCATGTATATGTGTGTACATACATATGTATGTATACATGTATGTGTATGTTTATATATATACATATATCGGCATGTCTGTATTCATACAGGAAGCATCAGGGTATTCGGCTAAACACAAAGAATCTAGAAAATAAGCATATAGTTAAATGTGCTGTCTGGGAAAAGTCACGTGAATTCAATAAAGCAATTTGTGGCTTAAATGTATTTTATGCATTTTTTATATAACTTTGTATTTTACAAAATTCAAACCATTCTCTACCAAATTAGAATAGCAATTGTGTATAGGGAACAAAATTTAAATGCATAGGGGTAAAGTACTTAATTCCATGGAAGTAAAAATACGTAAAAAGTAGGGGAATTGCTCTAATACAGGGCCTGGAGCATGTACTGGTTGCTGGTTTAGATTCTCAAATAAAGGCTCCAATAGCCTCTCCTCAAAATGTGCAAGGCTCGGGGACCTGGGTGCCTCAGTTGGTTAAGCGTCTAACTCTTGATTTCGGCTCAGGTCATGATCTCACTGTTCATGCGATGGAGCCCTAGGTCAGGCTCTGTGCTGACAGCACAGAGTCTGCTTGAGATTCTCTCTCCCTCCCCCTCACTCTCCCCCTCCCCAAATTGTGCCTCTGTCTTTCAAAATAAATAAATAAACATTTTTTTAAAGGCAAGGCTCAATATAAGCAGTTGGCATATGTGTACATTTGTATTTCATTTATTATGAGTTCAAATTATTCTCTAAATTTCAGTCTTGGCAATCCCTTCAGAAGCATCCTATTCGGAAATATTCCCTTATGTTAATGGGCTTTCTGGGTTCACTGACAGAGCATTGTCTGGGAGCTTCCTTAGAACCAACTCATATCGTTTGGGAGTCCATTAAATCCTAAAACTATATAGGAACTATTTTCACATAAAAATGCTAACTGTTTTCTAAAGTTAGTACTTCAACACTATTTGTTGGAAAGTCTATTGAAAACTAGATAAGCTGTCCCTATGCCAAAACCCCACTGGTTGGTTCATATCATTTATATTGTTTCACTGTAGGAGAAAAGTTGGATTTACTAGTTGGCCATCAAATAAAAACAGTATTAAAACTAAAAATAGTTCTCTGATGAAAACTCATCAAATATTTATAAACTCTCTAAAGAAGAAAAGAACTTAAAACCTTATCTAACAGAAAAATAATTGAAGCAATGTACATAATAAAAATAGTACATTTTCTATTAGTGGATATTATACATTATGGTTTTATAAGTTTCAAAGCTTTCCTTTCTATTCTTACCTTCCTTCATAAAGGATATGGTGTTAAAAATTTTTATTGGATCTTGATGGATATATTCTCCCTTTTCTAAATTTATACTAACTATAATTTTGTTACCAGCCATCCAGAAAAGGATTACAGATTGACCCAGGACAGAGAAAGGAAAACAAACTGTGTCTCCATGGACATGAACCACAGAACAAAATCTGTGGCCTTCTAAAATGTAAACAGAGAGGTAGAAAGTAGGAGGAAAATAGCATGTCCTGAAGACAGTTTGTGTGTTTTAGAAACTTCAAAATTTTAAGGCTACTAACTTGTGAAGGATTTTCAAAAAGTTATAAGTAAGTCTTTTTGTCCTTATTTTCTTTGTGATAACAAATACTATGATCCCTTGCTTGAACTCTTGCAGTTGATGCCCAAACGCTTTTTATCATTCTTTTCTTGTTCTTCAAATTTTATTTTTTTATAAAAAAATAAACAGAACCCACTTAAGACCAAAACCAAATGTCATTCCCTTGTACCCCTTTGTTTGACACACTGCTCCTGGTCCCCCAGCCCCACACACATGGGAATCTGTATCACAGGTAATAAGGAAGAGCCCTTACGGGTTTAAGTATCATTTACCTGAATGAATCTCTGGCATTATCGCCTAAATTTTTCTCCTTGCTCATTTTGGCCCAGCTTCTCTGGCCTTCCTACTATTCCAGACCACACTTCTGCACCGTGGCCTTTGACATTACTCTCTCCTCTACCAGGAATGCTTTTGGCTATATGCCTATGGCCTCTTATTTCTTTCAAGTCAGTGCTGAAATACTACTCTCCAGAGACGTGTTTCCGGTTCTTCTTTTCTAAAATAACATCACCCCTGTCACTCTCTAATCACTTAGACTGTTTTCGTTTTCTTCACAGCTTCTTTTATTATCTGATTTCATGTCTATGCATTTATCTAATACCTTATCAAATAGGATATAAACCTTATGAGTGCAGATATGTTATTCTCTTAGTTCACTGCAGAATCCGTCACAAATAGAAACGTAACTGCTCTAGTTATTGCTCTGTAATATTTTTTGGAATATATGGATGAATGAATTAAAAACTACTGAAAATAAAAGCACCCCCCCTGTCAAGTTTATTATCATTTTCATTGTGTGAAATGATGGTCCTCAAAGGACATGCCCGTGATTAATACCCTCCCCTGATTTGTGAGTGATGCCTATAATTTCCTTCTAGATAGAATATGGCAATAGACTATGGTAAAGGGGTTGGAGTATCACTCCCATTTTTCATGATATTGTTTGAAATTAAGGAAATCTGGTCTAGGAGGCTCTAATCTTAGTCTGATGGCAAGAAAAGATACCAATGCTGCAAATGGGATCTCATAATCAGGGATACCTGGACTTTTAATGTGTGTTAACAAAATACCTTTTGTGTTCATGAGAAATACCTAATTCCTAAAAAATGTATGGCTGAAATTGGTAAGCCCATCTCGACTCAGATAGCTGGCATACCATGTTTTGTCCATGTGCATGTGTGTGTGTGTGTGTGTGTGTGTGTGTGTGTGTGTGTCTGTGTAATAATGAATAGCAAATGAATATAAATTACCAAAAATAAAAACAAAAGTATAATATTGATGATCAGCCTGAGAAACTATTGAGCCAGAAACTCTGGCTTTGGCCAGAGCATGACCTCAGACACAGATAGTCTTCAACTGTGACCTATTATAACAACAAAGTGATTAATAGAGCTAACAGTCTGATTTCCTAGACAGTTTTGTCTGTTGTACAAAAAGAAGAACTGGGTCTTTCAGAGGAACTGGCTTGTTACAGAGGATCTTCAGGGTTTCTTAGAAACATGAGGATTGCAGGAAGAAATATTTAACTTCCTACTGATAATAGCAGGATACATTTACTTATTGGAAAATTTTGAAAGACTAAATCAAAAACAATATATAAAAATATATTTTAAGGTAATATGGTATAATATCAAATGTGCTATCAACCAGTTTGATAAAATTAAGTGTATTTTGAAGGTTTATTGTTTTATTTTTCATAACAAATAAAATAATGTTAGTGGCTTAAAACAGCATTCATTTGTTAGCTCATGATTTATAGATCAGATGTTGGGAATGGTGTTTTTGGATTCTCTGCTTAGGCTAAAAACAGGTGGGGGCCTAGGTGCATGCTCAAGGGCCTTTTCCAAGCTCTTTCCTTTCTTTGGCAGAATTTATTTCCTTAGACTTGAGAACTGAATTTCTGTTTGCTTCCAGGCTATCGGATGAAGACTGCTTTCAGCATCTAGAAGCCACTCTTAGGCCCTTGTCCTGCAGCTTCCTCCAGCTCAGCAAGAAGGGACTTTCATAATGTTAAATCCTTCTCATTGTTTGAATCTCTCAGACATTCTTTGCTGCAACTGGCTAAAGAACACTTAGGCCTACCCAGATCATCTCTCTGTCTTAGGGTCAAGTAGTAACTTGAGTTCTATCTACAAAATTTCTCTTGGCATATAAGGTTGCATAATCATACGAGTAGCACTTGGGGGGGGAAAGATCATGCGAGCCACCCTGGAATTCTGCCTACCACAGAAAGCCAACCACCTAAGAGGAAAAGCATAATGGTTTAATTCAGTTAGTCTATTTTCAGTGATTTCTGAATACTGATCGGTAATATTATGCTTAATAGAAAAATAGTGTGTGGTTGAATATTTGACAACTAATTGATATCTGAATAAATGGCAGTTTTCAAATTGCTATCAAATAGCATCATCACAAAATATTAAAATAATGTAAAAATAATTATCTCAATTTGCAGTCTATCTACTAATCTTAATGTAGCTTACCTAGAATTCAAGTAATGAGAAGTTTGTAGTTGGTAGTTATGTTAATCCAGTGAACTATACATTAGAATGAACATCTATAGCATACTAGTCGACTCACATCCAGAAACAAATGTAGAATGACAAGCCATAAAAAGCTTTACAGACTTGCAATAAAATTTTCTACTTAGCTGCATTCATATTTATGGAAGGCAGCATTTATAATTTAAGTAAAGGGAAATTGGGAAATAAGTCCATTTGTGTATTTCAAAGCAAAATGTATTATTAATTTTATTACATAAGTAGATTAATTTGCTTGGAGAACAAACTTTCTCTCTTTGGAATTACATTATTTTTTATTTACCCTTAGGGGAAAAACATTAAAAACAATTATACTTGTAAATATATATTAAAACAGAATCAGAACAGATTAAGTGTAGAAGTTAAGTAAGCTTCATATTTACTTAGTAAAGAAAAACTATTGCATTAAATAGGAAATTTTCTTCTGACAAAATAAGTCATAAATATGTGGATACTGTATTTGTTTGAACTAGATTTTGGTTCTATTTTTAAATGCCTTTACTGAGAAATAATTTATTCACTGAACACACTCACATTAATGTTCCATTTGCTCTTTTAGGATTAATTTGGAGCTTACACATGTATTTTATGAATACTTTTGATTTTTTTCCCATTTTTCCTTATGTTCTCTTTAAAGAATGATAAATGTTCACTTGTTCATTGTAGAGTATACAACATAAAAGTTTCAACTGACATATTAGAAATACAGCAAATAATGAGTAAATATAATACAAAAATACAAATACATCTGGTTTTTAGTTATAATCCAGGTAGATGTAACTAATTAATAGCAGTATCTTTTCTCTTTTGCCTGACCAGTGCAAATATAAATTATAATGAAAGTATAATACTCATTTAGGTCCATTCATATCTATCTAAATTTATAAATAAATAATATTTACTTAAGATACTTAAAATTTTACTTCCATAGCCCAGTTAGTCAAAGTACATAATGATGTCTTTACCAGATCTAAAGCTTTCACTCTGTAAATGTTTTGGAAAATGTCCATAGATTGGTGCAAAGTTTCATAGCAGGACCATCTCATGCCTCATTTGCGTAGTAAGTGTAATACCTCATTACTCTTCCAAAGTAATATCGAAAGGAATAACTATGCAACTTAAATATCTATACATATGTATGACTCTGACAACATTCCCAGGAGAAATTAAGACTTTGATTTTTAGTATTTAGAAAACCTGTCTTCTCTTAGCAAAGAGCTCAGTTGCTCTTTGTGAAGCCCCACCACTACTTCCTTCTGAGTAAGCAGTTATTTCATGTTAAATACCCTCTATAAAAATTTCCTAGTATTCTGTATTTATGTGTATGGCCTCTTCCTCCCAGGCCAAAAAGCTATGCTTGAAGACAAAATGAAGGATTAGTGAGAGGACTGACTTTAGCAAAATGGTAGGGTAGGCAGCTCCAAACTTGGTCCCCCACAGACAAAATGGGAAAAACAAAACAAAACTCTCAAAGCAACATTGTTAGAACTTCGGAAAACAGTAAAAGATGTAAAATAACTAACATGCCAAATCATGAAAGAGGCAACTTGGAAATAGTAGGAAAGCTTTATATCTTTTTTAATGGACCTTGACTTATTCCCTACCTGTTGCAGTGTCCATCTTGAAACAGCAGCAGCCTGTGTTCCCAGTGTGGGACCATGGTTTCTGGTTTTGGAAAGGCCAGATCACACTTATTTGCAATCTGTTCTAATTGCTCTGAGGGCTTCCTGATGAACTGGCACGAGGTGTTCCTTCGTCTCTGTATGCCTAACTCAGAATTTAGGCTGGAAAAGTAGCAGGCATTGCTCAGAAATGCCACAGGTGACCTAACAACCAACATGTGCCTGAAAGATAAGATTATAGTCAAGGCATAAACAGCCAAGAGCCAAGAGAGGAAAGCTGTTTATAAATGATTTATGGATTACCTACTGTTTGTGATTATTTGTGCCACTTTTCTATTAACACAGATAAGCCAGTCTTATTTAGCATTTTCCTAAGTAATCTTGAATGAGAAACGCACTTTGAATTTGTGATGAATTCTGATTATAACAAGTGCCCCTGAATAGTGACATGTCCATAGGGCATAGACTACTAAAAGTGCTCACAAATTTTGGGTGGCCAAGAAAATAGAACTTTATTTTTTATTAAAATTTTTTTAAATGTTTATTTATTTTTGAGAGAGGAAGAGAGACAGAGAGTGAGTAGGGGGAGGGGCAGAGAGAGAGAGAGAGAGAGAGAGAGACAGAATCTGAAGCAGGCTCCAGGCTCTGAGCTGTCAGCACAGAGCCCCATGTGATGTGGGGCTTGAACTCATGATCTGTGAGATCATGACCTGAGCCAAAGTCGGATGCTTAACCAACTGAACCACCCAGGTGACCCCCAACTTTTATTTAAATGTTTTTTTAATGTTTATTTATTTTTGAGAGAGGGAGATAGAAAATTGTAGAAGATAAGTTATAAAATTTTAGTTTTAATACCATTCCATAGATTTCCTAGTCTGAGCCCAATTAAGGCAGAAGTAAATTAATGTCCAAATATACTAAATCCCTATTCCTAATTTTGGTAGACTTTAGAGCTTCTTGTTATGCTCAGCTGTCTATGCCATCTTCCTATCCTAATTCTCAGCAATTCTATACTAGATAGAAGCATTTTTTAAACTCATACTAAAAGAAAAGCTGAGATACTATAGTTCTAGTTTTTATACCCAAACGGTTTGTTATTTTTAAATGTCAGTATTTTTAAAATACTGGTTTGTATTTGTGTATTTTGGATTTTTTGTAAGACATTGTGCAAAACAATCCACAAAATAATTCTTTCTGACAAAAGAACCTTAAGCATTATAATCAAAAATAATAAAGTTACAACTAGGGACCTAAGAATGTATATATACAAATAAGTATGTAATCTGAAAGTCTAATGGCATCAGTAAGAATTTATAAAGCTTGCTGCACAAATATTAAAGGAACATAAATGTGAAAAATTATAAATCCCTTATTCAATAACTGCTAACATAATCTTCAGAGTAGAAAAGCAGTCTTTATGGAAAGAGACAAGCATAATTCTACCATGCTCTCAATCTTCTGGTATCTCAAATCACAAAATAAAAATAGAACAAATAGCCCTTTTAACATTAAAAGGTTTCATATATAAACTTTTAGTAGATAAACAAAACATCCCTTCAGGATATGATCATCATTTCTATGATAACTCTTATAATGTACACTATAGCCAAACTTAACTGTAATGAATTCCTTAGCAAAGTATTTTATATAACTTTAAGAGCTTCATCATAAGTAAAGGCAATCTGAAGGATACTTGATTAAGTCTCATTAGAATTTGCAGTGGAAAGCATGTCAATATTTTTGCTAATTAAATTTTTACTAAATCCCCATATTTGCAATGCAACATTTTATTCCTTGAGGAATTCACATTCATTTAGGAATACCAATAACACGAAAGTATTTTTAAAAAGATATAGATGATAAGCTCTATTTATAGAAAACGGTTTGATTTAGAAAGTAATCCTGACAACTCTTTCACTTTTTCACATTTCCTATATCACTATAGTTAGCCAAATTAAACTAAAAAACACACAGAAGAAAGGGCAACTATAAATAAATCACATTTTCCGTTTTTCAATTTCTTTATCTTATGCAGCATTTGATTCCTATGAAAAACAGAAACAGGAACTGCAACAGTCTAGCTAGGTTGGAGACCTCAGTGGTAAAATAGTGTAATTTCTAGACGCCAGGGAGAAAAGTGTTTTAAATTATTAACTATCCTTTATTTTTTATTTATTTTTTTTCAATATATGAAGTTTATTGTCAAATTGGTTTCCATACAACACCCAGTGCTCATCCCAAAAGGTGCCCTCCTCAATACCCATCACCCATCCTCCCCTCCCTCCCACCCCCCATCAACCCTCAGTTTGTTCTCAGTTTTTAACATCTCTTATGCTTTGGCTCTCTCCCACTCTAACCTCTTTTTTTTTTTTTCTTCCCCTCCCCCATGGGTTTCTGTTAAGTTTCTCAGGATCCACATAGGAGTGAAACCATATGGTATCTGTCTTTCTCTGTATGGCTTATTTCACTTAGCATAACACTCTTCAGTTCCATCCATGTTGCTACAAAGGGCCATATTTCATTCTTTCTCATTGCCACGTGTATATAATTTTGTATATAAACCACAATTTCTTTATCCATTCATCAGTTGATGGACATTTAGGCTCTTTCCATAATTTGGCTATTGTTGAGAGTGCTGCTATAAACATTGGGGTACAAGTGCCCCTATGCATCAGTACTCCTGTATCCCTTGGGTAAATTCCTAGCAGTGCTATTGCTGGGTCATAGGGTAGGTCTATTTTTAATTTTCTCACGAACCTCCACACTGCTTTCCAGAGCGGCTGCACCAATTTGCATTCCCACCAACAGTGCAAGAGGGTTCCCGTTTCTCCACATCCTCTCCAGCATCTATAGTCTCCTGATTTCTTCATTTTGGCCACTCTGACTGGCATGAGGTGATATCTGAGGGTGGTTTTGATTTGTATTTCCCTGATAAGGAGTGACGTTGAACATCTTTTCATGTGCCTGTTGGCCATCCGGATGTCTTCTTTAGAGAAGTGTCTATTCATGTTTTCTGCCCATTTCTTCACTGGGTTATTTGTTTTTCGGGTGTGGAGTTTGGTGAGCTATAAATAGATTTTGGATACTAGCCCTTTGTCCGATATGTCATTTGCAAATATCTTTTCCCATTCCGTTGGTTGCCTTTTAGTTTTGTTGGTTGTTTCCTTTGCTGTGCGGAAGCTTTTAATCTTCATAAGGTCCCAGTAGTTCATTTTTGCTTTTAATTCCCTTGCCTTTGGGGATGTGTCAAATAAGAAATTGCTACGGCTGAGGTCAGGTCTTTTCCTGCTTTCTCCTCTAGGGTTTTCATGGTTTCCTGTCTCACATTCAGGTCCTTAATCCATTTTGAGTTTATTTTTGTGAATGGTGTGAGAAAGTGGTCTAGTTTCATCCTTCTGCATGTTGTTGTTCTGTTCTCCCAGCACCATTTGTTAAAGAGACTGTCTTTTTTCCATTGGATATTCTTTCCTGCTTTGTCAAAGATTAGTTGGCCATACATTTGTGGGTCTAGTTCTGGGGTTTCTATTCTATTCCATTGGTCTATGTGTCTGTTTTTGTGCCAATACCATGCTGTCTTGATGATGACAGCTTTGTAGTAGAGGCTAAAGTCTGGGATTGTGATGCCTCCTGCTTTGGTCTTCTTCTTCAAAATTACTTTGGCTATTCGGGGCCTTTTGTGGTTCCATATGAATTTTAGGATTGCTTGCTCTAGTTTCGAGAAGAATGCTGGTGTAATTTTGATTGGGATTGCATTGAATGTGTAGATAGCTTTGGGTAGTATTGACATTTTGACAACATTTATTCTTCCAATCCGTGAGCATGGAATGTTTTTTCCATTTTTTTTATATCTTCTTCAATTTCCTTCATAAGCTTTCTATAGTTTTCAGCATACAGATCTTTTACATCTTTGGTTAGATTTATCCCTAGGTATTTTATGCTTCTTGGTGCAATTGTGAATGGGATCAGTTTCTTTATTTGTCTTTCTGTTGCTGCATTGTTAGTGTATAAGAATGCAACTGATTTCTGTACATTGATTTTGTATCCTGCAACTTTGCTAAATTCATGTATCTGTTCTAGCAGACTTCTGGTGGAGTCTATCAGATTTTCCATGTATAATATCATGTCATCTGCAAAAAGTGAAAGATTAACTTCATCTCTGCCAATTTTGATGCCTTTGATTTCCTTTTGTTGTCTGATTGCTGACGCTAGAACTTCCAACACTATGTTAAGCAACAGCGGTGAGAGTGGGCATCTCTGTCGTGTTCCTGATCTTAGGAAAAAAGCTCTCAGTTTTTCCCCATTGACGATGATGTTAGCTGTGCGCTTTTCATAAATCGCTTTTATGATCTCTAAGTATGTTCCTTCTATCCCGACTTTCTCAAGGGTTTTTATTAAGAAAGGGTGCTGAATTTTGTCAAAGGCCTTTTCTGCATCAATTGACAGGATCATATGGTTCTTATCATTTCTTTTATTAATGTGATGTATCACATTGATTGATTTGCTAATGTTGAAGTAGCCCTGCCTCCCAGGAATGAATCCCACTTGATCATGGTGAATAATGCTTTTTATATGCTGTTGAATTCGATTTGCTAGTATCTTATTGAGAATTTTTGCATCCATATTCACCAGGGATATTGGCCTGTAGTTCTCTTTTTTTACTGGGTCTCTGTCTGGTTTAGGAATCAAAGTAATACTGGCTTCATAGAATGAGTCTGGAAGTTTTCCTTCCCTTTCTATTTCTTGGAATAGCTTGAGAAGGATAGGTATTATCTCTGCTTTAAACGTCTGGTAGAACTCCCCTGGGAAGCCATCTGCTCCTGGACTCATTTTTTGGGAGGTTTTTGATGACTGATTCAATTTCTTCGCTGATTATGGGTCTGTTCAAGCTTTCTATTTCCTCCTGATTGAGTTTTGGAAGCGTGTGGGTGTTTAGGAATTTGTCCACTTCTTCCAGGTTGTCCAGTTTGTTGACATATAATTTTTCATAGTATTCCCTGATAATTGTTTGTATCTCTGAGGGATTGGTTGTAATCATTCCATTTTCATTCATGATTTTATCTATTTGGGTCATCTCCCTTTTCTTTTTGAGAAGCCTGGCTAAAGGTTTATCAATTTTGTTTATTTTTTCAAAAAACCAACTCTTGGTTTCATTGATCTGCTCTACAGTGTTTTTAGATTCTATATTGTTTATTTCTGCTCTGATCTTTATTTTTTCTCTTCTGCTGCTGGGTTTAGGCTGTCTTTGCTGTTCTGCTTCTATTTCCTTTAGGTGTGCTGTTAGGTTTTGTATTTGGGATTTTTCTTGTTTCTTGAGATAGGCCTGGATTACAATGTATTTTCCTCTCAGGACTGTCTTCCCTGCATCCCAAAGCATTTGGATTGTTGTATTTTCATTTTCATTTGTTTCCATATATTTTTTAATTTCTCCTCTAATTGCCTGGTTGACCCATTCATTCTTTAGCAGGGTGTTCTTTTACCTCCATGCTTTTGGAGGTTTTCCAGACTTTTTCCTGTGGTTGATTTCAAGCTTCATAGCATTGTGGTCTGAAAGTATGCATGGTATGATTTCAATTCTTGTATACTTATGAAGGGCTGTTTTGTGACCTAATGTGTGATCTATCTTGGAGAATGTTCCATGTGCACTCGAGAAGAAAGTATATTCTGTTGCTTTGGGATGCAGAGTTCTAAATATATCTGTCAAGTTCATCTGATCCAATGTATCATTCAGGGCCCTTGTTTCTTTCTTGACCGTGTGTCTAGATGATCTATCCATTTCTGTAAGTGGGGTGTTAAATTCCCCTGCAATGACCACATTCTTATCAATAAGGTTGCTTATGTTTATTTTTATATATTTGGGGTCTCCTGTATTCGGCGCATAGACATTTGTAATTGTTAGCTCTTCCTGATGGATAGACCCTGTAATTATTATATAATGCCCTTCTTCATCTCTTGTTACAGCCTTTAATTTAAAGTCTAGTTTGTCTGATATAAGTATGGCTACTCCAGCTTTCTTTTGACTTCCAGTAGCATGATAAATAGTTCTCCATCCCCTCACTCTCAATCTGAAGGTGTCCTCAGGTCTAAAATGAGTCTCTTGTAGACAGCAAATAGATGGGTCTTGTTTTTTTATCCATTCTGATACCCTATGTCTTTTGGTTGGCGCATTTAGTCCATTTACATTCAGTGTTATTATAGAAAGATATGGGTTTAGAGTTATTGTGATGTCCGTAGGTTTCATGCTTGTAGTGATGTCTCTGGTACTTTGTCTCACAGGATCCCCCTTAGGATCTCTTGTAGGGCTGGTTTAATGGTGATGAATTCCTCAGTTTTTGTTTGTTTGGGAAGACCTTTATCTCTCCTTCTATTGTAAATGACAGACTTGCTGGATAAAGGATTCTCGGCTGCGGATTTTTTTCTGTTCATCACATTGAAGATCTCCTGCCATTCCTTTCTGGCCTGCCAAGTTTCAGTAGAGAGATCAGTCACGAGTCTTATAGGTCTGCCTTTATATGTTAGAGCACGTTTATCTCTAGCTGCTTTCAGAATTTTCTCTTTGTCCTTGTATTTTGCCAGTTTCACTATGATATGTTGTGCAGAAGATCGATTCAAGTTACGTCTGAAGGGAGTTCTCTGTGCCTCTTGGATTTCAGTGCCTTTTTTCTTCCCCAGTTCAGGGAAGTTCTCAGCTATTATTTCTTCAAGTTCCCCTTCAGCACCTTTCCCTCTCTCTTCCTCCTCTGGAATACCAATTATGCATATATTATTTCTCTTTAGTGCATCACTTAGTTCTTTAATTTTCCCCTCATACTCCTGGATTTTTTTATATCTCTTTTTCTCAGCTTCTTCTTTTTCCATAATTTTATCTTCTAGTTCACCTATTCTCTCCTCTGCCTCTTCAATCCTAGCCGTAGTTGTCTCCATTTTATTTTGCAGTTCGTTGATAGCATGTTTTAGCTCCTCCTGGCTGTTCCTTAGTCCCTTGATCTCTGTAGCAATAGATTCTCTGCTGTCCTTTATACTGTTTTCAAGCCCAGCGATTAATTTTATGACTATTATTCTAAATTCACTTTCTGTTATATTATTTAAATCATTTTTTATCAGTTCGTTAGCTGTTGTTATTTCCTGGACATTTTTCTGAGGGGAATTCTTTCGTTTCATCATTTTGGATAGTCCCTGGAGTGGTGCGGGACTGCCGGTCACTTCCCCTGTGCTGTCTTGAATAACATGCGTTGGTGGGCGGGGCCACAGTCAGACCTGATGTCTGCCCCCAGCCCACCGCTGGGGCCACAGTCAGACTGGTGTGTGCCTTCTCTTCCCCTCTCCTAGGGGCGGGATTCACTGTGGGGTGGCATGGCCCGTCTGGGCTGCTTGCACACTTCCAGGCTTGTGGTGCTGGGGATTTGGCCTATTAGCTGGGGTGGATGGCAAGGTGCACAGGGGAGAGAGGGGCAGGCTCAGCTTGCTTTTCCTTCGGACATCCGCTTCAGGAGGGTCCTGGGGCACCGGGAGTGAGTCAGACCCACCACTGGAGGGATGGATCCGCAGAAGCACAGTGTTGGGTGTTTGCGCAGTGTAAGCAAGTTCCCTGGCAGGATCTGGTTCCCTTTGGGATTTTGGCTGGGGGATGGGCGAGGGAGATGGCACTGGCGAGAGCCTTTGTTCCCCACCAAGCTGAGCTCTGTCGTCCAGGGCTCAACAACTCTCCCTCCCCTTGTCCTCTAGCCCTCCCATTCTCAGAGCAGAGCTGTTAGCTTATAACCTTCCAGATGTCAAGTCCCGCTTGCTGTGGGAACACACTCTGTCCGGCCCCTCCGCTTTTGCAAGCCAGACTCAGGGGCTCTGTTTGGCCGGCGGGCTGCCCCTCCCAACCCGGCTCCCTCCCGCCAGTCCGTGTATTGGGCACAGCCTCTCCGCCCTTCCTACCCTCTTCCATGGGCCTCTCGTCTGTGCTTGGCTCCGGAGACTCCGTTCTGCTAGTCTTCTGGCGGTTTTCTGGGTTATTTAGGCAGGTGTAGGTGGAATCTAAGTGATCAGCAGGACACGCGGTGAGCCCAGCATCCTCCTATGCTGCCATCTTCCCAGGATCTCTACTAGTTTTAAATTATTATGGAGTCCCTTCGAAGTTCAAAGTAATATCTCTCTTAGTTTGTTATTCATTTGGCAATCTGAGGTGAATGTTAAGTAATTTTGGTTCCACTGTGTATCAATTTATTCATTGATATCTATAGTAAATTTTTGACAGTGTTAAATGAAAGGGTCTCGCGCTGCTGAGTAGCTACCTAAACAACCGTTAGCTTGTCATCAATTGTGTACTGATTTAAATTATAATTGTATGAAATTATAAATTGTTATATTATAATTAAGTTATAATTATATGCGTTAAACAAGTTTCCACCTCTCTCTTATGTATTACCTCACTAAGATCACTCGCCCTAATACTATACTGTGAAGGGGATTCTTTCTGATCACAGTTATACTTTAGTCTCTACAGTCTCCATAGGGCATTTGACTTGAGACAGTGCAGTGCTCGGCCCTTCTCGCACTCTGTGGTACAGTTCATCGTCATCTCATATCCAAACCTTAACAATTCCACAAGGCCTAGTTACACGAACTAAATTGCTGAGGGAATCCAGAAATAATGAACCACCTGGATCTAAAGGTTTGGTTTTAATAAAAACTCTAAGGTCTAAAACCAGGTAAGTTCAGAATTGCAGTGCCTTCTGAGGAAATAAAGTTGGAAATGCTAACTAGCCTTTACGAAGAATGTGCAGCTCTTAAATTTAGTCAGTCAAGAAAGGTGTCATTGATTGATTGCATTTTTGGCGCCGGTTCTTCTCTCTCTTTAACCAGATCCCCCATGTGACTTTGCAGGCCATCTCCCTGAGGAGACACAGTCTCTTTTGCTATCTTTTGAATCTGAGGATTCTGAATTCACACATTTGACTTGTTTAGGCCAATATTATAAAAGCCTATTTCATAGAAGTAGAGTCCTTTGCTTCTTTTGAAGCTACGTTGCTTAGAGAACATGCCGGGGCCCACTGCTGGAGGATGATAAATGCAAGGAGAAATCATTCTGTCACCCAGTCTGACAGCAAACTGCCTGCCTGACAGATGTGAGTGACTGAACCCAGAATAGGGAGAACTGCACATCCAAACACAGGCCAAATTCATTGTTTTAATCCACTGATATTTGAAGGTGGTTTGTTATACAGTGTATTTGCGGTAATAGAGTTCTGATACAGAAATCAGTACAATTGGAGTGCTGACATATTAAATATAAAATATAATGAAATATATTATGTTGGTTGCCAGAGTATTCCAAATGACCACGATACTCTATGCATCCAGGAAAACTACCAACCTGTTGTGATATTGGAACATAATAAGAGATTTATATTTATTCTTCACTCCTTGTTTCTGGCACAAGATTGTCTAAAACCCTTGGAATTTCCTAAGTGATAGATGTGAGAGGTACATCTTTTCTTATTCATAACAAGCTTCTTTAATCATATCTGAGTTTACACTAATGAGGTGACACTCAGCTTCTAGATAGCTCCAGGGATGGGGACTGGCTACCAGAGGAACGAATCATGTGATTAAAGGAATTTGCCACCCCACATCCTAACCTAAGGAGAGGAGAGAGAGGCTAGAGATGGAGTTAATCAACAGCGGTCAGTGATTTAATCAACCATGCCCTGAAAAGTAATGGAGCTTCCATAAAAACTGTGAATGATGGAGTTTGAAGAGTTTCTGGTTGATGAGTGTGTTGAGGTGCTGAGAGTAGGGTGTGCCAGCTGAGAGCAAGGAAAACCCCACACTCCCACCTTCCCTGTACATCTCTTCTGTTTGGCTGTTCTTGAGTTGTATCCTTTATAATAGGTCAATAAATGTAAATAAAGTGCTGTCCTGAGTTCTGTGAGAAGTTCTAGCAAATTATCAAGCCTGAGGAGGGGGTAATGGGAAACCCTTGACTGAAATAGTCAATTGGTCAAAAGCCTGGGTCGCTCTGACTTGAAATTTCTTGCTGAATAGGGGCAGTCTTTTCAGACTGAGCCCTTAACCTGTGGGGTCTGAACTAATTCGAGGTAGTGTCAAAAAATTGAATTAACTCATAGGACATCCAGTTGGTACCTGGAGAGTTGCATAATTAGTTGGTGTGGGGGGAAAAAAAAGAACATACATTTGGTGTCAGAAGTTCGGTGTTAAAAACACACAGATAGTAGTACCTGTACTATGTAATGGTGGACTATTTTATAAAATTATATTCTTCTGTAAGTTAACAAAGTTTTATATAATAAATTTTTAATGTCAAAAAAAAAATGTCTCCGAGCTAACTACTGGAAGAGACAACTGATTCCTTTTAACTGAATATTATGAGAAAGAGGGGTACTCATAAGAAAAACAGAAAAAATGGTATGAAGTTTGCAAGTGACGTCTAGACTTCCTAAGTTAGAATAATAACATTGCTTCTTACCCTGGACGAGTATAATACTCTCAAAGAAGATATGGCCTCAGAGTACAGATCTCACAACCATTGAGGTGTGAATCTCTGTAATGACCTTTTACTAAATTAAGGCAGTGCCTCCTAGACACATTCAGCTTTCCCCAAAGAACCTCTAGGAAGCTTTAGTTCATAGCACACAGAAGCCTAGTCTCAAAATAGCAAAAAACAAACCCAGAGAGGGAGGCTTAGCAAGAAAGTAATTATGAGTATGGCTTTTGTTGTATGGGTTGGATTATAATCAGTGAATAATAAAATTTAAGGTTTTTCAGGAAATAATAATGAAAAGGTTTCTACAGCCTGAGCTAAAATGGACTGAGTTTGCTTATTCTGGAGTAAAGCAAATCTCTGAACCTCCAAGATTTTACTAGGGAATAGGCTGAGAAAATTCTGTAGTATGCTTTAATACCTTATTATAGAGGGACCCAAGAAGTCTAGTGGAAAGAAAAAAAAAAGGACATCCAAGGAAGTGAAGTTAATAGAAATGAAAGAAAATGGATTAAAAAAACCAGTCTTCTGGAATAAAATCAGGGTCTCTTAAAAGGATACTCACCATTCCTAGAGTAGGCATCGCAGACAACACTATCCCAGCAGGATGTGGAAGTTGATGTGGACAAGCTACTGCTCTATACCATCCATTCTTCATCTCTATTTCAAATGAAACATTCTGTGTGGTTATTCTGCCTGTCTCTTGTCATTGCATCTTTTAAGTTTCTGGGGGTGTCCTTTTTAGCTCCTCATCCCCAGATAAAGATGAGATTTATTTGGACTTGAATTTGGTCATGAGGGCCTATACTTTGAGCTTGACCTGATTAAATGGAGCTTTGATGGGCTTAGTAGGGAATGAGTTTTTTGCAAGTAAAAAGGATGTAAATAATTATGGCCAGAGGGCAAACTGTGGAAGATTAATTTCATTAGTGGTGGCAATCTTTGGTTTCTCCCTGCATTCATGCCCTTTGATATATTGTGATCATCTCACTAGAGTGATGGAGTCTGGTTCTTCCAGTAGTTGATTCTGGGTTTGGCCATTTGACTTACTTTGGCTAATGGGATATCCTCACATAGGATACATGCCAAGGCTTTCGCTCTCATTGTGCAACCTCAGCTTCCGCCATAAAAGTATGCTTTGAAGAGCCTGCATAGAAAATGAAAGACTCATGACCCAATCATCTTTTTAGGCCCAGCAAAAATTAGCTTATCAGCAAATATGTGATTGAGTCCAAACAAAAGAAATAAAGAACCATCCAGCTGAGTCCATAATAATTCAGTGATCTATAGACTATAAGCTAAATAAGTACTTTTTAAGCTCAGTACTGTAGGTCTTCGGTATCTTGCAATAGAGACTAATATATAAGGCCTATGTCAGGATATGACATTTTGAGTAGATACCTGAACAGCTATAAAGGAGACATTTTGGTCAAGAAAAACAATTTCCCAAGAAAAGAATGTGATCATTCTGAGGAGAAGAAAGTAAGTCAATATATCTGGAGCAGAATGATTAAAGACAACCAATAAATAATAGATTGGCAGGTTAGGCAGGAGCCATAGCATGTGGGGTTTTGCAAACAGGGGTAAAGTGCTTCTATTTTCTTGTAAGTGTAATGGGACATTTTTAGAACATTTTATGCAAAGTTTAATATGATTTAAGTTTAAAAAATTTGTTTTCACTGCTTTTCTATGAAGTGCAGATATCATGGGAGCAAGATTACAGGTAGGGAAACTAGCTATGAAGCCAGAACCAAAATGACTACACAGACTTTTCAGGTTATACAGTTTGTGGTCATGACTTCAGAAAAGTAGAAGGAGAAACAAATATCTCAGAAGATAAATCCTAATAAAGTTTCCAGAAAATGTTAGCTATTATATTTTATTTATAGCCTCCATCTAAGAAGGAATTGTTAGTTGGAAGAGTAAATATTTATAACATTGTTTTGATTTTCTGGATCTTAACCAGAGTCAGAGTCCTAAGTATCACAGATATAATTTCCTAAATCACTTCATTTATTTCTTTAATGCTTTTCATAAATATTTAATAGTATTTCTTGCTTATATATCTCATATCTCTCTAGTCTGTTTGTGCCCAAGACGTATTGAATAGAGTTCAAAGTAGTTCTATTTTTATATTGAACATTGTATATTTTCCAGTTTTCTTATTGAGTACCTATAAATTGATTTGGAGCCTCCTTCACACCATTAAATACAGTCAATACATTCTAAATTATTGATTACATATGACTTTTTAAAATTAGTTTAATGTTATTATTAAATTAGAATAAAATCATTCCATTGCTACTCAAATAATAAGGACTTTTTTTTTTTAAGGACATTTTCTTCATGATATCTTTTAAGGTAGTTACAGATCCTGGCAGCAGTATTTAACTGAAAGCTGTTTGTAGGAACTTAAAAGGTTGATGAAATATATGGACAGGTAAAAAAAAAAAAAAAAAGTGCACTCCGTGTGTATTGGACTCTACTTTTAAAAATAGTTCATTCTTGGGGGTGCCTGGGTGGTTCAGTCGGTTTGACCGTCCAACCTCAGGTCATGATCTCACAGTTCACGGGTTTGAGCCCTGCATTGTACTCTGTACTGACAACTCAGAGCCTGGAGCCTGCTTCAGATTCTGTCTTCTTTCTCTGCCCCTCCCTGCTCACTTTCTGTCTCTCTTTCTCTCTCTCTCAAGAATAAACATTTAATTAAAAAAAAGAAAAAAATAAAAATAGTTCATTCTTTCCTTCAGTGTGATGATCTTGTCAAAACATAAATCACATATAAATTTTTGCTTTTGAGAATTTATCATTGCATTTAGGAGAAAAAAATATCCAACCAGCCTTTATTGACCATAAGATTTTGCTTCATCTTACTACTGCCTATGTCTTTAATATTTTTCCCCACTTTCTTCAACCATGAGCCAGGATGGCATTTGCATATGCTTTTCCCTCTAGTCTTACATTAATATCCTTAACCTCTTACATTTCTTGAATGTGTCATTCCTTCTGGTTCTTTTTAATTGTCACCACCTGATCGATTAACCTATGTGTGAGTTCAGGTTCTCTGAGGGTCTTCCTGAAGGGAATCACCTGTGAAGGAATAAATGGGAAGGAGGCTGAGGAATTGAGGGACCACCCATACAGCAATGGAGGCTCACCCCTTAAGGGAATAGGGAAAGGATGAAGGCACACACAACTGCAATAGATGTCCATTACCTGTTTTAGCTCCACCTTCTTACTTGCACATCATACTTGACATTTTAAGCTTCAGAGCCCCTCTAGTAAGCCTGGCTCTCTCCCATATTGCAGTGATATTCTCATCACACATACACAGTTTATGTATTCTTTATATATATCACATATATATTATGGAGTATATAATGATGTATATATATGTATATATACATTTATATGTACAATGAATAGATGTTTAGTAAAATAATTCTAAATAATGAAATTGTATTTTAAAATAAACAGAAAGAATATATACAGAAAGATTAAATTCACTTTATAACAGTAATTTTTATATAAACACTTGAAGCTTAAACACTTACCATGATTCAATAGTTATTATATAGATAATAATGATTTGTTGTAGTAAAATTAATATTGATTATGGAAATGTAAAATAGAGATCTTGGATTTTTCCATTAACCATTAAATCCAAATTTACATCTGAAATTTATTTCATATGTTTATTATTTTTCTGCCAGTTGAAGGTATGTGTTCTTTCCAAAAGAATGTCTATTACCATATAAAATTTTTGTTTTGAAGATGAATAATTAGGAGAATGATCATTATTAAATTTACTTGGAGTTCATTACAGTTTGTAAACAGACTCCTCTAAATACTATAAAATTTACCCCTTGAATTGTAGGAAATATGTTTAAGCAATTATCTTTATCATATAATTGAATATCGTGGTTTCTCACAATATAATAGAAAACATGCATTAACATGATAAATTTATAGGGATTTTATTCAATATGACAAGAAAGTTTGCATGATTTAAGGATTGATTTTTTTAAGGTTACATTCTTAAGACATAATGCTATGGAATATTAAGTATCTTATAAATTACTGTATTCACACTCGTCTAGAACTGTCAAAGCCAATCTGTCTCTTTATATAAAAGACGAATAATAAAATTCAAGAGAGATTTGTTTGAAACTACTTTACACATTGGAAGATTATAAAAACCTTAAGATAATATTTAAAATACCTTCCTGTTTTACAATAGTAATTCTGAATTTAGACAGTTTCAAAAATAACTAATTATTTATTTAATTACTAGATATTGATTATAATAAAAAGCCTTAAATGACTAGAAGTACAATTTCATTCATGTCTTAATTTTCTTGTTTTCCTAGTTTTTTTTTAAGAATTGCATTTTCTCACAAACCTATGAAAACCTGACACAATGTTTAGCAATCAGTTTATTTGCTACACATGAGATGTTATAAAACATTACAAATTTTTAATCTGACATTAAAAAAAATTAACCCACCACCAACTTCAATATAGCTGCTCAGAAATACACAGTAACTTTATGATTTGTAGGGTGATTAAAAACATAAAAGCTGCATTATAATGGTGAGGAGAAAATAGAAATATACTTGTAAGGTAGACCAGCAATCCAAATATTAAGGTTTTCAGCTATTATTAAAATAGTGATAAACTCAGTCTGTGATATAACAATAAGTTGCCTTCAAACACATGAAAGGAGTTACAAACCTTTTTTTTCACAGTGCATATTGCTTGGATAAACATGTACCAAATTTACTAAATAGGAAATCTAAAGGAATTAGACCTTGTCATTATCATTAGGCCTCATTTATCATTAGGCCTTACCAAAGTTAAATCTCTTGTTTTATTTGTATGATGTTGTAAGGATAGGGCCGCTCATGACATTTTCAAATTACATGAGAAGTTTTGTATTCCTTTGGGTATATTTCACACCTTAAAGAAGTTCTGTATTTTTGGCCACTTCTAATCACAGGTCAAGCATGTAACCTTTACATTAAAAGATCCTTGTAGATGTCCTAAGTAATTCCTTTTCTTTAGATAGTTTCTCAGGCATTGATTCCTTGAAAAACCACTTCCATACCAGACTACACCAGATTTTCGGGGTTTGCTGGGGAAAAAGGTAAGGCAGTTAGAAGGCTCACGGAGTAGTCCGTGTAAGAGTTATTGGGCACTTGTGGTAGTCCTGGGAGAATAAAGATGGATGATATTTGACAAATGTGGAATATGATGTATGTTGGCATTTATAGATGTGGATTATTTTCAGAATTTAAAATCAGGAAATAAAGTGATATTACATGGATTATAAATTTAAAAATTGATATCACAGTAGATATTCATACAACAAAAATAGACTTGTCTTTCACCAATCTTAACTCCCAAGTTAAGTTTTAGAAATAAAGGGAGACTTATGTTCTTGACCCCTTGTACGAAGACAAAAACAGAAAAGGAAGAAATGTTTGTCCCTTTAGAATTGTGCAAGCCAGGGTGCTCCTCGGCAAGTGCAAAGGACTGGTTTGGGTCTTAGTTTCAACACATCCTAACCATGTGACCTCATCATAGGCTTTGTCTCTTTTTTCTATAAACTGTCACATTAGTAATAACATCCAGTCTAACAAACTTCTAGTTTACTCTGAAGTTCATGTGAAATGAGATTAAATTTGTGCATCTTTTATTATTTATTTTGCTGTTGTTGTTGCTGTGGTGGTAATTGTGGTAGCACAGCTGAGGCATGGCTGTCACAGAGTTGGAAAGACAGAAGGATATTCTGTTGTTGACATTTTGTAAAGAAATGAATATAATTTTTTCTGCAGATTGTTTGCTTAGTTATGTCCTGTGCTAGTGTATTGAAATTGAAATAAAAATTACTGAATATTAAGTACATATATTGAATATATACTTAAGATAACTTAATATAACTATATTGAAAAAACTAGAAATGTAACTTTGGAGGTGAAAGATCATTTCATCCTTTTCTAATTTGCTTCTTAACCTCAAATACTGATTTTAAGTCACCATTCCACATCCTTAATAAATGAGTATATTTACTTTAATTCTGTTGGTAGGTACTATTTTTGAAATATATAATCTGCTTTTTTTCTTTTCTTTTCCTTTCTTTTCTTTTCTTTTCTTTTATTTTCTTTTCTTCTTAAATTGAATCCTTTCCATGTACTCTATGTACTTTTAATCTGGAAAAAAATAATTTTGACATAGTGCTCAGAACAAGGGGTAGGGGCACCTGGGTGGCTCAGTCGGTTAGGCAAACAACTTCGGCTCAGGTCATGATCTCGCAGTTTGTGAGTTCGAGCCTCGCATCGGGCTCAGTGCCAACAGCTCAGAGCCCGGAGCCTGCTTCAGATTCTGTGTCTCCCCATCTCTCTGCCCCTCCCATACTCATGCTTTGTCTCTCTCTGTCTCTCAATAATAAATGAACGTTAAAAAAAAAAAAAAAAACGAAAAAAACAACAAAAAATAATCAGAACTTAGTACTACTGCATATATACAAGTAAACCAGTTTGAATACATGCATTTATTTAACAATTTTTTTAATTGAATGTATCCTACATATTAGATACTGTGTGACGTGGTTGGGGTTCTTCAGTAAACCGAACAGATAAAATTTCCTGGCTTTGTGGTATTTTCATTCTACTGAGGAGAGAGGCAATATATAATAGTCAAGATAAATAAGATAAATAAATATAATATATTACAAAGGATTTGAACTAAATAAAAGAAGAAATAAAACATCTTGTAGTATAATGGGGATTGAGATGCTAAGATGAACAAATGTGTGCTTGTATTTAAAATAGGGCTTTCTCCACTGAAAGATTTATTTTAGAAAAGACATGACTGTAGTAAAGGAAATGGGCATCTGGTGAAAGAAAGGTTTGAAGGAGAAACAGCCAACACAAAGTCTCTGTGGCGAGAGTGTGATTGCTGTGCTCAAGAAAAGTTAAACTGGAGCAAATAATATGGAAAGGTTGGGGTAGAAGAGGATGAGTAAGGGAGGTAACTTGCCTTTTTCTGGATGAAGCAAAGAGCCATTGTAGAATTTTGAAATGAATTACAGTCTTTGACATTATGTATACTATATATCATATATAATACATATATAAATGTATATCTGAATATACACGCACGCATACCCATACATATATATGTACACATGCATATATGTACATAATATGATTCAGTGTTCAGAATAGAACACAAGGAGACAAGATTAGAAGCAGGGAGACCACATAGAAGACTTTTTCAATAGTTCAGTTATGGACTGATGGGGTGGGAGTGGAGGAGTTTAAAGTGCTTGAAATGGAACTGTCCGGAAGATAGAGAGTTGTGGATTTGCTTAATAGATTGGATATGAGGTGTTAGTAAAATAGAAACAGAGAATTGACCCCACAGTTTTTTATTTCAACATCTGAAGGGATGGAGTGTCACCAACTGAAATAAGGAATTTATTAGTGGATTTAGGGGAAAAATAGAAATTTTAGTTTTGATATATGTTAAATATTCTAATGGAGATGTCAAGAAAATAATTGGAAGTAATATGCATACCACTACACAATACTACAGTATTCAGTAGTTGTTTATGTATTTACCTTTACAGTGAGTTTTATGCATTCATATTTTTTGTTGTTTAATATCCTTTTATTTCATCTTGAAGAACACTAACAATTATATAGGAAGGTCTAGTGGTGATGAACTTATTTGTCTGGTGCATTTCTTCTTCATTTTGAAGGACATTTTTTTCTGGGTATATTATTCTTCGTTGGCAGGTTGTTTTTTTATTCTTTCAGCATTTACTGTATCTTACCACTCACTATGGCCTGTGAGATTTCTACTGAGATATCTACTGATAGTCCAATGGAGGCTCTCTTGTACATGATGAGTCATTTTTCTCTTGCTGCTTTCAAAATGTTGTCTTTGTCTGATTTTTTGACAGTTTGACTATAATGTGCCTTGATATAAATTTCTTTGGGTCCTCTTATTTGAAATCCTTTGGACTTTGTGAATCTGGATGTCCATTTTTCTATCCATGTTTAGGAAGTTTTCAGCCACTCTCTTTTTTTCTTTTTTTATGTTTATTTACATTTAAAACATTTTTTAAACATTTATTCATTTTTGAGAGAGACAGAGCAGTGAGGGAGGGGCAGAGAGAGAAGGAGACGCAGAATTGGAAGTGGGCTCCAAGCTCTGAGCTGTCAGCACAGAGCCTGATGCAGGGCTCGAACCCACAAACCATGAGATCATGACCTGAGCTGAAGTCTGAGGCTTAACCAACTGAGCCACCCAGGCACCCCTATTTACTTTTGAGAGAGAGACAGAGAGACAGAGCATGAGTGGGGAGGGGCAGAGAGAGAGGGAAACACAGGATCTGAAGCAGGCTTCAGACTCTAAATTGTCAGCACAGAGCCCAATGCAGGGCTTGAATTTATGAACAGTGAGACCATAAGCTGAAGTCAGATGCTTAACCTACTGAATTACCCAGGTGCCCCTCACCCACTATTTCTTTAAATAATCTTCCTACTCCTTTCTCTCTGTGCCCTTCCCCTGGGATATATACATTTGGAAATGAGAGATCAATGCCAGCTAGAGATAAAAATTGAAAGTTAGAGGGGCGCCTGGGTGGCGCAGTCGGTTAAGCGTCCGACTTCAGCCAGGTCACGATCTTGCGGTCCGTGAGTTCGAGCCCCGCGTCGGGCTCTGGGCTGATGGCTCGGAGCCTGGAGCCTGTTTCCGATTCTGTGTCTCCCTCTCTCTCTGCCCCTCCCCCGTTCATGCTCTGTCTCTCTCTGTCCCAAAAATAAATAAAAAACGTTGAAAAAAAAATTAAAAAAAAAAAAAAAAAAAGAAAGTTAGAATAATATAAATTACAATAATTATGTCAGACAAGATCAAGAAAATATGTGTAGTTAGACAAGGAGAGAATGAGAGACTGAATCTTGGACACTTCATCACAAGAGTTCAGGATGAAGAGGAGGGGCCATCAAAAAAAACAGGTATTGTTGCAGAAGCAAATGCAAGTAAATGTGTCAAAGTATAATTCATCTATTGTTACTTCTTCTTTTTTCCTCCTCCTGTCCTTTCTCTGTCTCTCTCTGTCTCTCATTTTTGTAGTGTGTGTGGATCCTGTTTAAAAGTTAAATCTTTGCATAACTCAAGGTCAACAAGGTTTTTCTGTTATGTTTTCATATAGAAGTTAGATACTTTTAGCTCTTACATTTAGATCTAGTATTCATTTCTACATAAGTGGTTAAAGCTGTGAGATAAGGGTCATGATGCATTTCTTTTCCAATGTGCCAGTACCATTAATTGGAAACATAATCTTCAAACTATTGAATTGTCATGGCTTATTCTAAATTACGAATCCATTGTCTTATTGTCCACAAATGAATATATATTTGATTATAATAATAGTTATGAATTCTATTCAATATTTATTATTTGGGATACTTATTTTTCATCACAACTTGTGTTATTTTGTGGCTTTAGTCATTTTTAAAATTTCTGTGAAACTCTTACTGGTCATTTCAATAATTTTATTTTCTATATTATCTCTGTTAATATAGAATATAATCTCTTCATCAGGGTTCACTTCTCTTTTGCCATTAATTCTCTGAAAACATTTTTGCTTTTTTGTTGTTGTTCTGTTCTATTAAAGAGTGACTGGTTAGGTTTGTTTGTTTGTTTGTTTTTAATATAGGTAGTTAGCATGAGTGTTCTCTGTCATTTTATAAGATGGGTATGTCTTGAATAGTTGTCTCATCTGAAGAGTAGTGATAAAAAGGACCACTGTGTTGTTTTTATCAACTTACACACTATACCTTTGTATGTTTGGTTATAAGGTACTAATAGAATGCAGAATAAAAGAGTATTTTTGCTGGGTCATGCTCATTCAGGAAGACCAAAATCCTAGATTTTCCCAAGACAAAATTTTCCCTACCTTTGTATAAATTTTCAGATGCCAGTTTCTCTATTTCCTCCAATTAAATTCTTGATGTATTTCTGAGTTCTGTTGTAATATCTGTCGTTTCTTGTAGTGGAACCTATATCAGTACCTTCATTCTTGCAGTCTTCCTTTGTAAATATCCTGGTCAAATCTGGCCCCATCTGTTCCCATACACTCTGAAGGTCTTTAATGACACTAACTGGCTGATGGTCACCTGCTTTCATTCCCAACACACATATGCCGATTCATCCTGGTATATGTGAGTAAATTTGGTAGTTGGGCATCTTAGCACTCATGACTAAATCATTTTATTAATTATCTCCTAAGTCAGTCTGAATAAGGCATATACTTTGAAAATAGAGTTATTTTTTTACTAGGTGAATATTCTATCATATGAAGATAATGGCAATGATGTGGAAGAGGAGGAGGAGGAAGATGACAGTGATATGAATGATTGATGCTTTGAAAATTAATTTCCAAGAAGTACTAAACTAATGAAAACAAAGTCTTCCAAAAAGAGATCAAGTACATATGAACTCTTGGCAACCCGTTTTCTCAGATTTCTACCTTTTGGGTTATATTCTTATGATGAAAGGTTAAGGTTTATATTAGTTACTAAAGACTACCAACTATGTCCTCCTAAAAACAATATTTTTATAGATTTGAATTTCTGGATTATTATTAGTTTGTTTCTGAAGGGTGAACAGTACATGTTAACAAATTTCTGCAAAACATTCTTTTGTAAATTATTTCACTATACCTTGTAACAGCAGTGTGTGCTATGAACTTATAACTTTGTTTCCTTGCATAGTTAAGGAAAATAGATTTTTCAAGGAGGGACAGGAAAGAGAACAGGGAGTGTTGTAGGTATTGTAAGCAAAACTTTCATTGGACAAAGCTCAACAGGTAAGAAAAACTATACTCAAGGCTATTGCAATGGGGGAGAGAGACTAAAACTCAGTCTGAACTCAACTCCATTGAAACAAAGGGCTGGAGAGATTATAAAACTGGGATGGGGATGGGGGAACACAGGCCGTCTCTGTTTCCTAATTAGTCTCACCCAAAGAAAAAGTAAACTTGGTCTATCTTTGTAACATGAGTTAGTTTTACAACTCAAAGCAAGGGCCCTATTTAATTTAGGCTCCTGCTCTCCCACAAAGACTATGAGATAGAGGTGCTATCTATTTTGCTAATAAAATCTTTTTAAAAGTTTTAATTCCAATATAGTCAAAGTACAGTGTTACATTAGTTTCAGGTGTACAATATGGTAGATCAATAATTCTGTACATTACGCAGTGTTCATCATGCATGATAAGTGTACTCTTACCTTACCCCTTACTCTTACCCCTTCGCCTATTTCACCCATCCCCCCACCCACCTCCCCCTGGTAACCATCATTTTACTCTCTGTAAGTTAAAAGTCTGTTTTTTGGTTTGTCTCTTTTTTTCCTTCTCCCATTTGTTTTGTTTCTTAAATTCCACATATGAGTAAAATCATGTATTTTTGTCTTTCTCTGAAGGACTTATTTTGCTTAGCATAATACTCTCTAAATCCATCTATGTTGCTGCAAATAAAAATATTTCATTCTTCTTTATGGGGGAATAATATTCTATTGTAAATATATTACATCATCAGGGAAATGCAAATCAAAACCACAATGAGATATCACCTCACACCTGTCAGAATGGATAAAATTAAAACCCAAGAAACAAGTGTCAATGAGGAGATGGAGAAAAAGGAACCCTCTTTCATTGTTGGTGGGAATGCAAACTGCTGCAGCCAATGTGGAAAATGGTATTGAGGTTCCTCAAAAAATTAAAAATAGAACTGCCATATGATGCAGTAATCTCATTACTGGGTATTTACCCAAAGAATACAAAAGCAATGATTCAAAGGATATATGCACCCATAATATTGCTAATAATATTTTAAATGGATGCCTCCCAGTTCCTTGAGAAAGACCAGTTATAAAACTACCTAGGGACTTTTGGGGCACCTGGGTGGCTCAGTCAGTTAGGCATCCAACCCTTGATTCCAGCTCAGGTCATGATCTCAGGGTTCATGAGTTTGAGCCCCGTGTCAGGCTCTGTGAAGACAGTGCAGAGCCTGCTTGGGATTCTCTCTCTCTCCCTGCCCCTCTCTGGCGCGCGCTCTCTCTCTCTCTCTCTCTCTCTCTCTCTCTCTCCCTCCCTCCCTATCTCCCTCTCCCTCTCTCTCTCAAATAAATAAACTTAAAACATTTTTTAATTAAAAAAACCCACAAACTACAAAGAGGCTTTTAAAAAAGATTTACATCTCAAAGTGACAGAGAAATAATTTGCAGTTACATATTTTCTAAAGTAAATACCTAAGAAAGGGGATGAAGGAAACTCTATGGCAAGATCATCTGGATTCTGTAAGAGCCAGGTGGCAGGGAAGTCAGAGGCCACAAGTCAGGAAGAAGCATGTCTAAATTTCTGTGAAGGCAAGGATAACATTAAGGTCAATATACATCATCTGCACCAGTGTTCACAGCAATCTTATGAGACAGACATTATTTTCTTTCCAATCAGATGAATCTCAGTGATTTAAGACATCTGGCAAAATTCATAAGTCCGTTTATGGTAAACCCAAGATTCAAACTTATCTCTATTAACTGCACATTATTTTTTTCTAACCAGAAATTTTTGACTAATATGAAACATTGTTGTTTAAATTATCACTCTTCTATCTTCTACTTTTTTTAATGCAATGGAAAGCTAAATTAATAAAGAATCCAGGGGAAAAAATGAGACATTAATAGACTCTAAAAAGATGCAGAAGTTCCAAAAGAGATTTGAAAGGTTAGGGATCAAAGGCCTCATGTTTTGAAATTGCACATTATCTATGCCGAATCATTATACTAATGAGTTCCCACTGTAGAGTTCACATTTATAAAAAGAGGGTTTTCATATTCCAGATGTAGAGTCAAATCTTCCTAATGCATTTCCTTTTCCCTTTGGAAATAGCCTTACCTCATTAAGTCCAGGAGGACATTTTTTCCAAAAGCTGTCTCTCTCTGAATTGATAACTTTATTTTTTTTAACAGAAGTCTACCAGGAAACTTTACTGTAATATGATATACTCATTGATATACTTTACTGTAATATGATATACATTGAACTTCACTGTCTTCCCCAGTGAAGTTCAATGGTTTACAGTTATTTCTAATGGTTTAACCTTTCTTTGGATGCACAGTCACATGTAAAACTAATATGCAAAGCACACTAAAGCTTAGTGTCTCTGTTTGGAGAAGGATTCGGACTCAGAAATCTTCATGTCTATGACCAGTACCTTTTAGCATCCCCAGAGGAACTTTTGCAAGAACATGCGGCTCCATAGAAATCGTTTAGAAAAGATCTACCTGGTATAATAATCTCCACATATTTAGATAAGAAAACTGAAGGGAAGAAAGAGAATAATCCATGTCTTACATTTTACAAATAGTATAAAGTAAAGCCTTAACCATGTTAGTCCTGGTCCTGTATAATTTCTAGATTTGCTACTTCTCAAATAATTAGAAATCCATATAGAATTAAAGAAAAGTTCAAGATTTAAATGCTCAAGTATAAAAACATGTGTCCTTCTGGACTTAATTCGATGAAAAGATCATTTCATGTATTTGATTGTCATATGTCAGTGTTATCACGTTCATTTAAAAAATGGATGCTTACGGGGTGCCTGGGTGGATCAGTCAGTTAAGCGTCTGACTTTGGCTCAGATCATGATCTCACAGTGTGTGGGTTTGAGCCCCACATCAGACTTTGCAGTGACAATTCGGAGCCTGGAGCCTGCTTCAGATTCTGTGTCTCCCTCTCTCTCTGCCTCTCCCTGCTCATGCTCATACTCTGTCTCTCAAAAATGAATAAACATTTATATTTTTAAAAAAATGCATATTCATGACATAAAATTAATGAGGCTTACACATTTTGCCCTTACTTCTGGTGTACCAAATTCCCAACTTTGGTTTTTCTCAAACAAGTTAGCACTGATGGTTTATCTTTGGGGATTTTATGATGTCAAGAATAGAGGCCTTTAGTTGGAAATCTAGAATATTATGCTATTGGAAAAACTGATATCACAATCGTCATTCCCGTTGTTACTTCTACCAATTAAACTCCAAAATTACTTGGATATCTAATTCTCTCTCAAAAGGCTTCTTTTTTCCCCTCTTGCTAACTCAGTTAATTTATAATATTATTACACTATTCCTTCACCATTATCTCTCTGTCAAACAGTATAATAGGCATTAAGGTTAATAGAAAAACATATGGATCACAGATATAGCTTTCGGAAATGAGCTTCCTATCCATTTGGAATCCTTCCTGGTTAGATCCACGTAGCGTGGTCCTGCATTTCTCTCATATTTCAGTTCCTAACTGTACTTGCATACTCCTGGCTCAGTCTTTTCTAGGGAAATAACGTTCCCCAGGTTGTGACAGAAATTTCTTTAATGTTAAGTGTATTCTCTGGGGGACAATCCTTTTCCCTCTGAGTAATTAAAAATATCCTTTGTCTTTTGCATCTATCTAAGTATTTTGAGATTTTTCTCAGTGATCATATCCATAAACATTCTACCAATAGATATACAAGGAAAATTAAAGTTATTTGTTAAAGCACCTTTCCCACTTATTTTAAGGTTAAGTTCATTTTTGTACTTGCAGATATCACAGTGCACCTTTAAGTTCTACCACAGAATAGGTCTATAATAGGTAAAATTTATAACAGCATGTAACAAACTTGATTTTCACATCTATGCAAGTCTTGCCCAATATTTTATGAGAAAAGCAGTGGCAATAAATAAGCTTGACGGAACAATTAAACAGTATATTTTCATGATCAAAACCCTAAACATTTACAACGCCAAATGCTGATGAGGGTGCGGGAACAACTGGAACTGGTGCATTACTGGTAGCAATGCGTAGGTGGAGCATGGGGCGTTTTTAGAGTTGTGAAACTATTCTCTTTGATACAAAAGTGGAGGATGCATGATATGCATTTATCAAAATCCATAGAACCATTCAACACAAACAGTGGTCCCTAATGTAAATTGCAAATTCTAGTTAAAAAGAATGCATCCATATTTGCTCGTCAGTTTTAACAAATGCATGACACTAAATGAAGATGTTAGTAATAAAAGGAACCTGTGGAGCCTAAGAGAGAGGGAATTAATGAGAACTCTGCACCATCTGCCTAACATTTGGTAAACATAAATCAAAACATGAAGCCTAGCGATTTAAAAAAAAATTAAATACTTAGCTATAAGCCTAGAAAAACATGTACAAGCCTTACATGCTGAAAACTAGAAAATGCTGGTATGTATAAATGGAGAAATAGACCATGTTTATGGGTTAGAACTCTCAATATGGCAGAGATATAATTTATTTCCAAATGGATATACACACATAACACAATTTGTATGAAAATAATAGCAGGATTTTTTTTTTTAGATACAGACATGGTTATTGTAAAGTGTATATGGAAAAAAAGAACTAGCGTAGCCAAAACAATTTTGAAAAAGGAACATATGATCAGAGGAATCAATCTACCTAATTTCAAGATTCCATATAGAGGGACAGTTTAATTAAGGCCAAGTGCATGCTGGTTTGAGGATGGTCAGACACAAAGATAAATGACATAGAATAGAATACTTCAAAAATAAACCCATGCAAGTATGCCAAATGATTTTTGACAAATGTGCAAAAGAAATTAAATGGAGAAAAGATAACATTTTTAGCAAATAGCACTGGTGGTACCAGATATCCATAGGCCAAAACAAACAAACAAAAAATAATGGTAATCTTGACTTGATTTTCTTCCTAAAAAATTAACCCAAAAGTGCATCACAGACTTAATTGTCCAATGTATAGCTAAATAAAATACAAAATAAAATGTAAGAGAACATCTTTTTGATCTAGAGCTGGAATAGATAACGTTCTAAGACTTGAAATGCAAACTATGATCCATAAAAGGAAAAAATGATCAAATTGACTTCATTAAAAATTGAAATATTTTACCCTAAAAAAGACCCTGTCAGCTGATTCAGCAACTATCAACTGGTAAAAAGTACTTGTAAAGCACATATCCAACAAAAAGCTAATATCTAGAATATATAAAGAACTCTAAACAGTAATATGTATACCCACACATACACACACACACACAAACTCACACATATATATTAGAAATGGCAAAAGAATTGGGCAGAAGACATTATTAACATTTCACCAGAGAGGACATACAAATGACAAGCTCAATAAAAATATATTAAAATGACATTAGTTATTAGGAAAATGTAAATTAAAACCACAATGAGATATCAGTGTGTACCAATCAGCATGGTTAAAATAAATATAAGGACATCAGCAAATGCTGTTGATGATTCAGGATAACTGGATCACTTATACATTTCTGGTTGGAATCTAAAATGGTGTATGTACTCTAAAAAACAGCTCAGCAGTTTCTTAAACTCAAAACATTGTACCCGGCAGCTACATTTTTGGGCACTCATCTAAGAGAAATGGGAATTTATGTTGACACAAAAACCTGTAATTGACTGTTCATATTAGCTTTATTCACAATAGCCACAAATTGGAAAAACCCAGATATTAAACAAATTGTAGTTCGTCAATACCATGGAACACTAGTCAGCAATAAAAAGGATTTAACTGTTGATATACCATAAATGTGTATGAATCTCCAGATAATTATGCCAAACGAAAAAAGCCACTCCTCAAAATCACACAGTGGCATACTACATGATTCCATTTAGGCAACATTTTTGAAATAACTAAATTATAGAAATAGAGAACATATTAGTGGTTGCCAAGAGTTAAGAAAGAGGTAGGTGTGGGAGGGAAGAGAATGTAGCTATAAAAGTGAAATCATTGAGAATCCTGTGTTGATGGAATATTCTCTATCTTGACATTCTCAATGGCGATATCCTGGTTGTGGTACTGTATTATAGTTTACAAGATTTTGTCATTAAAGGAAACTTGGAAAAGGACACATACATTCTTTCTATATTGTTCTATACTATTTATGACTGTATATGAATCTACAACTTTATCAAAATAAAAAGTTTAATTAAAGAAGGAAAAAATATAGATATAAATATCTCTCGACAAATATTCAACACAGAATCATTGCTTAAATAAAAAATATATATACAGTAGATATATAAATATACTAAAAATTTTCAGACAAAGTCATAAAGGATATACAAATTGATTTATCTGTCATTTCAATATTTTTAAGTTGTAATTTCCTGAGAATATGAAAAAGTGATGCTTCCTTCAAATTTAAATTCATTCAGTGCTAGATAGAAATGCATTCAAACCTATTAGGAAGAAAAGAGAGAAAACAATCAAGTGAGTAAGACTTGTACATATTCCATGTGTAATAGTTTAATGGGAATATAAACTACCTGGTATTAAGAGCTGAAAGATAACACCTTAAGGCTATTAGTATAATTTGACATGTTCTATTAGTATCTTCAATAAGAATCTCTCAGTGTAATAGCTAGATATTCTATATGCAACTCAGAATCACCTAATACTGCAAATACAGTCATCAGAAAGATTTAGAAATATATAGAAAGATATAAGAGAGGGAGGAAGATTGAGAGAACTTACAAACCTCAAATATATTATTTTTGAGAAAGTAAAAACTATAGAATTTTATATTAAGGAATATGTGCATTTTGGTAATCTAAGTATATATAATATTTAAGATAATTTTACTTATTACAAAGTGTGCAAGGTCATTTCAATTTTAAATATACACTCAAGTAATGAAAGTCACTTTATGATAATAGCTGAAATGTAATTTCCACAGAATATGGAAATATAAAACAACTAACAATTTAGAATATATAAATTTAAAATATTAGCCTTATAAATGTTATTTGACTACTCAGGAATGCTTTATTTCTGTGTTAATTAAAATATGCTAAGGAAATGAAAAAAGATATTTAATATATTAAAACTGTAAATTCAGCTTAAAATATTCAAAGAAATTTAATTAACTAAGTTTGTAAATGGACTTTATGTTATCTGAAGTACTCTTAAATGTAACTTTTAATGCTTGCTTGACATATAAATAGAATGTTATGAATTGTATCCTAAATTTAAAAGCTTAATGAATAAATAATTTTACTTGTAACTTTATATTAATTGAATATTAATCTTTAAAATCTTAATAGATTTTTTAATAGTCCTCATACAATACACACACACACACACACACACACAATATATATATATATATATAACAAAGTCAAGGAAAAACTCAGCTCTGCCATACTATGTCAAATGGAATGTCAAAGAAAATTCCACAGAGGGAAATAAGTTAAAGTAAACTGCTAACATAACATAGGGGAAAATATAAAAGTAAGAGTTATATAGCATACATGGGATTGGTGGATAATCAATTTTAGAAGAAAAAATAACTAGAGAAATATACTAAAAAATCATTATGTGCTTTACATTATAAGATAAAATTCTAAGTTGAGATAATATGTAAAGTAAGTCTGATGAAGTAAAATGAACTTTTAAGACTTACAGAAACTAACCAAAATGGAAGAAACAGGATTAAACAAATAATACCTAATACATAAATTACAAACAGAAGAGACATTGGTGATAATTGAGATTGGGGGGAAAAGCTAATATAATTGTAATGAATCCAGAATGAATATAATTGTAATGAATCCAGAGGAAGAGAGATTAAAATTATTAAATAAGTAGTTTAATGCATGTGTGGGACAAAGAATATAATATAAAACATTTGGCTATTTGAGGTTTCTAAAGTACAAAAACTCCACTAAGGGAAAATAAAAAATTTCAATGTTTGAAGAATTGTTTTCTTGAGATGAATCAACAAATGAATTCATATATTGCAAGTAAAAGTACACATTGATTTAGAAAAATTACCTAATCTGACTTGCATTGTTGAATTTTAGAAATAAATATCGGAGTTAATGGATAAACAAACAAACAAACAAACAAACCCGTGCACTTAATAGGAAAATTCAGTCTGGATTCCAAATTATGTATAGCATTTTACAAAGCCAGATGGGGCAATTTATGAAGAGAAAAATAGTATATCCTAACAGGGTTATTCTCAGCTCAGTAGTCTTAACACTACAAAGGCAACAGAGAAAATCTTAATTATACAAGGAGTCATGGAATATAAAACCCATGAGCTTATGTTGGAGAGGAAAAACACAACTTGATGACTAAATCTAGGCAACCAATAAATGAATAAATAATATATGTGTCCAGTAGTAAGCTTTGGATAATTTAATCTGAAGCTAAAGCTAAGAGAGAAAATGATAGGAAAAGGTAGTGTAATGTTTATTAACTTTTAGATATAAGACTAAAATATAATTCTACTTATTACATATGGAGAGAGGGAAGGATAACGAAGCATATGGATTTTTTTTTAATTGGAGGGGAGTTAATAAACAATGTCTTTATTTGTATACCAAAAGTAAAGTTATTCTCTTTTTATTTATTTAGAGAACTAGTAAAAAATAACAAGTAAAATGAATCTGCCATTTACAACAATATGGATAGACCTAGAGGAAATTGTGCTAAGTGAAATATATCAGGCAGAGAAAGACAAATACCAGAAACAAAACAAACACACAAACAGTATCTAAAAAAGAAGCAGGCTGATAAATACAGAGAACAAACTAGTGGTTGCCAGAGGGAAGGGGATTTGAGGAGAGGTAAAATAGATGAAGGGGATTCAGAAGTGCACACTTTCAGTTATAAAATAAATAAGAGGATGACAAGTACAGCCTAGGGAATACAGCCAATAATATGATGATAACATTGTGTGATGACAGATGGTAACTATACTTATCGTGGTGAGTGTATCATAATGTATATAATTGCTGAATCACTGTGTTTCACATATGAAACTAAGATATATCAGATATACTTAAAAATTTTTAACGTTTATTTATTATTTAGTGACAGAGAGACACAGAGCGTGAGCAGGGAAGGGGTAGAGAGAGGGGAAGACAAAGAATCTGAAGTAGGCTCCAGGCTCTGAGCTGTCCGCACAGTTTATGGGGCTTGAACTCACAAACTTTGAGATCATGACCTGAGCCGAAGTCGGTCACCCAACCAACTGAGCCACCCAGGCGCCCCTATGTCAGATATTCTTAAAAATTAAAAAGAACAACAGCAACAACAAAAGAAACTAAAAACAAAGTAACAGCAACTTTCTAAATTGGAAACACCATCCATTAAAACAGCTGCATGAACTTACACTAACGGAAGAGGGCACTCTGGAACTAAAAATCTTGTAAACTACCCCAAAGTGCCAAGTCTAAAAACTAGTGGTTTACACCTATACTAGAAGTTGACAAACTTTTCCCCAACATAACTAGATATTATATATTTTCAGCTGTGTAAGACATACAATTCTTGTCATGTCTACTCAACTGTACTAACAGTATGCAGTCAGCCATGGATAATAGATAAATAATAGACATGACTTTATTCCAATAACTTTGTTAACCATAACAAGTGCCAGGCCTGATTTGATCTCTTGACTATAGTTTATGACCATTAATCTAATCATATCTACTGTAATATGGAAAATAATCAAAATATTTTAGTCAATGAAAGTTTCCTTCCAAAATGACACTACTCGGAAATAAATTAAACACACTACAAAATGAAGTGAATATTCTTGAACAAGTATTCAAAAATCACCGTGAATCCTAAATCCCAAAACAAAGAAATGGGCAAAAAAGCAGGAAAATAAGAGAGTGTAATCAGGGAGGAAAGGAGAAAAAATACCAAAACAGTGTCAGGAATAAAAACTAAATTACAAAGTGTTCAGTGAAGAATAAGTTCCAATGAAAATTGAATAAAATGAATTGAATAAAATTAGAAGAATAAGAAAGAAAATACAAAATAAGGAAAGGAATACGAAGTGTCAAATACAAACTAATTGAAATGGAAGTGAAGCAACGGTAATCAAATCATTATAATTGAAATTCTTTTAGTGGAGAAATGAAACAATGAAAAGGAATTATATTTACATCTATAATCTAAGAAAATTTTTGAGAAACAAAGGAAGAATTGATAAAGACCACCAGGTACATAGGACAATTTACAAAAAACACTGAGACAATTACTATTAAAACTGTTGGGCTTTAGGGATACCCGGGTGGCTCAGTCAGTTAAGTGCCTCTTGATTTTGGCTGAGGTCATGATCTCAAGGTTTGTGAGTTTGAGCCCTGCATTGGGCTCTGCACTGACAGTGCAGAACCTGCTTGGGATTCTCTCTCTGCCCCCCCGACCTCTCTCTCTGTCAAAATAAACAAAACATTAAAAAAAAACTATTGGGCTTTAATATTAAAGAAATAAAGAATGTTGATCCCAGTTTTTGACAAGAAAAGTACAAGATGAACCTAGAAAATATGTTTTGTACCAGAAAAAAAGAATATGTTGAAAAAAAAAGATGGGGAACTGTCAATCCATAAAGGAGACAGATTAAAGTGGCATTAAATTAAAATAAATACAATTAAATATTTATAACCTATAGAATAAAAGAATCCATCAGTCCACACTTACATAAATGAATATAAAAATAAATAGGGTAGAAGACAAAGCTCTTCAATACAGTATCATAAAAAAAATACATGTAGATGAACTGCTAGGATTAAAAGTCATTATTTGAAAGCCATCCTGTTAATAATTATTCATGAAAGAAGCTTTCATGGATGGTAAAACCAATGAATGAAATTTTGTTGAGGTTAAGGACATTTACATAGTCAAAATGTCTACCCACAAATTATTTATTAATAGCAATGGGGGAAACAATTACTTTACAGAATAAAACCTGGCAGATGCTACCTTAATCAAGTGATCAAAGTAAATTATCTACAGAAAAAGGAGAAATAAAAAGCATGTGCCATATGTTAGGATTCAAAGAGAAGGATACGACTCACTTTTGTTTTTTGTTTCATTTCTCCAAAAAGAGTAGCCTGAAATTATTACTAGGAAATATCAAACTCAAATTGATGGATATTGCATAATATAACTGATGAATTAAAGTGGCATCTCATTGTGATTTTAAACTTGTTTTTTTTCCTATGATTTAGAAAGTAGACTATAATTTTTTATGTCTGTGTGTGTTCTCCAACAAAATACCTGTTATTCAATTATTTTTGTTTGTTTTTTATTGATTTTTAGGAATTATCTATTAAAATGCTGGTTTTGGCTACATGCACTGATCATATTTGCTTCAATTTTTTTCAAAGTATGTTATTAATTACAATTTAATTTATCCATATTTTGTGTCAAACATAAATTTTAAACTTGCTTAACATATCCCCTCTACTCCAAAATGATAAATATATTGTATGTTATACTTCTCTTAACATTTTCAATCTTTACTTCTCATATTTTAAACTTTTAATCATCTTCCTGAGCTTATTGTTCTGTGACAGGAGAAAAAAATGCAGTCAAAAAAATAATTGTCCTAGAACAAAATTATTTTGGGTATTCTATGAAGATAATTGCCTCATCGATGAAATATGACATTTTTTTATTCTTTCTTTCTAGTCCTTAGGTTTTTACTACATTTAACTGTCTTACTGCATTGTCAAAACTCATCATTCAATAAAAAATAAAATGGGAAATAGTTGGTACCTAGTCCTCTTGATTTTAAAATGAATGCTTCTGACATTCCAACATTAAATATGATAATTACACTAGATTGGAGTAGGTATCCATTATTCAGTGTAAAGAAGTTTTCTGCTACTCTTGGTTTATTAAGAGCTTTTCTGATTAATCAGCATTACACTTTATTGAATGTACTTTCTGTTTCTAATGAAAAGATTAAGTGGTATTTTGGTTTAATTTTTTAATACAGTACAATTCCATAATAGACTTGCTATTAGTAAACCAAACTTGTATGCACAGCTTAAAATTCATCTGTCATTATGTACCATATTATTTAATAGTCCTGTACAATTTGGCAATATTATCTTAAAGATTGTTTCACCCATTTTCTTGTGTTGGTTGGAACTCTACTTCTCCTTTCTTGTGGAGTCCTTGTCTAGGATGCCATGGTACAGACAGCAACCCCCAAGGAGACAACAAAATGTTTAGCATGAGGCTCAAACATTGGGCAAAGACCTCTGGCAAAATCATGGAAAATATATGGCAGCATCCGATGAATTTGAAAGCTGCAGTGCACTGAAAGCAACCATAGCAGCAGTAACAGCAACTAATTTTTCTATAATAACAGCAGCAATAATAATAATAATAATAAATACAATATTAACACCAAATAATTTTACTCATTTCTGAATGATTAACCCAGTCCCTTACACTAATTCACTGAGAAGACATGTGTCTATTTACAAGTGCAAATTAAAGATTTTAAAACCTGTTAAGGGGGAACAATTTCAGCATCAGATCTTTGTAACATCTTCCCCCTCTCCAATTTTATTGAGAAATAACTGATCTATATCACCATATACGTTTAAGGTATACAGCATGACAACTTGATTTACATATATTGTGAAGTGATTACCACAATAGGTGCAGCTAACATACATCTTCTCATATAGGTGTAATAAAAAGGAAAGAAAGTTCTCCTTATTAAGAGAACTCTTAATACTCTCTTAACTTTCCTGTACTGTGGTGTTAGCGATAAACCTCATATTGTGCATTATATTCCTAGTACTTCTTATTTAAACTTATAACTGGAAGTTTGTATCTTTGGGCCACGTTCCTCCATCCCCCTCCATTCCTCCACCACTATCTACCTCTGGTAACCACAAGTCTGATCTTTTTTCTGTGAATCTGGGTTGGCTTGTTTGTTTGTCTGTTTGTTTTAGATTCCACAAATAGGTGAGATCATATAGTAGTTGTCTTTCTCTTTTTTACTCATTTCACTTAATATAATGCCTTTACAAGTTCATTCATGTTGTCATTAATGGTAGGATTTCCTCATTTTTAAAAAATGTTTATTTATTTATTTTGAGAGAGAGAAAGAGAATGAGCAGGGAGGGGCAGAGAGAGAGGGAGACAGAGAGAATCCCAACCCAAACAAGCTTCCCACAGTCAGTGTGGAGCCTGATGCAGAGCTCAAACTCACAAACCATGAGATCATGACCTGAGCCGAAACCAAGAGTGGGATGCTTAACTGACTGAACCACCCAGGTTCCCCAGATTTCCTCATTTTTAATGACTAAATCTTTTTAAGGTGTTTTGGTCTTTCAGTTAAGGAGTTTTCTTAAGGCAGTAAAGTGTGACAAATGAAAGTTTACCTCATTTTTTTTTTTACCATTTCTAAGGGCTTATTGTCCTTCATTTCCTAATATCCACTGTTGAAAACCATTGTTTCATATATTTTGTCCAATTCTGGGGCCTGGTGTTGTTTCATATGGGATAGTAATTCTGATTTCCCTTATTCTGTCTTGAAAGATATGAGGAAGCTAGTTAAATGGATACTTTAAGTAAAACTTCCAGGAAGAAGAACTAGGTTTTGGAGGAGTTACAAGGAAGCCAGTGAGGCTGGAATAGAGTGAAAAAAATCTTATATTTTTTGAACAATTACTTCTGGGAAAGAAACATGTTTTTATTTAGTTCAAGTCCTAAACCAATTTTATTGAGGTAAATTTTCTTTTTTTTTTGAAGTAAACTTGTAAATTACAGATCTTCCTTTACTTACAGAGGTATTGCATTCCAGTGAATTCACTGTTAGTGGAAAATATCATAAATTTAAAATGCATTAAATATACCTAACTTACCAAACATCACAGCTATCCTAGCCTTCTCTAGATGTGCTCAGAACACTTACAGTAGCCTATAGATGGGCAAGATCATCTAACACCAAGCTTATTTCATTATAAAGTGTTGAATAGCTCATGTAATTTGTTGAATACTGTACTGAAAGTGAAAAAGCAGAATCACTGAATGGGTGTAAAATGGTTGTCAGTGTATAGATTGTTGACCCTTGTGATCGCATGGCTGTCTGGGAGCTACAGCTTGCTGCCACTGCCCAGCCTTATGAGAGATGTGATATTGTCTCATATATCACTAACCCCAGGAAAAAAATCCAAGTTGAAAATTTGAAGCAGGGTATTTACTAAATGCACATTGCTTTCCCACCATTGTAGAGTAGAAAATCATAAGTCAAAGCATCATAAATTGGGGACAGTCTGAAATTACTTTCAATAGTGATGTATAACTCATATCCATTATAGCATGACAAAACAGAACACAGGACTCTATATCTACAATTATGTCTTGGGAAACAAAAATTTTGAGTTTGTTAGATAAAAAGTCCTAAGAATTATCCTTTCCTTGAGCTTGAGCAATGAGATTTTCTTCTAGCAAATATTTCATTCTCAAGTTTATGAAACTGTCATAGTGACACAGGGTCTGGCGCCCGCAGACCCACACTTTTCAGACTCCAGCAGTTCCCTCTGGAGTTTCTCTGCTTTAGGAAAACATTGCTCAGTTCCTTTTATCCATGGTGCTTTCCTGAATGTCAAAATGCCATTTTAAAAGGATTCAACTTGGAGGGGCCAAAATGGCGAAGTAGGGGGATCCATACTTCTTGCATCTCTCAAACAAAGAAGTGCAGAAGCCAAAGGACTTTGAACACCAGAGCCTGGGAGGAAAAGAGACTGAATCTACTAGGAGAAAATGTGAAAGCTGGAAAAAAGATAGGGCTACTCCAAGGAACAAATCAAAGAACACCTGGTGGAGGGTCCAAAATTACACTACAAGTAGGATAATAAAATAATCAAAGTCACAACAGCAGAGAGCAAGTAACAATATTCGAAAAAACACCTCCTGAAGGGCCAGGCTGTGGACAGTGTATGACCCTCCTTTAATATAGCAGGGCTCACAGGTGCAGAGCACACAACAAGCTTTTAAAATGCATAAGGGACAGAAAACTAGCCAAAATGATGAAACAGAAGAATTCTCCTCAAAAGAAATTCCAGGAAGTAGAGACAGCTAACAAATTGATCAAAACCAATTTAAGCAATATAACGGAACATGAATTCAGAATAATAGTCATAAAATTAATTGCTGGGCTTGAAAAAAGCATAGAGGAGAGCAGAGAATCTATTGCTACAGAGATCAAGGGACTAAAAAATAGTCATGATGAATTAAAAATGCTATAAATGAAGTGCAAAATAAAATGGAGGTGGCCACAGCACAGATTGAAGAGGCAGAGGGGAGAATAGGTGAATTAGAAGATAAAATTATGGAAAAAGAGGAAGCTGAGAAAAAGAGAGATACAAAAATCCAGGAGTATGAGGGGAGAATTAGAGAGCTGAGTGATGCAATCAGACAGAACAATATCCGTATCATAGGAATTCCAGAAGAAGAAGAAGAGAGAAAGAAAGGGGCTGAAGGTGTACTTGAACATATAATAGCTGAGAACTTCCCTGATCTGAGGAAGGAAACAGGCATTGAAATCCAAGAAGCACAGAGAACTCCCTTCAGACGTAACTTGAATCGATCTTCTGCATGACATATCATAGTGAAACTGGCAAAATACAAGGATGAAGAGAGAATTCTGAAAGCAGCTAGGGATAAATGGGCCTTAACATACAAAGGTAGACACAAAAGGATAGTAACAAACCTATCTACTGAAACTTGGCAGGCCACAAAGGAAAATCTTCAATGTGATGAAGAGGAAAAATATGCAACCAAGAATCCTTTACCCAGCAAGTTTATCATTCAGAATAGAAGGAGAGATAAAGGTTTTCCCAATCAAACAAAAACTGAAGGAATTCATCACCACTAAACCAGCCCTACAAGAGATCCTAAGGGGGACTCTGTGAGTGAAATGGTGCAAGGACCACAAAGTACCAGAGATGCCACTACAAGCATGGAACCTACGGATATAACAATAACTCTAAACCCATATCTTTCAATAATAACACTAAATGTAAATGGACTAAATGCTGCAACAAAAAGACATAGGGTATCAGAATGGATAAAAAAAACAAGACCCATCTATTTGCTGTCTACAAGAGACTCATTTTAAACCTGAGGACACCTTGAGATTGAAAGTGAGGGGATGGAGAACTATCTATCATACTATTGGAAGTCAAAAGAAAGCTGGAGTAGCCATACTTACATCAGACAAACTAGACTTTAAATTAAAGGCTGTAACAAGAGATGAAGAAGGGTATTATATGATAATTACAGAGTTATTCAGGAAGAGCTAACAATTATAACTTTCTATGCACTGATTCGCAAGCACCCAAATACGTAAAACAATTAATCACAAACATAAGCAACCTTATTGATAAGAATGTGGTAATTGCAGGAAACTTTAATACTCCACTTACAACAATGGATAGACCATCTAGACAGAGAATCAATAAAGAAACAAGGGCCCTGAATGACACATTGGATCAGATGGACTTGACAGATATATTTAGAACTCTGCATTCCAAAGCAACAGAATATACTTTATTCTTGAGTGCACATGGAACATTCTCCAAGGTAGAGCACATACGGGGTCACAAAACAGCTATTCATAAGTATAAAAGAATTGAGATCATACCATGCACACTTTCAGACCACAATGCTATGAAACTTGAAATCAACCACAGGAAAAAGTCTAGAAAACCTCCAAAAGCATGGAGGTTAAAGAGCATCCTACTAAAGAATGAATGGGTCAACCAGGCAATTAGAGAAGAAATTAAAAAATATATGGAAACAAATGAAAATGAAAATACAACTATCCAAACACTTTGGGATGCAGCAAAGGCAGTCCTGAGGGGAAAATACGTTGCAATCCAGGCCTATCTCAAGAAACAAGAAAAATCCCAAATATAAAATCTAACAGCACACCTAAAGGAAATGGAAGCAGAACAGCAAAGGCAGCCTAAACCCAGCAGAAGAAGAGAAATAATAAAGATCAGAGCAGAAATACACAATATAGAAGAATCTAAAAAACTGTAGAGCAGATCAATGAAACCAAGAGTTGGTTTTTTGAAAAATTAAATAAAATTGATAAACCTTTAGCCAGGCTTCTCAAAAAGAAAAGGGGGAGGACCCCAATAGATAAAATCACGAATGAAAATGGAATTATTACAACCAATCCCTCAGAAATGCAAGCAATTATCAGGGAATACTATGAAAAATTATATGTCAACAAACTGGACAACCTGGAAGAAATGGACAAATTCCTAAGCACCCACGCACTTCCACAACTCAAACGGGAAGAATTAGAAAATTTGAACAGACCCGTAACCAGTGACAAAATTGAATCAGTTATCAAAAGTCTCCCAACAAGAATCCAGGACCAGATGGCTTCCCTGGGAAATTCTACCAGACATGTAAAGGAGAGATAATACCTATCCTTCTCAAGTTGTCCCAAAAAAATAGAAAGGGAAGGACAACTTCCAGACTCATTCTATGAAGCCAGCATTACTTTGATTCCTAAACCAGAGACCCAGCAAAAAAAAGAGAACTACAGGCCAAAATCCCTGATTAATATGGATGCAAAAATTCTCAACAAGATACTAGCAAATCGAATTCAACAGCATATAAAAAGCATTATTCACCATGATCAAGTGAGATTCATTCCTGGGCTGCAGGGCTGGTTCAATATTTGCAAATCAATCAATGTGATACATCACATTAATAAAAGAAAAGATAAGAACCATAGGATCAGTGCAGAAAAAGCATTTGACAAAATTCAGCATCCTTTCTTCAACAAAAACCCTCGAGAAAGTTGGGATAGACAGAACATACTTAAACATCATAAAAACCATTTATGAAAAGCCCACAGCTAACATCATCCTCAATGGGGAAAAACTGAGAGCTTTCCCCCCTGAGATCAGGAACACGACAGGGATGTCCACTCTCACCACTGTTGTTTAACAGTGTTGGAAGTTCTAGCAGCAGCAATCAGACAACAAAAGGAAATCAAAGGCATCAAAATTAGCAAAGATGAAGTCAAGCTTTCACTTTTTGCAGATGACATGATACTATACATGGAAAACCCAACAGACTCCACCAAAAGTCTGCTAGAACTGACATATGAATTCAGCAAAGTTGCAGGATACAAAATTAATGTACAGAAATCAGTTGCATTTTTATACACCAATAATGAAGCAACAGAAAGACAAATAAAGAAACTGATCCCATTCACAATTGCACCATTAATTACCATAAATGCCTGGGAATAAATACTGTAAAATATCTAGGAATAAAATACCATAAGTGCCATAAAATACCTAGGAATAAACTTAACCAAAGATGTAAAAGATCTGTATGCTGAAGACTATAGAAAACTTACGAAGGAAATTAAAGAAGATACAAAGTAATGGAAAAACATTACATGCTCATGGATTGGAAGAATAAATATTGTTAAATGTCAATACTACCCAAAGCAATCTACACATTCAACACAATCCCAATCAAAATTGCACCAGCATTCTTCTCAAAGCTAGAACAAACAATCCTAAAATTTGCATGGAACCACAAAAGACCCTGAATAGCCAAAGTAATATTGAAGAAGAAAACCAAATTGGGAGCCATCACAATCCCAGACTTTAGCCTCTACTACAAAGCTGTAATCATTAAGACAGTATGGTATTGCACAAAAACAGCCACATAGACCAATGGAATAGAACAGAGACTCCAGATTTGGACCCACAAATGTACGGCCAACTAATCTTTGACAAAGCAGGAAAGAATATCCAATGTATAAAAGACAATCTCTTTAACAAATGGTGCTGGGAGAACTGGACAGCAACATGCAGAAGAATGAAACTATATCCCTTTTTTTAACCATTCAGAAAAATAAACTAAAAATGGATGAAGGACCTGAATGTGAGACAGGAAACCATCAAAACCCTAGAGGAGAAAGCAGGAAAAACCTCTCTAACCTCAGCTGCAGCAATATCTTACTCAACACATCTCCAAAGGCAAGGGAATTAAAAGCAAAAATGAACTATTGAGACCTCATGAAGATAAAAAGCTTCTGCGCTGCAAAGGAAACAATCAACAAAAGTAAAAGGCAACTAGCAGAATGGGAAAAGATATTTGCAAATGACATAATGACATATTGGACAAAGGGCTCATATCCAAAATCTATAAAGAACTCACCAAACTCCACACCAGAAAAACAAATAATCCAGTGAAGAAATGGGCAGAATACATGAATAGACACTTTTCTAAAGAAGACATCCATATGGCCAACAGGCACATCAAAAGATGCTCAATGTCACTTCTCATCAGGGAAATAGAAATCAAAACCACACTGAGATACCTCCTCATACCAGTCAGAGTGGCTAAAATTAACAAATTGGGAGACTATAGATGCTGGAGAGAATGCGGAGAAACTGGAACCCTCTTGCACTGTTGGTGGGAATGCAAACTGGTGCAGCCGCTCTGGAAAGCAGTGTGGAGGTTCCTCAGAAAATTAAAAATAGATCTACCCTATGACCCAGCAATAGCACTGCTAGGAATTTACCCAAGGGGTACAGGAGTGCTGATGCATAGGGGCACTTGTACCCCAATGTTTATAGCAGCACTTTCAACAATATCCAGATTATGGAAACAGACTAAATGTTCATCAACTGATGAATGGATAAAGAAGATGTGGTTAATATATACAATGAAATACTACTTGGCAATGAGAAAGAATGAAATCTGGCCATTTGTAGCAACATGGATGGAACTGGAGAGTGTTATGTTAAGTGAAATAAGTCATACAGAGAAAGACAGATATCATATGTTTTCACTCATATGTGGATACTGAGAAACTTAATAGAAGACCAGGGGGGAGGGGAAGGGGGAAAAAAAAGTTACAGAGAGGAAAGGAGGCAAACCCTAAGAGACTCTTAAATACTGAGAATAAACTGAGGGTTGATGGGGGTGGGGGAGAGGGGAAAGTGGGTGATGGACATTGAGGAGGGAACCTGTTGGGATGAGCACTGGGTATTGTATGGAAACCAATTTGACAACAAATTATATATATATATATATATATATATATATATATATATATACACACACACACACACACATAATACATACATATATACATACATATATATGTATATATATATATATGAAAGAAACTGTCATAACTGGAAACCCTAATTAATATATTGGAATTTCAACACATCTCAATTCGTTTAAATTAAGTGTTAAAAGCATATGTATTTGGGTAAGCAGCTATTAAAATGGAGGCGACAGTGCAAAGATAGAATATTAAGGAACTGAGTTATATCTAATATATACCCAAAGGTCTGATTCATAAATATATCATCTCTTGTAAATTTCATCAAATGTGTGCTAAAAGTGAATGGTGTGTCCAGGCTTTGACAGAGGTTCCCATCCTTATTTATAAATTAGATTCTTATTAATCCCCCAAAAGGATTTTCACAATTAAAAGAATCATTGCAACCAATTCTAAACTGTGAGAGATTTAGATATTGTTATTATTTTTTGGCTAATATTTATTCTGATAAATGTTTCATAGCATAATTAGTCTGGATGAGATTTATATTAACTATAAAGGAAAGCAAAGTGAAGAAGCTGCATACAAAAACAAGAAAATGACCTTTATCCCAATACGTCAACCCCAAGCTCAACTCAGAAATTGTAATTTTTGCTTCTGAAAAATCCTAAAATTTAATTTTTCATATTTCTTCTACTTTTGATAAATGAGACTCATTGTTGTTAAACCTATTACAATGCAGTAAAAATACCTGCTGTTTTTGTTCTTGGAAGCAGGTTATTCTGATAGGTAAAAAGTTTGATTCGCATAATAAAATTTATTCAAAATATATATTGAGATATAAGACTACATATGTATTAACAAATGTGCAATTAAAGGATAATATATTGGAATAAGTTGCTGTAATATTGCATAATGTATCCATTCTAGAATTGTTGAAAGTAAGTATATTTCAAAAATTAACACAAGGTAGCTTTAAAAGACAAGAGCATATTAAAAATATAAATCACCAAAAATTTGCACTGAGGCATATCATGTTCAAACTGCAGAAAATCAAATGCAAAGAGAAAGCCTTGGAAGTGGTCAGAAAAATAAAAAATAAAAATAAACAATAAAAACAAAAAATCTTCCCTGTAGAAGAAAAGGATAAGAATTAAAGCAGACTTCTCATCAGAAACAATGTAAGAAGAGTGGAGTGAAGTGTTTAATGTGTTGAAAGAAAAAGCACCAAATTAGAATTCAATGACCAGTGAAATTATTCCTCCAAAGTGAAGGAGAAATAAAGATTTTTCTTAGAAAATAACTAAGGGAATTCATTATCAGCAGATTTGACCTGGACAAATGTTGAAAGTAGTTAGTTCTTCAGTGAGAAGGCACGTGATAAAGGCCAGTAACTCAGCTGTATATAAAGAAAGGGACAGCATAGGAAAAAGAATAAATCTATTATTTATCTCATTCTTAATTTATCTCAAAGATGTAGATGCTAGATAGAAAGATTATTTTAAGAAATACAATACAATACAGAAAGAGAAAATTGGGGATGTAGCATGCTTCAAAAATAGTTCCTTAATACCTAATACATTCCAGTTTTAGATCACAGAAATGAAAAAGACAGTTTTTGAAGAATCCATAGTTTAATAGGCACTAAAGGAAGTGATTACTGACTGATCATAGGAATAAAAGGAAAAATAAATGACATTCATTAATTTGCCGGAATAGACAAGAAGGGCGCAAACAAGAAGTTTGCTGTGTAACTAGCATTCAGTTGAGCATCCTGTAAATATTTTCCGTTTTTATCTTTGGGATACCCCTAATAGTTAGACCTTGTAAATTCTTCATTTTTAGTGGAAGAATCTGTGTTTCAAAATGATCAATTTAATTGCCTAGTTTTTTAAGTTCAAAAAGCTGAAATTTGTTAATGGCCTTAGAACTTACATATGTTTATCTTAAAACTTCCTGTTCTGGAGACTTTGTGAATAATATTGCTAATGAACTGGATTAAGCAAGTCAAATGAAAGTGATAATTTGATGGAGAAGAACATGAGTTGGAATTTTTATATTCTAAATCCAGTGATTTATCTTCTTTCTATAGATTTGATTTTACTTATTGTGTCATGAAATATATTTAGCGAAAAGAAGATATATTGATGTTAAAAGTGTAACTTTCTACCTATGGATATCAAGAAAATATAACACATTTTGTTTTTTGTTTTCATTTAGATCATATTTATTTTAAATGGGTTCTAAGGTAGATGAGTTCTTTAATCTCTCTTCAATATATGTTAAAAACTACTACTCTTAGTACATTGTGTTTATTTTAAAAGACCAAAGCCTGTAAGATTGTGTATATTTTTTTAGAGTACATATATTCTGGTTCAATATGATACCCAATTAAAATACCATTCACTTGAAAACATAAATTTCCATATTCTTGCAAGACATTTTATAATACTTTCAAATAATTCATTGTGGCACAAAGTAAGAATTCATATTTCCTTTCAGGGTCCAAGACCACAGCATGTGGCCAAGCTGACTGTGCAATGCATTATTTCAGGGTCTGCTAGTCATATAGACCATGCTTTGCAAGACTCAGCTTGAAATTATGCGATGCACCAGCCCTTCTTTTACTCCAAATCTAAGCGGGAAATCATGCATGATTATTAAATGCTTCAGATGCCTTATGTTTATGTAATTAAATGGTAGAAAACAACAGTAGCTGACTATGAAATGTGAATTTCCTGAAAAACTTACCGTATGTTTTTTCCTATTTATTGTTTCATACATTTTGACATATAACTTCAGAAAGAGAAGCTCATTCATCAAAATTGATGTATTCTATAGTTATATTCTCCCAAGTGATAAAAATGCAACCCTAAGGATAGAGTTTCTAATATAACAAATTGCTTTCTAGTATATTCTGCCCTATGGAACTACCTCTATTTTGCAGTTTTAGGTTTAGTAGGTTTCCATTTAAGACTCCAATAGCCTAATAGGCAACTCATGTGAATTTAATAGAAATTTTAATTCCCTTGATTAATATTGCTTTAAAAAGCTAGCAGGGAAAATACCACCTTCTCTTAGATTAAAATTTAATAGGATTTTCAGTGTGATTAGAATATGCTAATACATCCATAAATAAGAAAATATGTTTTTGCCACATTGTTTGAGAATTTGAAATCAAGTGGTTCATATGTAGTAAATCTATTGTGTAGCTCATGTCACACAGTTTGTGTGAGTGAAGATCATTCTTTTGGCTCATTGTTTTCACTTATTAGTTTGAATACGTTTTCAATGTCCCTATTGTGGACCTAGCATTATCTCTATAGAATTCTGTCCTCATTTTTCTGCAAATGAATAAATGCATGGCTAATTTCATGTGTAAATTTCAGTACTGCTAATGGGAGTTAGTAACAGAGGTTTAGTTGGCTGAATTTCCCAGCAAAGATTAGTGAAACGTTTCATTTGTTCTTCAGATTGCAATCCACAGAGCTCACATGCACTCCTTTTCTATTTCAAATGCAGTTAGATAAATCAATGTAGCTTGTCGCAGTATCTTTTATCTATACTACTGTTGATGCAAAAAGTTTTAAAAATAGGAATACATAAAAATGTGAATACATGATATAATATTTGAAGATTTTATTTTCAAATTAGAAGAAATGAAAGCTACAGAACAATGTTTAAACATTATTCTTGCATATCAATCTAGATGTTTTTCCTAGTACAAATTTAATTAATTCTAAAAGGTAAACATCTGCATTATCTTACATTTATTTAACTTGTGCTCAATGGAGAGCTTTGCCTGGAAGCATGATTATTTAAGATATGTTGCACTAGCCTTTCTTAACAAAGAAATGTTGATTAATGTGTATATCCCACCAGTAAGAGCACAGCACAAGTTTGGGAAACTCACAGTCTTGCTGTTGTATTTCAAAGGTTCATTAGTCACTGCAAAGCACAACTGCCCCCATTTGGCTCATACTAAAATGAAAGCCTGAAGGAAATATGAACATTATGCCACAGAGCCAGCAGGAGATAATAAATGCAATGCTAACAGAAGCAACTGAAAAGAGAATCCCCATTCAGCCTGGAATCCTAGCATCATTATGGGATTACTTTACATCCACCAAGACTGCAGTAGCACTGTGGCTCTTAAATTTACAAGACATCATGTGTGTGTCAAAGTTGGCCTCACAAAATGAAAGACAAAGCTCATTTATATGAATATCACAAAGGTGTGTTTTTATAAACAGCAGGTCTTCATAAAACTAAGTGTATTTTTTAAATTACTACAGTCAATACTTGGAAAAAAGTAATTTGAAATTATTTTGGAAGAATTATATAAATAGCATCATAATCTCACTATCCAAAAATAAGCGATGGTAATATTCTTGATACATTCTTTACCTTTTGTTATAATTTTGTTGATATAGTATTTTTCATTTATGTACAAGTATAACCATTCCCCAAAGTCATTATTCTTTTAAATCATAAGCAAAATTATTATATTATAGTTAAAAATGTCTGTACTATTTCTTCAACATATGTATAGAATTAGGATTGGTCAGTCTGTTAAGTTTCTGACTCTTGATTTCGGCTCAGGTCACAATCTCGCGACCACTCATCAGGCTCTACACTGACAGTGAGGAGCATGCTTGAAATTGTCTCTCTTTACCCCTCCCTCACATGCACTCCCTCTCCCTCTCTCACAAAATAAATAAACTAAAAATTAAAAATATAAGTAGATGAATGAATGAATAAATAAATAAATAAATAAATAAATAAATAAAAATTAGGATGATTCCAGTTTCTAGTTAAAATAATGCTACAATGTCATAGTTCTTAATTATCCTGAAATTTTTTTCTCAGACATCTTTGACATCTCTGACAATTTACCTAAAATAGATATCTACAAGTAGAATTATAGGTAAAATGGAATTTGCACTTTTTTATTAGAATACATTATTTCTAGAGTAGTTTTAAGTTCAGAATAGAGTTAGGCAGATAGTATAGAGTTCTCATATACTCTTTCCCTATTATACAGTTTCCAATATTGATTATTATTAACTATCTAGTTTATATTATGGTTCTCTCTGCATATTTTTAAAAATAACTAGATATTGTCATAATAACTTAAAAGATAATGTAAGAAATTTAATTTATATTTCACTTATAGCAAAATTTAAATATAACAAAATAAAATTTTAAAATGCATATATGGCTAGTGTATAAGAAATACCTTTCATTAGTAATCCAGTGTCACTTAAAAACTCCAGTTTTTGTAAATTCAACAACTGAACTTCAGATTTTCTCATGCCCTTTCCACCGTGTTACACAATTTTCCTAGTAAAACTAGAACACAGCTATCAATGATAGAAGAGTTCATTTAATGTTGCCTATTATGTAATGAAGAGCTAGAATACATTTAGATTTATATAAATTATATGAGTTTCTGCAAAAGGCAATTATATGCATGTATGCATATGCCCCTCCTAGCTAAAGTATGTACACAGATCTACATAAATTGCAGTCACTTCTGAAAGAATATGCATATGCAAATGTATGTACAAGAATATGCATATATGTATATTTCTGTATATATATGGAAGTGTATCTATATATGTATGTATATCAGTATATATAACTAATGTAACAGTGAGACAAAGAATAGCTTCTAGTAGGTTGAGGAAATTGACATAGGGCTGAAGTAAGAAATAGTAATCCACAGGAACTATAATTTCTTTATTTATCTTTCCCTTTCCATGATTTTTTGGTGATCACTTGTGCTAGAGGATAAAGAAGTACAAATGGAAAATAAATAATTAAGAAGTTAAACTAAATTTAAAAAAAGAAGTGAAGCTATATTTAATTTTTAAAGTAGGTTATCCCCCACTGATTTTTTTGTCTCAGTGCTATTACTGCAAAAAAATCTAGGTGCAACAGCTATCTCAGTAGATAGTAAGACCACACTTACATTTTTAAATTCACAGCAAAAGTATTATCATATATATACATATATATATATGTATATATATGTGTGTGTGTGTGTATATATATATGATACTACTTTATATATCTTGTTCACTTTTATTTAGTTACATAGGAGACAGTTGCATGCCTAGAGCCAGTGATATTGCCCTTGATATTTTTATCAATATTACTTGAAAATCTATACTGTTTATTCAGTCACCTATTCATTTGTTCATCAAAACAGTAAATTACAATGTAACAGTGGATTAATTTTCTTTTTTATTGATGACACTTCCCTTAGTTAATGTTCCCCATTGTAAGATTTATTAAAATACATCCAACTGAAATATAAAGATCATATACTTGATAAGATATAGTCATATAGCTAAGCTATTTTTGAAGCTCTGTTATCAAACAGTTTTGCATAAGTACAAACCGTAAAGAAGTTTTGATAACATTTTTCAATACCATTAACAGTGTTATTACCTTTTACTTTCAAAATTATATACAAAATTATTTTTAATTTAGGACCACTTGTTTTCAGAGATTTAACTGTTTTTTTTTCTTCAGTTTAATGTATATATTTTTGACAAGCTTTACATTTCCTTTCCCCCTTCCTTTTTCCTCTGGTAAGATCATAATGATCACTATTTTGGAAAATTTAACTCCTAAACTCCTCAGAATGAAATATATTTCTATTGCCTTATTTTCAAGAAATCTCCAAAGGAACTCCTCCGGGTTTTCTTTTTTCTTTTTGCTTAATTGAAACTCCCTGACAACTCTAACATTATTTATAAGTAGTTTGCCAATTGTTTTATGTCACTGTTAGTGAGTTAGCCACAGTTCTTTATCACAGCTTGCAGTCAACATGGTGCATTTAATGATATGTATACATAGATTTTTTTTATATTGAGAAAATTGAAATCCTTTCCCTGGATGTATTTACTGCTCCAAGCTTCAGTAACTATATATTTTTATGATCATTACCAAATTTGTTTAGGCCAGATGGAGAACTCCAGAACTACTCAGCCATCTCCATCTAGATGATCCCTACCAGGCTATGTAACAGGCATGTCATAGTCAGATTACTCCAAACTGATCTCATCATTTTGCACAGAATATTCTCCTACTGAGTTTTTAATTTATGAAAGGGAATACTCCCCACCCTGTTGCCCAAGCCAGATGTCTAGCAATCATAGTCTTAACTAGATTACTAAAATAATCCTCTAACTAAATTTTCTTCCTTTAGTCATATTCCCCTAAAACTCATTATTTACATTGCAATTAAATTGACTTTTGAATTCTACAAATCTGATACTATAATTTCCTTGTTTACAGTGAAACAGTCATTGATCATCAGATGCATATGTTATAGCCCAATTCCAGGAGACTATATTGTTTTATGGAATCAGAATAACTTACAATCAAGTTCTAGGTTCTCAACTTGTATGATCGTGGAAAAAATTACTTACTATACATTATCGCAGTTTTCCCATCTCCAAAACAAGATAATAATACAGTATAATTAAAATGTAAAGTAGTTAGCCCAGTGGATCACACAAATAAATGTTAGGGGAAAGTTGGTGGTCCGAATAGTAGTGGCATGTGTTATAGTGTTTTTATTTTATTTTATTTTATTTTATTTTATTTTATTTTATTTTATTTTATTTTATATTTTTTATTTTATGTTAGAGAGAGAGAGAGAGAGAGAGTGTGTGTGTGTGTGTAGTGCAGAGGACAGGGACAGAGGGGGAGAGAGAGAGAAAGAGAAAGAGTGTGAGAATCTCAAGCAAGCTCCGCTCTGAGTGTGGAGCCCAACATGGGGCTTGATCCCATGACTCTGAGATCATGACTGAGCTGAAATCAAGAGTCAGATGTTCAACCCACTGAGCCACCCAAGCCCCCCTACAGAGTTATTTTAAAATGGATCAGGTTAGTATCTTTTCTCTTCTCTCATCATCATCACCCTCACTTGACTACCTGCCTTGAAGGAGTAGGGAACAATAACAACTGTGTTTATATACAATGTCATTTCCTATAGGCATATGGGAAGGCATTGCTCCAAAAGTTCTTTGAGAGGATGAGATGAGATAATGTAAATGAAATTTCTATGTAGATAGTGAGGTAGCCTTGTACTGTGTCATGAATATGAGTTTTGAAGCCAGACCTCAGTTTTAATTATTGCTAGGCCTGTGAATCTGGGCAATCATCTTGTTTTAAACACCATATATTCATCAGTAAGATGGGAAAGTAATATTTTCTACTCAAGGAGACCATGTATACACTATGTCAATAACTAGGGCAAATGCTGTTGTAAAATCTATACATCCATGTTGAAAAAAAAAAGACACCTAGACATAAATTAGAAAAATATTTGCATTGGTGCCCATATTAGAATGTGTATCACAGAACCAATAATTATTTCAATTAAACCAATTATACCAATATTATTCCAAAGCTATTTCTTAGGCAATAATATTTGTCATAAGATTATATTTATATATTTAAAATGTGAAGGAAAATGATCTGTGTAAAATTTTGAATAAGTTAAAATTATACTTAGAAAAATTAAGCCTAATTTAAAAAACTGTGGAAGGGATAAGCACATATAAATATTCTTTTAAGTATTACATTCTGCTTTAAGAACTTTAGTTTACTTGGGTAAATGCCTTCATATCTGTAACAACTAATTGAGTATGATTTTTCCTTTGGTTCTATGTATTAAGAGTATAATAATGAGAGTATTTCCCCCCATCACATAAAGATCACTGTATATTACCTTCTCAAAGTTCAATGTATTGGAAAGTACTTTTCACCAAAATAAAATAAAATAAAATAAAATAGGCATTAATCTTTTTCTTTCAGGATTTTTTTTTCTTTCTCAAGAACAAGAGCTTTAGTACTTTCTTGAAAAATGAAATCTCTTGCTAAATTGCTTTCTAGGCACTAAGTCAAATTCTTTTAGATATGAATTATGTGAGAAACATAAGCTTTTCTTGAAAATCATAGCAGTATTATAAGCATTTTTGTGCAAGAAAGCTTGTGATTAATAAGGGAAAGTTAATTCTCCTTGACAATGTAATTGTTTTGATTGTCCAATGAGCCCAACATTCCTCAAACATGTTTGAATTATAAATAATTCAGGTAGTTGAACAAATCAAGATTCAGAGATAATCTTTAGCAGCATTTTATCTCCACAAATAATTAAGTAATTTTATAAATTACAACTTTGGAATCATAGCAGCAAGCTGTTTCGAATCTTCAGCATGCACTCCTGCTTGCACAAAACTGTATCATGTTTGTCCATTGGTCAACCTCAATCAATTTCATATGTGAATATTGGATATTTTCTCTGTTTGCAAAATCTTAAATCATTGTGTGACAATCTTAATGCTTTTTTAGATTTAAAAAGCTCTTTAAAAGAATGCTTCCAATAATTTCATTTTGAACCATACCATACAGAAATACATTTTAGGAATTAAGCTATTTGGGGCTATAGAATTGTGGGGTTCAGGATCATCATGTGGCAACCCCAGAAATTCCCGGCATTCTGCACATTCCCCTAGCTATTCAGCATGGGCAGACAGAAGCTGTGAATAGAGGTGAGAGTAAAAATGGAAGCTGGGAGAGAAAGATAAGAATAAAAATGAAATGTATTGGAATATTCTGTCCAAACATGCTGCTCAATTTGTCAGGAAAGCACTTCCCAAATTTTATATGTGCTTGCAAATAATCTGGAAGTCTCTTTAAAATGCACATTCTGAATCAGTAGGTCTAGACATCCCTTGAGCTTATATATTTCTAACAAGCTTTGAAATAATATCAGTGTTAACTGGTCCCTGGACCACACTTAGTGAGAGTAACCGTGGAGATGATAATAGACTGTCCCTATGGCAACAATGGTGCAATGACAGAACATGACCAAAGTCAGACCCATCAGAGATCTTTTCTGGGTTTTACGGACTGACAGAGAAAAAACGGTTCCTTCTGTCCTTTGGTGTTGCTAAGCAGAGATTGGGTGAAGCACACTCATTTATAGGAACATTCCCAACTATGTGAAGGAAGCCATTAAAGAAGCATTAAGAAATATCAAGACTACCAATACACACAAAAAAGAGATCAGAGTTGCAGAAGAGCTGTTACAGCATTCTAACACCTGGATCTAGTTGTCCTTCATGCCAGTTTTATTCTTTCCCTGTTTTATTATTTTGGTTTTCAACTGAACTAATATATATCCCATTACCCCTTCTTTTAGTGAGGATGAACTTGGAATGGGTGTGGAATATCACCACCTTTAAACCGATTCATTACTGATGAACATTCCAGAATTATGAGAAGATTTTGCACTCCTTTTTCTTTACATCTTTAAGTTTTAAAAGCCTTTAGACATATATGCTGCCACATAGAATAATAAATTCATAATGTAAACACACCATGCATATGACTTTAATAGTCTCATTTTTTTTAATCTACTTGGTTTCCCTCTTTTCATCTACTCTTTCCCGTTGCTTCTCATACTCTCTATACACAGTTGCTTTCTATGCCTCCTCAGTATACTTTTAACCATGGTCATATAATCAAATAAATACACACATAGATGCATATTTATAAACACATTTACACACATATTAACTGTGATTATATGTATAAAACTGAACATTTACCTTGTATTTATTATTGAAAAACACCTCTTGAATTTTCTTTCAATCCACTAGTAGAATACCATTCATTTGCTTTAAAACCTCCCATAATGTTGATTAATTATCAATATATTTCACTGTTGGTGATACCTTTTCCTTTTTTACCCATTTTAAATTTTAGCTAGTAGGCACAATATTGAAGCAAAAATTTTCTACATGTGTATTAGTACCTTTATATCTATGATATAAATTCACAGCAGTTCCAATTAGTAATAAATCAACTCGGAAGAATTATTACTTTATTTTTTGTTCAAGAACATAAGATATTAGAAACTATTTTCTTTGTGGATAAGCATGGAAATTATTTATGTGTTTAGTTGACATGTATAAGCACAGATATTTTCAACTTGCAAGGTTCTAAGGGACTGCATATGATATATGTTTGTATGTATCTTAAATTATCTTTACCTTGCAAAAATCTACCTCTTATGCAAATTGTCTCTTTCCAGTTAATAACAGCTCAGTCTTGTTGCTTTTATTAGAAGACTGGGCTCTTCTTGACTCTTCTCTTTCTTGTACACTTTATACTCAATTTGCTAGCAGATCTCATTGGGTATGTTTCTTTAAAAATTTTTTTTTATGTTTATTTATTTTTGAAGGAGAGAGAGACATAGTGTGAGGGTGGGGAGGAGCAGAGAGAGAGGGAGACACAATCCTAAATGGGGCTCTAGGCTCTGAGATGTCAGCACAGAGCCGGACAAACCGTGAGATCATGACCTGAACGGAAGTTTGACGCTTAACCCATGGAGCCACCCAGGTGCCCCACATTGGCTCTGTTTCTAAAATATATTCTGAATCAAGAAACTTTCTTCACCCCTTTTAACCTCCTTCAGGTCAGCATCATCTGTAACCATCGTATCTCCATAATCTCTTACTGTTTTTCCACTTGTCCACCTATGTTCCATTTTTAGTCATCTAGAGGCAGCTAGAACGATTCTTTTAAAATATCTGTTAGACAATTTGGCACAACTGCTCAAAATCCTGCAGTGGATCCCCAAACTCCTCAGAGGAAAGAGTGGAGTCCTTCCAGTAGCTCAATGGCTCTGAGTCTGTGGCCTCAAGTGACATCTGTGACCTCACACTTATTGCTTGCCCTCTTGCTGTCACCACTTTTGCACTTCTTCACTCTGGTGTCCCTTGAACAAGCAAGCCACATTCACACCAAAGGGTCTTGCGTGGCACAGCTGTTCCTTCGGGAGGGACATCATTTTTTAGGCTTTTTAGTAGAAACCTGGCATAGGAATATGAGGCTGATTTTAATATTTCCCCAATTATTTCATACATCACTGCTGGGCAAGCTGAAGACAGTGCCCAGAATTTTCAAGTAGTCTTTTGTGTAAATCCTACAGCAGATGAAGTTCCACGGCGATTCTGATCCTGACTCCTGCAGAGTCTTAAGTTCTCACATGTGCTCAGCTGCTCATGGTCTCATCAGTACCTTAGCTGAGGGAAGTGAGATAAGTGGAGTTGAAAGTGGAAAGAAAAAACGCATATTTAGGTCTTTTATTCCCAGAGAACTTGAAGTAGTTGACAGAGAATTTCATGATTAAATAACGTCTCTTCAGTATTCCATAAAATCGGAAATAAACTCAAACTTGGTCTGACTGACATGCTCTGATTAACCCTTTGTTCCCATACATTTCACTGTCCTCGACTCTCATTTTTTTTAGCCATAGCATCGACATGGATGTCAAAATTGTTTCTTTCTTGCTAAAGCATTAACATATTTGAATCATAAAAACGGTTTTGAGTTATTTTGTGTTGTCTTGTCTAATATTATTATCCTGCCTTCCATTTGCTTTTAAAATATTTATGGTAGTAATAACTGCTCTGGATGGCATTATGGTATATCATGATATATGTGTTATCACAATTAATATTCATGTTTATAGCACAATGAGGCCCCTAGCTTTACATTTCATTGTCCTTTTTTTCTAGGATTTCAGTCAATGGCTTTATACCAAAATTTTTTTTATTCTGCATTATTCTATAATTGTCTGATAATGTGCATATTATGCTAAGGAAGGTGGGAAGGAGAGTGCAGAGAGTGGCCAGTAACCAATTAAACTTGTTGGAAGCAAGGCTTTAAGATGACAGCAGCCTCAGTCAACAATTGGATTGAATGTTTGTGACAGATCTTGAGTTAGAACCATGCAGCAAAGCTACTCCTGGACTCTGGATTCCTCAGAGATTTTGTGACATAAGTGTTTCCTGCTTTAAGCTGCTAAACTTGGGAGTCATTTTGTATGTAGCAATAGAAAACTAATACACTGTCACATTAATATTTGAAAATGTGCAAAATAATGATATTCATCATATATCCATACATATTCAGCAATTTAAAAAATTCACGTAAGTTATAGATACTATATTGAAGGTAAAGGTCACTCCAGAGATACATAACAACCAGTAGTTTCTGAGAGGACTGAGATAATGAAATAGTATGGTAGGAAATGATAGAAACTAAAATGTTCTTTTTCTTTTTGTTCTTTATTCTTATTATATTATAGAAAAAAGTCTGAGATCTAGAATTTTCTGTTTTCCTTAAAAATACCATTGTGCATGTGTTTTCCTGACACTTCTTTCGTTATGCTTACATATCAAATCTCAAAATATAATAAAATAATCATAGAAATGCTAGTAAGATAATCAAAGAAGTTAGTTTTATTTAATGGTACTTATATTTTAGAAACATAAGGATGACTTAAAAATCTGTTTAGAAAATAGATTTAGAACTCTACTAATTCATAGCTGGTCTATCACAACAGTACCTCATTTGAGGCAGAGGCTTGAAATAGTGTGAACTCCTTTCAATTTATCATTTTGACTTTTGTACCAATTGATTTGAAAGTGTTAACAAGATATCATTTTATATTTTTCACCCACTTTTTTTGTTATCATGATTGTTATTTCAGTTATTTGTGAACTATGGTAATACTAATCATTTATTTTTATTTATTTTTTTTTTTTTGAAACCTCAGGCTTCAACTTCCACTATGTTATAATGTTAAGGAATTATCAGACACATAAAATGCTTCACAATATTAAGAAACACAGATTTTTCCTTTAGAAGTAACAAGAAAGCCTCATATGCATCCAACTTCGATTCAGGTCATGATCACAGTTACAAGCTCATGGTTCATGGGTTTAAGCCTCGCATCAGGCTCTGCACTGACAATGGAGACCCTGCTTGAGATTTTCTCTCTCCCTGTCTCTCTGCCCCTCACCTGCTTATGCTCTCTCTCTCAAATACATAAACTTTAAAAAAGTAACAGTAAAATACTAAAGTTAAAAGGAAAATATCACATGCATTAAGTAAAGTATAACTCATGTTAATATTTCCAACAATTATGCATGGAATTGTTTATCTTTCCCTTTCTTTGCACATTTTAGAACGACATACACAAAGCTTTTTGCTGTATAATAAATACCTCCTTGATATTTGTAAGCAACAAGATTCTCCTCGAGAGCCTAGTTAGACTGGTGAAGAATCTTGTCTTCTGAAAGTAAAATGGATTATTTCTGGTGGTTTGTATAATCTTAAATGCATAATGGTATCTTCTGTATTCAGTGGCATTTGAAGATGAAGCAAGAAACAAGTAATCATGTTAGGCAGGCACAGTCATGCACGCACGCGCACACACACACACACACACACACACACACATTCACAACTGTTTTCTTTGCCGTAAAATCATTGTTTAAACTCCAAGTTCTCTGTAGATTTCAGCTAAAGAAACATTTCTAACTCTTGGCTGGAGAAATTTACAAGTAGGAGATGGGCCTGAGCTGCCTCTGGTTACTCTTGCTCAAAGGATGTGGCTGCCAGCAGGTTTCTTGCTAGTGAGAGCATTCCCTGTCAGTTGTCTGTAGGTGACCCCGATGGTGAACATCCTTCAGTTAAGTTTCTCCAGCCCCTAGTGGGGGAGGCATATTAGTGAATGTTGCTATACTTCAGTGAATGGCTTCTTAGCAAGTTTGCTGGCACTCTAGTGGACAGTTTCCTACTGAGTTTTACTGTTATCCCAGTAGGAGATTTCTCTCCTGCTAGCCCCAGCCTGCAACCTCTCAACAAATTGTTCTGCCTTTTAGTGGACCACAACTTCACTCTTGTGAATGAGATCTAAGCCTCAGTCTTAAGCACTGGGAGGTGGGAAACTCCTCTAAGTGGCTGCCTCTTATATACGCTCTTTAAAAAAAAAATTACCTTTCAGCTTTCTATTCACTTATACTATTAGTTTATCTCTGGCTACAAATTAATAATTTTATCTTAAAATTTTCCCTATTCAAATAACTTCTGTGATTTCTGTTCCCTTAATGTGTCTTTACAAACAGACATAATAAATAAATATGGATCATTCATATATTAGTCATGTAATTTAAAATATTATTTTGGTAAGAAGATATGGAGGAAATACTTTTCCTTAACTTTCAAAGGTCATTTTAATTCAAAAACAGTTTTAAAATGACCAGTGGTCCATAGGGAAAAAAATATGCAGAAAACCATGGAAGAATCAAAGCAGATTGGAATACAGGTGGACTCTCCATCTGGACCTAAGAGATGACAAAAATAGATTTCCTAACATAACAGAAGCTTCATATTGAAATGGCAAAAGATGGACACGAGGAGGACTTCAGTGAACACTCATAAACAGTGACACTAACAGTTTCATCTAGAGTTTTCTTTTAATGTTTTTCAAGTCCAAATTCTATATAGATTGGTCTGCTGTTAAGAACAACATACACATAATAAGATATTGCTCTAATTGTCCCTTTTCTGAATTATATGTATCATATCTTTTTTGAAATTGAAAGTTTCATAATAAGAAAAATAATGTTGCATATGAAGTATTTAAAGATAATACATCAAATATTCACAACACAGGAAAATTGCTTCAACTTAAAAACAATTCAGTACTTATACCACTGGCAAAATATTTTATTGTGTACTAAGGCATTTTGTGCATAAAAACGTCCTCAGTTGTCACCTTCAATGTAATTGCAATGACTCTAAATGACCCTATTTATAAGAATTCTTCAGTGAAGCATAACAAATCTCATTTCCTAATATATATTTTTTTCCTAGAAGGGTTCACAGTATTGTCTGGATTAAGTGCTTACTCTTGCCTAGAGGTGTTATTATTTGGACAAGAAGTTAGATATGTCATTATGATACATAATTTTGTGGCTGAAATATATAACACTGTGAATTAATTTGTGACTAAAACTTAGTTTGATTGTGATAAATGCATAGTTTGATATTATAAATCATAGTAATTATATTTATAGAGATAGTTCTTGTTCTATAATTTTCTTCAAAGGTATGACATCTCAAGTCAATTTCAAGTCTGTTGGAAAATGTGAAAATAAAATTTTACTATACTTATGACCTCAAATGACAGATGAATATGCACACAGATATTATACATGTCAGAACTATCAAGAGTCTTTAGTAATTTATATGTATAAGTCCAACACCTAACCTACTGAGCCTCCCAGGTGCCTCTCTAATAAATTGTAACTTGATAAGCTAGCAATGTCTTGCAATACAAGTAGTTCATGATACCGAACTTCACATGATCACTACTGAACCAATGGTTCTCTCTCTCTCTCTCTCTGTCTCTCTCTCTCTCTCTCTCTCTGTCTCTCTCTCTCTCTCTCTTGCTGTGGGATTGTGGGTGATCATCTCCCGTGCTTGGCTGCTAGGCCTCAAGCCATGGTATTTAGCATAAGTCAGTGTTTTTTCAGAACATTGGAAGGTGCCCACAACTGGCACTGGTGTATTTTTGTCACTTCACAGCACCTGTGGACAGTTCTTTGCTTTCTACATGAGAGTAAGCTTAGGAAGGCTTTGCTTCATTCTAGGTCAGGCTGTCTGCAGATACAGACCCTTTCCTCTGCTGCCTTATTGCCAATTACATTCAATACAGCATATGACAAGAGTTTATTAATACTGTACTATAGTCAATATCCATGCAAGCATATACAATGGCCCCCGTGCAGAAAAAAAGTTGAGAAGAAAGGCGGAAAGAAGGAGGAGATGACTATGGTGGAAGTTAAGAAGAAAATCATTGAGAAGTACGAATGAGGTATACGACTTACCAAAACTGCAAGATTTTATAAGAAGTATTCGTCTGCATCCCATCTGCAGAGGAGGAGGAGAAAAAGGCGGAGGGATTCCTCACTTCAAATGACATTAGGGAGATGTGTAAAATGTTGGGAACAGCAAAATTTTGTAGAAACGCACTACCCAAACGAGGCTGTAGCAGAGTGAGCGATGAATCTTTAACAACAATGCAATGTCACGTTTCCGTGAAATCTTCAAAAGGAGGCAAAAGCTAGTGTCGTTGGATAGGTTCCTTGTTAAAGTTGCACGAAAAGAAAAAGATTCTGTTGAGCCAATAGATAGCAATGATGCCGTTAGCGATAGTGAGCATACTCCATCCTCCTCTCTCTCTTCCTCACATCAGCGCAAAGGTTTTCAAAGGTAGATGCAGATTAATTTATTTTTCTTTATATTTTGCATTTTCTTGTTATTTTGTGTTCTATTACAGTATTGTAATCATTTTATAAGAATATTTTTGTGTTGTGGAATGAATCATCTCAGTTTCCATTATTTCTCATGGGGAAATTCGCTTCGATATACAAGAGCTTTGGATTCCAAGCATATTTCCAGATGAATTATACTCACAAACCAAGGTTTTACTGTAATTTATCCTTAGATTTGGTTCTTAAATACCACATGAAATTTTTACATTAATGGACAATATAAGAAGATTTTTAAAAAAAATTTTTTTAACATTTATTTATTTTTGAGACAGAGAGAGAGCATGAACAGGGGAGGGTCAGAGAAAGAGGGAGACACAGAATCTGAAACAGGTTCCAGGCTCTGAGCTGTCAGCACAGAGCCCGACGCGGGGCTCGAACCCACGGACCGCGAGATCATGACCTGAGCCGAAGTCGGAGGCTTAACTGACTGAGCCACCCAGGTGCCCCGTAAGAACATTTTTTAAATAATCAAGGACTCAAAGCTTAAATGTCATTCATCATTTGTGTAAAAGGAACAACATCTTAAAAGATTTTTAGAAAGAAAAAAGAGAGCAGATTGAGGTTCTATTGCCAAAATTCAATAAAAGGAGACTGAGGTTGGTATCTGCACAGCAATTGGTCTGTATTGTAACAGGAATCCACAGTGCTTTAAAAGTGTTTTCACAAAGAAAGTAGGTTCATTTTTTTTAATAGTATGATTAGAAGGGCAAAAACTATATTGTTTGGGGAAAGTAAGCATGTATTTTCTCTATTAGGGAAAAGCACAGGTGTTGAAAATCTTTACAACACACACATACCACACAAAATTTATCCTATATGAACACATTTCAAATACAAAAACAAACTGAAACAAAATGCTAAAGGAACTGACATGATTTATGAAAAGAAAACTGATTTGAAATTGTTTTCTAGCGTAATTTCTTCAGAGGAACGGGTTTAAAGTGACACATGATCGCTTTTCCTTTTCTATGCATCCAACATGCAAGTGATAAACACATATCGTTTAATGAGTTTATTGAAATTATCAGGTAAAAAAGAAATACATGCTGTGTGAGTTAGTCAAGTTATAAGACAAAAAGCATGTGCCCTGTATTGAGGGGCCTAGAGGTCTTAAAATGTAAACCTTTACTTTAATAGGCTAAATAATCTAAATCTGTAAGCCTCTAACTAATACTGCCATTTTGTACTGCAGGTAAAAGTAGTGATGGGGGTGCCTGGGTGGTTGTCAGTTGAGCGTCCAACTTCGGCTCAGGTCATGATCTCATGGTTCATGAGTTTGAGCCCTGCATCAGACTCACTGCTGTCAGTGTAGAGCCTGCTTCTGATTTTCTGTCCCCCTCTCTCTCTGCCCCTCCCCTGCTCATACTCTCTCTCTCAAAAATAAATAAACATTAAAATAAGTAGTGACATAAAAATGATAGATGTATTCTTAAGAGTATTCAATTTTTCTATAGAAAAACACAGAAGAGACATATATTTAATGAAAAGATTCTAAAAACTGCAAACTTTGACAATATTAAAGTAACCATACAGGTAACATAAAGATGGAATGGAAGCCAGTGGAAGTTGATGTAATAAAGGGTTTTATTTTTTATTTACTTTTTTATTTTTTACATAGGCTCCATGCCCAACATAGGGCTTGAATTCACATCCAGGAGAGATTAAGAACAGCCCAGCTGAACCAGCCACAGTGCCCCTGATGTAATAAAAGTGTTTTAATTTCATCTCATATAACATAGATAAATGATTGATTTTAAAATTGATGAGAAAAAACATTGTTTTAAGATTATTTTAAGAATTAAGGATCATGGGGCGCCTGGGTGGCTCAGTCAGTTAAGCGGCCGACTTTGGCTCAGGTCATGATTTCCTGATCCGTGAGTTGGAGCCCTGCGATGGGCTCTGTGCTGACAGCTCAGAGCCGGGAGCCTGTTTCAGATTCTGTGTCTCCCTTTCTCTGACCCTCCCTCGTTCATGCTCTGTCTTTTTCTGTCTCAAAAATAAATAAACGTTAAAAAAAATTAAAAAAAAAGAATTAAGGATCACAATAGATGGAGCAGCTGACTTAGATAGGTGATTGAGTATTCCAATCCCCTCTCTGAAATAAAAACAAATTCTAGATTAAAGTAGTTATTGATTAGGAAACTATTATACTAGGTGCCTATACAAATTCATTCAAGAGAAAACAAATAAAATGTGGAAAAATATTTTAAAACATGGTATGAAACATATCAATGAGCTCACTAAAATTTAAGGAATTCTCATGCTAATTCTAACAAATTGGGAACTGAGAAAAGCAAACAGAGCATTAAAGAGGGTTTGGTGATAAGGGCATTGCTAAATCATCTGAAAGAAAGAGAGAGGAAGAGAGAGAAATGAAGGAAGGGAGGAAGGAATAAATTAGGGTTTCAGTTTTCACTAGTTCTTGGAGTTTATGATTCAGAAAATAAAATTCTAGGCCCAGCCATGTATGAGTTTATAAGATAATTAACCCTGTAGAACTATTCATAAATTAAAGGTAAACATAAAAATAATACCCCAATACTCTTGGGAATTTAAGGGAAATTATCTTAGGCTTTATAAGAAATTAGGGGAAAAAAACCAAAATCTCACCCCTGTAATATTTGAACATAATATAGTCTTCATTTAGCATTTCAGTAGTCCAAAATTATCAATTAAAATGAGGTTATATTTATTCTTGAGAGAGGAATTAGCTAATCACTATATATAATTATCAGTTCTTCATGGAAGCCCTTACATAGTTTCAGATTCAAATTAATATCACAGATAAATTCCAATTAAAATGAGCTACTCACAGTAAAAAGTTATTAAGCACACAAGGAAGGAGCTGCCATAATAAAAACCAGCGGATGAGTTCTGCAAAGACTGTGGATACTGGGATATGGATATAGAAAATTAAAAATAGCTAAGATTATTTTTATTAAAAAGAAGAATTACATATTTTAAAATACATGAGAAGCAATAGACTATATTTAATGCTAGGCATGGAAAATGAACTATTAGAACTTTTAGAAATAAAATGTTGAATAATTGAAATTTAAAATCAAACACAGGCTTCAGGGCAATATAACTGTAGCTGATGAGAGAATTAAAAAACTGGGAAATATAGTTGAAGAAATGTTTATACAATATAACATAGGTATTCAAAGAAATGGGAAATATGGAACGGACCCTAAAGATATGGAAAGATAATTTGTAATTTATGTAATATAAGTATGATGGGAATTCCCTAAGGAAAGGAAGTAAAAAATGGACACAGTCCACATTGCAACACAAATATTGAAAATATATGTAGAAGTGATGAAAGAAACCAATCAAAACATCCAAGTAATATCCCAAAAATAAAGATAAAAAGAAATTTACACATAGTATTCTTTTTAATATATGTGTTTATTAACATGAGTTAATTTCAAGTTTTTAATTTGTCTATTTTATATCTATTTAGATGTTATATCTAATAATATCTATATTCATATTAACTTACCTATATTTTATATAGCTATTTTATCTGTAACGTTTCTGTTTTCATATTTATCAATGTTTGATTTTATCTTTATATTTATGTAATATAGAGCATATATGTAATATAATTTACATAATGTACTTATGTATATTTATATCTCTATATATTCTATATTCAATATCTATATGTATTTACATTATTCTGAATGTGAACATTTGGTATCTTCAGTAGAGGTGATTATTATTTCCTTATAGCCAAAAATTATGCCACATACTATGTATATGAGGCTGTGTTCATCCGCTCTGGAAAACACACGTTTTCACAAAATTGAAATTGAGGCTACCACATGGTTGAATATATATTGTCAAATGTCATCTGGAAGAATTTTTTTTTAAGGGCTAGAATGATGAGTCAAGTGTGATAGCATAGGAGCCATCACCTCAGTCATGCTCTAGTCTTCAAGGGGGCACTAAACTCTGCCATTCCCCTGCAATGTGATATTGTAGTAGATTTCAGAGATTTTCAGTATAAGACTTCTGTTAATGATCAAGTATGATGATTCTAATTACACAGTTGGAGATGGGGAAATGACCATGAGAAGGACCTGGTTCAGTACTCCTCTTATTATGTATGCCCCATTTGTCCCCAAATGGAATGGGGAACATAATGTGATGATATTATGGATCCCTGGATATAAATGTAGAGGTGGACACTGTTTTCAACAGTGCTTTAAAGGCAGAAATATTCTCTTTACCACGTATTCAATTATCTGAATAAATGGCTGTAAGCCCCTTAGGACTTGGGAAATCATAGCCATATATTGCATGGTTGTTACCGACACTCCTCATGAGGATTTGGCTTCTCCTTTAGTTGATGAGTTCTGGGTCTGAAAACTGGCTAAGGTTTAGAAGTTAGGGAAAGGGTCAAGGCTTTATATCGGACATCTGTTTTCAACCTCCTGACCATTCTTTCCTTAATCTCTGTAGGTTGCTTAACTTTGGAAATTCTCTTGGTTGCTATCTGTTTTCTTGTTTTTGTTTTTGTTTTGTGTGTGTGTGTGTGTGTGCATGTGTGTATGTATGTATGTCCTTAAGCTTTATATATTCTACTAACCATCTTCAAATGTCTTCAAACATCCTTCCTACACCCTCACTGACTGCCACTCTGACCTTGCTGCTCATTTCTGTTTTTGGACTTCCTTTGATTCTGATTGTTAAGCCATATCTCCTGACCTCCTCAAGTTTGACATTCTGTTATCACCACGGCTCTGATATGCTCTGGTTATGTAAGTATCTCCTTTCCTCAGCCCTATCCTACAGATGGCAGCGTCCTCAGAACTTCTCAATGATGCTTATGCCGCTTGCACAAGTATGTTCCTTGTCATTTAGTGAATAGAATGTCCTGCAGATTCTGCAGGTCTTTCTCCTGAAGATAGTGTGTGGTCTGTGTTCAGGCCAGATGTGGCAGTTTCAGTGTCCCACGCGTACTTCTCTAAACCTGTTGGTTTCTCCTTTTGCCAACTGCCATGAGAGTCACAAGTGAAAGATCAAGTTTTTTTATTTTACTTTTATTTGTATTGCTTCCAAGAACTAAACAGGAATAGCACATTAGTCTTTGCCAGGTTTTACTTCATCTCTCATGGGCCAGTGGTGTCATTTTAAAAAGCTCTACCTTCCGACATAATTCTCCATTTCATTGGATTCATTTGGATCCTCAAGATCCTGACACTCTCCTGACTCTGTTTGGCTAGATTCTATACTACTCTCATCAACATATATCACCTCTTACCTCCCTTAGCAGGCCCAGCATATCTCTGACCACATTACATTGTGACTTGACCTTAGCTATTGATCTGGCAGCCAAGCAATAGGGAGGTTAGGGATGATCCTGAGGAGAGCACGTACTGGTATTCAAGGAAGGGATTTCATTAAATTAGAGACACAGGGCCCATTTCTGCATACCCAGAGAATACAGGAAGACCTTGAGTTCCGTTCCAAGTCTCAAGGTCTGATTCCTCCCCAACCAGGACCATGATCTACTGAAAATTCAACCTACACTTACTTTCCCACCCATTGAATTCCTAGGTCTTAAACTTAAACTAAATTGCTCTCTGACTAATAAATATGAAAATTCCGTTAAATGTGTTAACCAATGCTCTATGACTCTCCTACTTGGTTTTACTCTGGTAATGAATCTTGTTCAGCCATTTATTATCTTTTCCAGAGCATCAATAATACTCAGCAACAGTTAGCAATAGGCATCACATCTCTTTGTGTTTATAAATCATACTTCCTTGAACCTTCCATATACATTGGATATTTTACATGTTGTGGCTTTAAATTGTATCAGTTTGTTTGGAGCTAAACTGTTTCCCAGAACTTTTCCTGTATGGTTCTAATTAGAATGGGCCACAAGAGACAATTTTGTGTGAAACTTGAAGGGCCGAAATGAAACAGAAGTCCTATTTGTTGTTTAATTTTCTTTGAGAAGTTCATTGAAAATGCTTTTGCAACTCACACATGTCACTTACCTGTTGGCTTTCCTTATTGACATGGGACCTTTATGCCTGTAAGTGCCCCACCCTACCCTGGATCTTCCTTCAGCTTCTCTGACTCCTGGACAGATGTATGTTTAGTTCTATGACAAATGATGCCAGCTTCTTCCATGGAAAACTCACTTCACCAAGAGTAGAGGTGCAGATAACCAGCATGAGCTCTAGTCTGTTAGTTTCTTCTCTGCAGTTTCAGCTCACATCTGTCTTCTTCCTAAGTGCTGCCCTGTGGACGCCAAGCTCCATGTACAATATAAACACAACAGCTTTCGGAAACAATTGTGTAAGATAGAATCCCTGTGGCACATCCCTTACATATAACTTCTAGTTGTTCTTCTTGGATTAAATCCTGACTGATAAAGCACTCACCAGTGCATTATCTCATTCCAGTTTATCACAATAGAACTTTTAACGGCATCATTACTACAGAATGCCACAGACTGTTAGTGATGAGGCCCTATTTTGCATTCCTGCGTTAGGAGATGTCTAGTCCCCAAATATCATTGTAGGATCTGTTTCATTGTATAACTCAGCATCCATTGACTCAAGTCAGGTTTTCTCAGAAACAGACTCTGAGACAGACACCTGCTTGTAGGAATTTTATCGAAGAGTGCTTTCAAACATATCACCGCAAAGAAATAAGGGAATCTTAGAGGAAAAAGTTCATCTGGATTCAGATTGCAACAGAGGTCTCGACTTATCCCACAGAAGATCTGCAGCTGGGATGGACCCTTCAGAAGGTTGAAGAGTCTAAGATTTTACCCTATTTGCTAGTTTACCAGTTACCCTCCTACAGTTTTATGGATGTTGACAGAAGGCACAAGATTCCTGGGCCAGAGAAAAAGGACTCCGTTATTCACAGAGAGCAGCAAATGAGCATCAGCGTATGTGTGTCAGTTCCCCTTGCCACCAAACCCCAAGGAGGCAACGCAGTGGGTAAAGGTGAATGGCTCGTACTCAGTGGCTTGTGGTACAGAAGAAAAACCCTGAACTTCAGGAAGTCTAATCATTCATAGTGGCAGTATATATGCTGTAGCTGCTACTGAAGGAGATACTGTCTTCCAAGATGTTGGGCAAACTTTCCATTTTTTCCAGAGATGTGCCCTATATCTGTGATTTCATGGCAAGTGAGTTTATTATACATACTTAGTGCCTGTGCTTGAAAGACATGCAGGAATGTGAGAGCTCTAGGGGAACATCTTGAAACACAGAGTTATCATGGATGTGGACAATTGGGGCTGGGCTTCGAACCTGCTGGCCACTCGGTACAGATGGAAGCAGTATCTAGAAAAAGATTAAGCTATGAGCCATCCGCAGCCAACAGTTCTGGTGCCTAGGACAACAGTGGTTTAGTCTGGGAGCTAAGAGTTCTATCTCCGCATGGACTACATGCATCACAGTATGGACTACACTATGAGAATATCTATCAACTCTGGGAACCACCATCACCTTCCCCTATCCTGTCAGTTCTTTAACCAACATCAACACCGATTTGTATCACTTGATGTTTCCTTCAAATTAAACCTCTTACTTGTATACACCATGTCTTCGTTTTATCCTGTTCCCAGTTTGAATCTACATAATTTCGTTTGTAGATATTTATGAAGTCTTTCCTGCTCTTTTTATTATGATAGTATGTAAGTTGCCAGAATAAACATTCTCTTCCTTTCTGCATCAAATAAACAGATGGCTGTTTCAATACTGTGAAATAGGGGAGTAATTAAATGAATTCAGAGATAATCATGCATATATTTTTATTTTCCCACATAAGATAACTTTATCTGTGCTTACAAATATATTTGACTTTTAAATTGATGTCATATTCTTATTTTCACTTGTCAAATAGCTTAATCTAAACCAGACAATAGGATTTTCTCACTGAAGTTAAGAACCAAAAATTCCTGAGAACCTGAAATAAGCATTTCTTAAAAACTTGGATATTTTTTATTGATCATGTTTTCTATCAGCATCATGATAGAGATTTTGAAGAAAGTTAATTCTTTAACCAATATTAATTGAATTCCAGCCCTAAAAAAAGAATCTCTCTGGTCGGGCCTAGGAGTGAGTTTTAGAAAGTCCTTCATATAATTCTGATTGCCAGCCAAGCTTTGGAAACATCAGACTACATCAATCAAATTCATTTGTTATATAATCTATCAATGCACATAGAATATGAAGCCCCTATGTCACAAAGGATCTCCTACATTCAAATCAAAGAGTATCCACAGAGGTTTTCCCTTTGCTATTAGTTAGAAAATGGTATGAACAATCATAAAATGTCTTACCAAACTTTATGTAGGGAAATATCACCATAGCCCAGCGAACACATCCTAACCATTCTCAACAGGATTGAAGAGGTAAAAGAAAAACAAAAAAAGAAGAAGAAGATCATATTTTTTGTTAAATCGACAAATGTGGATAAGTGTGAAATGGCGGTGTTTAAATTGCATTCATTGGTTTTTATTTTTTAATTTTTTGGTTACATTTATTTATTTTTGAGCAGCAGAGAGGGACAGAAGCACAAGCAGGAGAGGGGTAGAGAGAGAGAGGAGACACAGAACCCAAAGCAGGCTCCAGGCTCTGATCTGTCAGCACAGAGCCCGATGCTGGGCTCAAACTCACAAACCGCGAGATCATGACCTGAGCCAAGTCAGATGCTTAACCAACTGAGCCACCCAGGTGCCCCAGTTGTGTCCATCGTTAAAGAAGAGACATTGAAAACACATGTTCAAAATGACGCCATATTGGTTTCATTCTTTTTTTGAGAGAGAGTCAGCAGGAGAGAGGGAGGGAAAAAGAGAATCTTAAGCAGGTTCCATGCTCAGTGCAGAGTCCCCTGCAGGGCTCAATCCCACCACCCTGAGATCATGAATTGAGCTGAAATCAAGAGTTGGGTACTCAACTGACTGAGCCACCCAGGCACCCCTGTTTTATTCTTGAGTATATCTCTTTTTATTATGTATTATAACATATTATTTTTATTAATATTATTTGAAGTATAAATAAATGCAAAAATAATTTAGCCTATGTTTATTGTTCATCTACTGCTTTTTGTTACTATCAATACAGTCTCAAATATGATAAAATTCAAGAGTCCCTCATCCATGAAGCTTCATAGAAATTATCAATTTATTGATTTATTTATTCTTTATTTAATATTCAGGAACCACTTCGCTTTTGTGCTTATTCCTTCCCTTAATTTAATTTATACTTAGATGCTCCAAGTGACATCCACTGTTTCAGGTCAGGTTTCCTCAGAAGCAGACTCTGTGAAAGACAATGGCTTGCAGGAATACTATTAGAGTGCTTTCGGGAACATCTCTAGGAAGGAATGAGGGAATCCATGATTTGTTTCATTTTGTTTTGTTTGTCTCTGGAATAGACAACAGTAAAATAAAAGAATTCAGCCTACAGTTGTACAGGTAGAATAAGTATAATCCTATCTGACATAAGAAGGTCAGAATCAATATTTTTCTGTCCTTGGATTTCTTAGTCATGTATATAATTATATATTTTATTTGCATTATACTTGAAAAGTGGCTCCCTAGAAAGTATGCATTTTCTTTGAAAAATAGAGTTAAAATTAGAATTAATAGCACAATTGTGTGAATTAATCATACATTTGGTATATGATAGACCTTTTTATTACTGGAGATATGAACTATTAACATTGTCCATTTACCAAAAGGAAATATTTAATTCATTAAGCACATTCAAATACCCTCTTTGGATTTGTTTTTTCTGGGTTTTTTTTTTTTTTTGGTTTTTGAAAGAATGTATACATTTTATACCATAGGCTTTATTAAATACTAAAAAAAAATTGAAATCAGAATTTTTGTTTTGAAAATATTTTATATAATAAGATATAAAATATTTTCAAAAATATGAAAAAATTAAACAATTTGAACAAAACAAGATATTATAGACATATATTATTTAAGATCATATACCCTAAGCCAAAATCAGTTATAAATTATAAGTTTAGTAGCTATGAATTGGAAACTGAGGAATTACAAGAGTTAAATAATGAGGAATTTGTATTCACATTTCTCTGAATTAATGATCATGTAGTTTCAGATACAAGAGTAATATATGCTCTAATCAGAGAATCTTAATTCAGTATTTGAAGTCGTTGGCATTTAAACATTTTGAACCGACTAAATATAGCCTAGTCATAAGACAGTTACTCTATAGCAAAGCGTCCTGCTTGGGTCAGAACTGAGGTACTGTTCAGGCTGAGTGGTGTTAGGCAACACTGCCCCCTAGAGGTTTTCTGAATATTCCCAGTAGACAAGGATCCTACATGTTAAGAAGGGCTGAAGAAATTTCTTAACGGCTAAACAATGTTACGGAACATAACAAATGGGTATGGGCCCACTTCATTTCAAGTGACGTGTATGAGACCTGAGAAACCTAGGTAAAAGGAAGTGGAAATCTATCAACAACTGGAGTTCAGACATGAACTGACAAGTCTGTGGTCCTAAGAATAGCTCTGATGAAAGTTGGGCCAGGTTTGCATGTCAGAGGAAGTAGTTTCCTCATTGTGTGGAACTGGCCTTGGAAATCACTCCACCCCAGCACTCTCTGTAAAGACTGTACTCTGTAGGGATAAAGACTATTCCATACAGGAAAAAGTTGTTTAACCATCGGCATTTGTAACTCTGATGCTGAACTTTGTCTGAAGGGGCAGATTATCAGAATGTGGAAGGTGACTTATCAGTATTCAAGAGCAAAGAGCATCAGAGATCAGTGATGGGGAAGAGGCTAAGTGTCATTCAGGAAGGGACTTGTTCATAGAGGAGAGGAGGTGCACAGTGGAGAAGGCTCTCAGTATCACAGCAATGATTTTGTAACTGGGTTTCATGAATGGATGGTGATTTCCCAGGAATTCTAAATAGTTGGTGAATCCAGGAGAATACAGACTCTAGTTACATAAAATAGAGAAGGTTAAAACTGCTGAATTCAGAACAATACACAAAATTAGAGGAGAAATCTGTACCTGCTAGTCAATGGCAGAAAGAAAGGAAATCATCTAGCCCGTCAGAAGTACTACCGGAATTATTATATGTCCATTAGAACCACACTGAGAGGTGGGAAATATATACCTTCTTACCCATTTTTTTTAACATATACCCTCTAAGTGTTTCCTACACATGAGGCCTCAAAAGTCAAGTAGCCGGATAGATTACTTGCCCTTAGTCACATAATATATTTAAGTAAATATATTTAACTTGCCAAATATTGTTAGTGTTTGGAGTGAATGAACATGGTACTGTGATGTTTTGTTACCTCATAGAAGTTATATTTTATTCTGAGACCTGAGAATGTGAAAGCTGAACCAGGCAAAGGCAGATGCAAAAACAATGACCTAAATATGAGAAACAATCAGAAGTTTTCTAAGAAGTGACAGAGGATCAGTGAGATGGGACAGTTAATAAAGATGGGACAGTTAATAAAGCGTTGGTCAGCTTTGCTGAAGCAGCAACTACAAACTCAAATTGGGGTATTGAAGTAAGTTTTTTTAATATAGAATTGAAGGAGGCAATAGATTGAAAAAAAAATAATTGTGTCTGCCAAAGGTGGAGAAGATGACATATGAATACTTGAAAATTGAGGCAAATAATATTTCTTTGAAGCCATGGGAAGATATTACAGTTGAAAACCAATGAAGGATATTACAGAACACAATGTATGATATCATTCATATCATAAAATAATAAGACAAACTATATTATGGAGATTATATTACAGTGAGGCAAGGAGAATATTGGAATAATTTGTTAGGAAATTATTACAGCCCCCAAGACCAAGGCAGCTTGAACTAGGCTCGTGGGGTTAGAAAGTAGCAGATAGGTCAAAATATATTTACAAAGGTAAATATAAGTATATATTCAATATATATTTATACTTACACAATTTATATTTATATATTAATATGTATTAATTATATAATACATTAAATTATATACTATATATAATTTAACATATTTAATTATATTATGTATGATGACTATCTTGTTACTAAATATATTCATATATATTCAGTTACAAATATATTTAGTATATATTTTACATATATTGTAACATGTAATATATAATAAATATATAATATATAATTATATATTATAATATAAAACATATTATGTCATATATTTATTTATATAAAACATAAATATATTAAAATGTATCATTAAATCATAATGTATAATATATTAAATATAATAAATATTATATTTATTTATAATATGTAAATATTGGGAACTATAGGTATAGTTACTTCCCAAAATAGTCATAATCTTGGCCCTTAAAAAATAAAGGAAACAAAAGAAATTGAACACAGCAATTAATTAAATTATTAAACACATTAATTAATTAAATTATTAATAGGAAATATATAGCAAGCACATTTATGATCAGTATTCCTTTCTATTAACTGTTTCATCATTCAATAATAATAGCCATAATGTAAACTTAACTTTCTATAAAATAAGGGAGAAAAAATTCTACGAAATACAGCTATGATGTGTTTGAAATAAAGATAATTCTTCAACTAAACACTTGACATCATTTCTCAGCATTATGGCCTACATTTCTCTTTAAAATAAATATTTGATTGGAGCGCCTGGGTGGCTCAGTTGAGTGTCTGACTGTTGGTTTCAGCTCAGGTCATGATTTCACAGTTTTGTGAGTTCAAGCCCCACGTGGGGCTCTACTCTGGCATCGCGGAGCCTGCTTAGGATTCTCTCCCTCTCTCTCTTCCCCTCTCCCACTCACACTGTCTCTCTCAAAATAAGTAAATTAAAAAAAAAAACCTTTAAAATAAATATTTGATTTATCAATGTCTACACTCATATAATCTTGGTTTTGTAAAGGTCAAACGCTGTCCTAAAAAATTCCTTCATTTGGATGATCAAGCTTCACATTAACAGCAATGTCATGTTGGTAATATACATCCATAATAAGGTATGATAAAAAATTAAGTAGAAATAAAATTACTAGAACAGAATAGGAGGTTATTAAATTAGGAAAATGGCCACTGTTGAACAATGGCAAATGCCTGAAAGAAAAAATAATACAAATTAAGAATTAATATGTTTCTTCATAGCAAACCATGTTCATTTGGGGAGTTAAAAAGTCTAATCATCAGACTTACTGTGAAAATTTAAATTAGTGTTCCATTTCAGTCTTACCTAAATGTATGTTTTCTGAAAAATCACAATATCAGAATTTTGGAAGAGGGTACTTTTTGAAACTATGCCTTACTTTGAAAGACCTCTGAGAAAACAGCGAATTAAGGAAAAGAAAGCAGTGAGTGTGTTGTGCAAACTTTTCTGCCATACTTGTATGAATGCTTCTTTCCCAGATTAGGATTCCCCACTTCGTAGGTGTGTTTGGTTGCTTAGTGTCCTTTGAATACAACATGTGTTCACCAACACCATGAATGTTTTGGTTCTCTGTGCTGAGAGGATGGGAAGAATTGTGGTTAATATTTAAAAGAAAGTCTCTCACTAACAATGTGAAACTTTGAGCATCTACATTTTGTTGTTGTTGTTAAAGAGGAATGGTTAAATAATTGCTTATTTTTCCTCATTTCCAAGCCCACCTAAAGTGACAATAAAGTAATGAAAAACACCCATAAAGAAAATGAGAGAGAGGAAGAGAGAGACACCAAAGAAAAGATTTGTTAAACAGGGAGTGGATAAACAAGTCGTTGAACCTGAGTTAACAGGAAAAAAAAAAAAAAAAAAGCTGAAATTCAAATGCCTGCAGAAGAGTGGAAAACAAATAGATATCAGACCCACTGCTATTGAAATATCCTAGAAAAATCTAAAAAATCAAAGTTTTCAAGACTTTCTAAATCTGGGGTCCCTTTTGTCACTGAAAACAAGAAGACTTACTGAAATTCCTTATAAAAAAACCTAAACTTCTTTATTCTATTACCTAAGCTCTGGCTAAAAGCAGGTCTGCAGTAAATTAGGGCGGTCTCAGTATGTAGAATTGCCCTTACTTTTCCAATGTCCACTAGTTCATCTAACTCAAGGAGTTACCAGGTGCAGCTGAGGATGACAGTGACAGAGATTAATGAAAACTTAGCAGTAAGTGACAGGTCAGTCAATTTACTCAAGGCTAAAACTCCAATTCCTTCCAATATTTTGTTCCTTATTCATGGTAGAATTTACATATCCCAAGTATGAGACTGGGAAATTCCTTGCTTCAGAAATCTGCACTATCTAAAGGAGGAGAGATTTAAAGGAATACTGATAGTTGGGATTCAAAGTCAGGACAGTTGGAGGTTACTGTTCCCATAGAAATGGAAATGCCTGGTCTCTTTCCAATATTTATTTATTTATTTTAAATTTTATTAAGTTTTTAATTTTAATTCAAGTACAGTGAACACACAGTGTTATATTAGTTTTGGGTGTAGAATATAACGATTCAACAATTCTGTATATTACTTAGTGCTCATCAAGATAAGAGAACATAATATTTTAATTTTCCTAAGTGTCAGAAAATTGTTCCAGGGGAATGCTGTAAATTGTATCCTTCTTTTCCAGCCTTGATACAGCATCTTAGCCAATCATTGGGCAAGTATTTTCTCTTTGATGGTCAATAAATGATATAAAAATATTAGCAAACCTCCTTGTGATGTTTCAGTGATATAATTAGTGAAAACTCATCCATTTTTATTTGATTCATTCCATATCCCAGAATCTGGACTAGGCTCTTCATGTACATTGGTTATTAACTCACAATAACATTAGCTCACAATAACTTCATTAGGTAGATCTTATTATGCACTATTTATAGAATTGAATTTAAGTGTCTGATCCAGAATAAGCATTCAAAGGAGACTATCTAAGTTTTTATAAATGTAAAAAAAAATAGCATAAGTTTAAGCTTACAAAAATGTTACATATGTATAGAGATTTCCCATATACCCACACTCAGTTTCCCATACTGTTGATATCTTACATTAGTATGGCCCATATGTCAGAATTAATGAACCACTTTTGATACATTATTTACTAGGTCCACACTTCCTTCAAATTTCCTTAGTTTTCACCTAATGTCCTTTTACTTTTCTGGGATCCCATTCAATTTACCACAATACATTCTACTAGTCAGATGTCCTTAGGCTACTCTTGGCTTTGAGTTTCTCAGACTCCAAAAGTTTGACAGTTGACTCTTTGACAGTCTGGAGGAGTACTGGTGAGATATTTTGTAGAATGTTCCACAACTGAGGTTTGTCTGCTGTTGTTTCCTCTCAAGATTATACTGAGGTTGTGAGTATTTAGGAAGAATATCCCAGAGATAAAGTGTCATTTTTGTCACATCTTATCATGGCCTACAGATTATCAATGTGACTTATCACTATTGATATTAAGTTTCATCACCTGGTAGTTTTGTTTTAGGTTTATCTGCAGTAAATTTACTTGTTTTCTCACCTTTTCATACTTTACTCTTTAAAAAGAAGTCAAGGGGCACCTGGGTGGCTCAGTCGGTTAAGCGTCCGACTTCAGGTCACGATCTTGTGGTCCCTGAGTTCGAGCCCCGCATCGGGCTCTGGGCTGATGGCTCAGAGCCTGGAGCCTGCTTCTGATTCTGTGTCTCCCTTTCTCTCTGCCCCTCCCCCATTCATGCTCTGTCTCTCTCTGTCTCAAAAATAAACGTTAAAAAAAAATTTTTTTTTAAAGAAGTCAATATGTACATCCCGCACTTAAGGAATAGAGAATACTTCTCAACCTCAAGGATTTATATAAATTAAGTAGAAATCTTCTGCATTTGAAATGTGTCTGTTCTTCTCATTTATTTAATAAATCTTTTATTTATATCACTATTACTTGAGGATATTTATTTTATAAATTGGACTGTAATCCAATAGGACTTTATTCAGTTTGTTGCTGAAAATCTCCAGATTCGCTATTGAAAGCTGGTTCATTTAGTTGCTATGCCCCTTTGACGTGTGTGTGTGTGTGTGTGTGTGCGCACTAACCAGTCTCAATACACATAGCTATAAATATTTTTATATCCATCTTTATATTAAGCAAAACCTGCATGCATATTGATGTCTTCAGCTCTAATGCATCCTTCTAGTTGATCTGTAACCTCCCATTGTAGCAATGAGAAACAAGAATTCCATCATCCGAGTGCGAACAAATAGAGTCCAGGGAGTAGAGACCTCACTCACATCTTGTATGTGCCAGTCATAAGGGATTGCAATACTTGACAGTTGATGCAACTTCCACATTCAGTCTTGGTGTGTGGGGTAAGGAGCAGTATCAGTGGGGAAGGTCAAGTAGAAGTCTGTGAAACCACTTTCTCACCAGCCAAGATACTAAATCAAAAATAATATTACATTACTTTAAGGCAGAGAGAATGGAGGGAGAGGTTGAGGCAAGTGCCATCCTTAAGGATCTAAAGGGTACAAGAGTGGTGATCTACATCATATTTCTAATCGATCCACTATTCTGAAACCTGGGAAAATGAATGGATGTTGGAGGATGACTGCAAGTTACTATAAATATAAATTAGCCTTAATGGTAGACCCCATGCCAGATGTTCTATTTTTAGTAGAGCAAATTAATGTGGCCTCAGGTAAATGGTATGCAATCATCAATCTGGTAGAAGTGTTATTTTCTATCCCAATCTGAAACAATTCAGGCTCACATGGAACTGACAATAATATATGTGTATATTAGAATTGTCAAACTATGGTCAGAAGGTCCAATTGGCCTACTTTTGTAGAGACTCAGAGCTAAAAATATTTTGCAATTTTAAAGGTTGGAGAAGAAGGAGGAAGTGGAGGAGAAACAAGGGGATGAAAAGGAAATGACAGAGACTATACGTAGCCTGCAAAACCTAAAATGTCCTCTAACTAATCACTTACAGAAAATATTTGCTGACCCTTGATTTATATTAAGGCAATTTGGGCATATCACAGAATATAATATTGGTCTGTTACATCTATGACATTATGTTCATTGGGTCAAATAAGCAAGAAGTGGCTACCCTTCGGAGGCCTTCATATATCACATATGTTCTGGAAGGTAATAGATAAAGCCTGTGGATTTTTTTTTCTTTAATTTTCAGGCATCAAGAGTGTAGTTTTTACTATGACTTCCTCTCCAAAGTGAAAGATAAATTATTGAATCTTACCACTCTTACCTTATCTGAAGAAGCATGATGCATGGTGGGCCTCTTCAGGTTTGGAGGCTGCATATTACACATCTAGGAATAGCACTCCAGGCCATAAATACATTTAAGTTCCCAGCTTTGAATGGCACTATGATGCTGAAATGACTCTTGAACAGGTACAGGCTGTGAGGCAAATGGTCCTGCCACTGGAGTCATATGATACAGCAGACTTTATGCTCTTGAAGTTACCAGTGGTGGGGAAAGGTGCCATGTAGTACTGGCAGCAAGTCCTAGTGAAAAATCACAACAATGTCCCAAGAGTTACAAAGCAAGGACATGCCATCAACAAAGAATTATAAGGCTTTTGAAAAATAACTCCTGATCCACTCCTGGACACTGATCATTAGATTATTATCTAATTATTATCCAATAAGTGACTCTGTGGCTGGAACAATCAGGAGGTGAACTTTATCATATCTAGCAAGTCATAAAGCTGTGTTGGCACAGGAAATACCCCACTTAAGGTGATAGTGGCATATTCAGAATCTGCACAAGAAAGACCAAAAGGCATAATAATCCTGCAGGAGGGTGTAATTCAGACTCCCATCTTATCCCCACTAGTAGCCCTCTCTCAATTCATGACTCTTTCTGTGTTGGCCATCATACACAGCTAAATGAAGAAGTAGGGAAAACTTGCAGTTACTGATGGGTCATCTCAGCATGTGGGTAAAGGCAAAAATAAAGGAGTGGCCTTGAAAGATAGTGGTGATTGAAAAGACTGCCCAGGGACCAATTTTCAGTCAGGGTACCTATTCATCCATTTTTTATGGAAAAAAAGTGTCCTGAGATTAGAATACATATAGATTGATGGCCAGTGGATAATGGTCTAGCCAATTTCTCAGTATTCTTTAAGATGAATGAGTTGAATATTGAACAAGAGAGTCTTGAGTAGAAGCTTATAGAAGAACATGTGGGAAGTGCATGTAGTAAAACATTTGTACTACTTATTAACATCCATCAGATGTTACAGAGAATATACCATGGAGGAAGTACTAAACACCTAAATAGACAAAGTAACCTGGTTTGTTGGCATTAATCAGTCTCTATCATGGGCTACCTCAATGCTGGCATGATAAACAAAGAACAAAGAAGTCATTGTGACAGAGATGGAAACTACTCATTTGAAAAACAGCATGGACTCAGTGACATATCTACTATTATTGCTGATTGTCTAATCTGCCAGCAAAAAAGAACAATGTCCATGATATGGTAACATGGGTTTGAAGAGATCAATAGCCACTTAATGGCAAGTTGAGTACATTGGTCACCTTGTACTGTGAAAGGACCACAAATTTGTTCTCACAGGAACACATATATTATGGGTATCAGTTTGCCTTTCCTGACTAAAGAACCTCAACCAACACCACCACATCAGGAATTAGTGCTTATTAACCTACTAGCAAGGGGTACCACATAATCAGATCAGTGGATCCACTACATAGTAATTGGATGTGAGAGTTTCTTATGGCTGAAACCTACTGAATGAACAACATCCACACCATGTAGAAGCTGATGGACTCTTAGAGTGCTGAACTGGCTCTGGAAGGCACAGATAAATTCCAGCTCAGAGCCAGTACTCAGCTAGGATATGCTGCCATTCTCCAGGATGCAGTTCATGTATTAAACCAAAGATTGATCTACAATATTGTGTCCCAAACAGGAAGTATGCATGGTCTGGGAACCAAGGGGCAGAAGCAGGAATGGGTGCACTTACAACAATTTCCAGTAACTCACCGGGGGATTTTCTGTTTTCCATTTGCACAACTTTGGGAGCTGCAAGTTTATAGGTTCTTGTGCTAGGAGAGAAACTTTAAGTCCCACTGAATTGTAAGCTACAACGGATCCCTGGGCATTTAGGACTTTGATTCCAGCAACCTGCAGGAAGGAAGAAGTATGAATGTATTGGAAGGAATAATTTGCCCTGATCATCAATAGATGACAAGGCTGCTGTTGCATATTGGGGGCAGGGAGTAATCCTTGTGGCACCCAACGTATCTATTGGAATTGACCCTTATACTTACTTGACCAATTGTGACTTGTGAAAGGACATGTGCAGCAAACTTAGCCTTAGAAGGGCACGTGTACTGGATGTTCAAGCTGTGTATGTATAAATTTGGGTCATACCACTAGAGAAACCACCAAGATGAGCAGAGGCTAGGCGGATGGAAAATAGTCGAGGAGGAGAGATGAATATCCATTGTGATTGAGATCTTGGCAGTTTAGGGCAGTAGGTCCCATTAGTCTCCCACTTCCAAGTGTGTGTTCATGAAGACAGGCCCAGCGAATCCCGGAAGGCTTACTGAATATACTCAAAATATATGGGAAATATGGGAAGGTGACAGAGAGGGACAGACGGTGTTTCTGACTGATATCTCCTACAAGGGAGAATGTGCTGCTCACCTAAGGGATTGAATTCAGCAGGCAGCCTCCAGCGTTCAGGTCCTGAGAATGCACCTCAATGTGGAGCCTCTTGCTCTATGACATACCCTTTCTAGGGCAACTTACAAATGGTGACTGAATAAGATACAGGTGTAAAGCTGAGCAGTTTAGAATAGCTGTGATGGGCAATACTGACTTGAGAACTGTAGGCAGGAATGACTGAGGCTACACTGAGTGGGCCTCCCAGCTCAGGTTCTTACTATGCCCAGTGCTATTTATTGTGTAATTTCTGCATAGGACCAAGGATTTTTTTTTTAATTAAGCTCATGTTACCAAACTCTTAAAATAGAAGCAAATATTTGAATTTTGTCAAGTAACATAATGATTTTGGTTATGCTCATATTTGGTTAATATACAACTCTATTAATTTTCGTTGGAGAACATGGATGACTTTTTTGACAACTGTCAAATGAATTAAGGGAAAGTTTCACTCATTTCAAAATCTCTGGGAACTTCATTAATAAAACAGCTCTGTATAGTTGAATTTTCCAGTTTATTATTCCAAAATGAATTAATAGGAGTTAGGAAAATAAGTATAAATAATCCATTGGATTAAATGCTAGAAGGTTCAAGTTGCAGAAGAATTATGTCCTTCAGGAGGAGGCACCATCATTAGCTCTGTCGTTCTAAAAAGAGGGGGGAATGGGTTTCCAATGATATAACTAGGATAAGTCATTGGGAGGAAGGTGTATGGTGGGAGGAACACACCAACATATACATGTCGGGGAAAATGTTCTCTCTTTCCATTAATAGTCTTTCTCTTATATTATCTCATCTTGCTTGTCTTCTTGATGAAAGGATTAACAATTAGAAAGCAGAGATTATGATCTGGGCACCGAGGAGGGCCACTAAATAGACCACTTGCTCTTCTCTAAGTACACACTTTGTGACAGTTGTATACTCATAAAAAGGACTTTATGGCTATCATGTGTTCCAGCCAAACCCAGGCCTTATGGCATGGAGTGTACACATTGCTTATGAACATCGAAGGCTCAACTGCAGCATGTGGCTGGATAAATAAACTAGGACCCTGGGATCCTGACTTGCTAATCAAATGTCTGCTTTATATCTCATTCTGTCTCAAATTCTGTGTGGGAACTTTACACGGGGGAGTGCTTATTATTATGATATTCTTCCTTCTGTTTGTGATGAGGCAATAAATGCTATATTTCAAAAATATACTACTGTTTAAAGGATTTACATTATTTTGTGGAAAAGCTACAGAAATAGGGAATGAAAATATTTGCCTGGCTATCAAATTATTTGTCCAGGACCAATAAAATATATTTAACACTTTCAATTAAAAATAAATTGAACACATATTTATATTTTTTCTAATAAGTTAAAATTTCCAAAAGCTGTTAAAACCATATAGAAATATAATATGCAAACAAAATATATTTCACATAATTCAAATAAGCTTATATTATGATTAATTGAATTAAGTTCAAATTTGAATATATATGTAGTAATTGTAATGTATAGTTTTACTTTTATTCATTAAAAGAAAGAACAACTAGGATTCAGTATTTTGTTTTGTTTGTTTGTTTTTTGTTTGTTTGTTTTGAGAGAAAGGGAGGAGCAGAGGGAGGGAGAGAGAGAGAGAGAGAGAGGGAGGGAGGGAGGAAGGGAGAGAATCTTAAGCAGGCTCCACACCAAACTGAGAGCCCGACTCAGGGCTGGATCCCACAATTGTGAGACCGTGACCTGAGCTGAAATCATGAGTCAGATGCTTAACCAACTGAACCACTCAGGTGCTTCTGATTCAATGGTTTTATATCAGTTGCTTAGAAGACAATTAAATCATCTTTGTGTATACCTATTTGGAATGAAAGTGTAAAAATTAAAATAATATGTTAGAAATGTTATATACACGTATCTATAGATAGGTATATATGTATACATATACATGTATACATATATATCTATATTTACAGATGCATATGTATAACCAATTACTTCTTAAATTCAAAAGTTTATTAGCTTTAAAGCTTAATGGGGATTTGTTGAATGAAAGGAAGAATAATTGATCAGATTTTATATGTATGTGACTATTGCATACCTTCCAAAACACAATCTTTGTTGGAGCCGCCTCAATATTTAAAAATAACGAGGTGGCATTGGGACAATTCATTAATTAACGAGCATAGTCAGTTTCCTTTTTGAAGCCAGTATTGATAGGAGTAAAAGTTAACAGGTATCATACATGTATAAATATATATGAATTCGTTTTCCATTTGAAGGTCAAAATCTGTATGTAGTCTTTCCATTCATTTCAAATTAGAACGAACAGGTAGTTAATGATACCAATTAATAGTTTTAATGTGAAAAGATAAGTTCACCCAAAATATCAAGAAGTACTGAAAAAACTTTTTCATTAGTCATTATAAATGGTCTATCCTATAATTAATCCTTATTCTAAAATATTATTGTATAATATCATTTAATTCTTCATTCTGATGCCAGTCTTTCAAATGCTTGGGCAGTATGGCAAAAAGTTTGCACTTTGAGTCTACAGAAAAAAATAATATCCAAAAGCAATATTGCAAGAAATAAAACATTACAAATATAAATAAATACATCTGCATATAGTTTCCCGTTCTCCCACACCCACCACTATTCTCATTTTTTATTCCCAGGCATGTCTTTCCATAGTTAATACATATTTGTTTGTCTTAAATATATATAATCTGTTTATCTAAAAATATATAATTTTTACATATGAAATCACATTACTGGAATATGATCCACAATGTGTGGAATCTGTTTGAATTTGTTTACTGATATAAGTATCTAGCACATATTAACAAATCAATCAATATTTGTTGAAGGAAAAATTGTAAATGCTGACACATAGAAAACCCAAGAAAATAAATTGAAAAGAAAAAGAAATCCACACAGATGATGGAACTCAGAAACCCACAGCCTACAAAAATTTTGTTACAACAGTCACTATCTGATATATATACAAAAAATCTTTTAAAGAATGAAATAAAAAGATTAATTTGTTTTGGCAGTAAGAAAGATCAAAAATCTATGAGTAAATTATGCGAGAATATTGCGGTAACTATGTGAAGCAAATTTTCAAACATTCCTAAAGAATTAGCACATTCAAACATGACTTGAACAATGTAAAGACAGATGGCCACGAAGACAAAAAATAATAAAAATGTCAAATTACCTTAAGTTTAATTTAAATCTTACGTGACTATGGTCAATATGTAATCATGTTAATTTTCCCTTGAACTAAAAATATGGATCTAAAATTTGTACAATGAGTTAAACAAATATATATATCCAAGAAAGTAACCACAAAATACAACGAAGAGGAAAATGTTTTTCCAGATATTGAAATGTGTGATAAAATACCAATAACTAAACCATATCACTCGAGTCCATAATGCGTGTTTAGCAACAGAGCAAATATAATGTCCAAAAATAGATCCAAATACATGGATAAAATGTATATATGAAATTGGTGGCATCACAGATCATAAAATAGAACAGAAAGTGAATGATTTATGGACGATGAAGGAGTCATCTGTAAATAAGTCAGGTTCAAAGAGCACCACACACTGTATGACAGGATTAATTCTAAATTTACCAAATGCCTAAACAAAAAAATGAACAAGAGATGTGAAAAATTTTATTACTCATCCTGAGTTGCAAGTGTCCCTTAATCCTTTACAGCATGCATGATAATCAAAGAAAAAGTGCACTTGATGGAGTTAAACAGGCACAAACAAAAGAATCACATTTTACAGCCTAATTACATGTAATTTTTGTCAGTCATACCTCAGTAAAGCTGTGGATAAAAAGGACTATTCTAGTAGGGAAGAAGATTGTACTGAAGTTCAGCAAAACAAAAGGCAAGGGAGTTTTTAAGTGCTGGGGTGAGCTAGTGGAAGCTGTACCCTAGAGGACATAAAAGGGAGGTTGGTCAGTGTGATTAGGCTATCTGTTTTTGCTAATTGGTGCTTAATGAAGTTAGGCATCTACTCTCCCACAGAGACTGGGAGATAGAGCTGCTATCTTGATGATTACATTTCAAAGAGATGGATCCTAGGTCCCTGGAAAAGAGGACTGGAGAAGATTTACATCTCAAAGGGTCAGAGAAAGAATTTGCAATTGCCAAGTTTTCTAAAACAAATGCCCTAAGAAAAGAAAGTCAAGAGCCTAGAGTCAGGAAGAAATGTGTCTAAAATTTAGTGAAGCTGAGGGGAGGGTTAAAGCCATCTGAGTCAATGGTCAGGTGGCCATTAGGAATATATCCAGTGAGCTAGACATCCAACTGGAAGTTTCCCTTCTCGTGCTGCTGCTGTGGAGTGTTGCATAAGAAAACTTATTAACTGTGATTAATAAGAGAAAATCGTGAATTCCAACTTCTCCTATGTTGCTACAATTACTCCTATTACACCTAGTAAATTAATAATTCATAGTGTTTAGGATTATAATCTGTCACTCTGTAAGCCTCCCAGCCAAAGTCTGGGGATAAAAGTGAAGTCTATCTTGCTGGGAGTTTCAGAACTCTGTAATACGCTCTTAAGACATACTCTTATGCAATTAGCTTCTCTGAGAGCATACCATCAATTAAAATGTATAAAATCCTTCCAGGCTAAAAAAATAAAACTAAACTATTTTTATTTTTCAGAATAGCACTGGATTTTATATGCTTAATTCAATGTATTTACCTGAATCGCTGATTTTTGAGATTTTGTCAAACAATCTGTAGTATAAATTGATGTTTTTATGCAGTTTCTCTTCCTTGTCATGATCTTCCATATACATTCTGCCTTTGAAATACCACCATCACTTAAGCTAACATTTTGTCCATTCCTCTTTTATCATTTTGACTCTACTATATTATAATGTATTCACTGAGCTTGCCATCGTTTTTTAACTCTCTCAGCATCACCATTATAGCTATTTTTACAATTCTTATTTTCCAAGCACAATGCCTAATTCAAAGTACTCCTGCTATACGTATTTGATAAATACCTAAATGTATTATGTATAACAAATATCTTAATCATTTTCTGCTTATTTTCATTATTTTAAATGTTGTAAACCTTTTGAGGCCTATTTATTTATTCACCTATTTCTTCACTGGAAATGGTTTAAACTGAGCTTCTCAATGCGTGAACAGATGTCCATCTCCAAGGGGAGGAATTCAAAACAAAAGTAAGCAAATAACAAAAACACATGATAAACATGTCAAAAATTCAGGAATTGGACTAAGTGTGAATATAAATGTATCATAGTGGGGAAAACAACAATTTTTGGCAAATAGGATCAATCAGGCATGTTGATTTTCATGTTACCAGCTGAGTTTGGGTGTCATATATATTAAAACATTCTATGATTTAAATGTATAATATGTGATTTCTGTAGCATCCTGGGTCATTTCAATACTTGTTTTCCTGTTCAGTCCATAGGAAAAGCTAATGTCTATGCAATTAAATGTACACTATATGTAAAATATTACATCAGAGGACCTTTTGAAGAATTTTTATGTACCAATCCTTTGTTACAGTTTACATAATGCAGTTTCAGAATGCACTAAGGATTCCTGAAATTAGGGAAAATCATTTTTGATTTTAAAAAGCTGGAATAATGTTGAATTTAGTAAAATTCAATGGAAAAGTTTACTGGCATTGGAAGAACATCACATATCAGGTTCTCTTACACAAGCATTATTTTATAAAGATAAACTGCACTTATCTTTCCATTCATGAGCATTTTCATTGATTTGTTGGTGAACAGTGGAAATTAATTTATTGCTTTTGATAGAACTGTCTAGTGAGAGAGATATTTATAGTTTTTGTAAGCACAGTCAATGAATTTCTGATGCATGAATCAAATCTACAGGCATACAAATATTTATAGTAATTTTCACATTATATTAGTAATGTCTTTATATTATGGTGTCTATAATTAATCAGCTTGCAAACCAACAGCCTTTCAAATATGAAAAGATAAAAATCAAGAGAAAATAAATACTCAGTAAAAATGAATACTTAAGTATAGTATTTCTCCCTCAATACATTTTATACGTAGTCTTTTTATAATTGTTATATAACTTCCTAAAGTATCAGCGTATGTGGTTGTGTGTGTGTGTGTGGGTGTGTATGTGTGTGTAGCAAGTGCATTTGGATGATTTATTATGTAGTATTTTTATATTGAACTTTTCGATTGTAATTCATAAGCTTTAAGAAACTATTATATTTATGCATTTAAAAAATATCTCCTCTCATTTTGGAGACTGATTATTCAATCCTTTAGGTTATTTTCTATGTGCCAAGTTCATGTTCAGTTTTTCAGCACTTTCTGTGTACAGACCTGATTTTATATTTTGTAAATTGCCTTCTTCAATAAGTCTTCATTCAATTTTTGTAAATCACATCAACCTAAGAAATATATATATTACTGTTATTTTTTGAGAAAAGTAAAAGTAAAAATTCTCTATTACTTTTAAAAATGTTCAGAGTATTTTTAGGGGTTCAGTGATGTCATTTGTTAATATGTGTGTTTATCAGAGAATGTTATTCTTAGATAGTTTTATAAGAATAAAATAACTGACATTTATTAACCTATCTACAATGCAAAGTGCTAGCAGTTCAACATGCACGATTTAAATCTTGTCAATAATCTTATGAGAAAGGACTTGCATATTGAAATCTCTTTACTACAGATGTGAGAAGTGATTCTTCATGAGATTAAGCAATTTGCCCAAGGTCATACACATTAATATGTGACAGAAAAAAATACTTGAATTCGGGTTTCTCTACTCCACATTTCCAATTTCATATACAGTTTATGCTGCTCTGTTGATGTAATGCTTATTCAGTTCTTTGAAATTTTCTCAACCAATGCTATTTTAAGTCACTCAAAATTTAAAGCTTAGAAATAAGTATGATGCCAGTGATTAAATTTTTCTTCTCTCTTCTATTCAGTGATATTCATTAAATGGAAGTTTTGATATCATGGCATTTGGACATATTTTCAAGTTCATAAAATGCACTCAACTTAAAATAGTTAATATTACTTTGAATTAGCTTAGTCCTCTGTTAACCTATACTTTGATTTGTCTGTTTTTACATCTTGAATGGAAACAAATTTTAAAGGTAATGCAATTTTATTCATTCACTTATTAATTTTACTTGCATTCAATCTACTCTAGACACCATTATAGCTCTAAATTATAAACAAAAGAAAAACACAAACAGTGCCTTCTAGTGTTTGATAATCTATAAATTCTAATATTAACTGTAATTACTAGAATTTTGAACACATACTAGCTGTGGTTATTGATCCAGTACAAGGAATCCCAGAAGCCAAGTTAAAAATGAAAGATATATGAGCTAGTTGCACAGAGTTTATACAGAGTAAGTGTGATGACTAGATTACAAACCATCCATCTGGTATTAAATCACATAAGGATGTGTAAGTATACTGTGATGCATGTGTTTATTTGTACATTAATTCAGTTAATTGTTAGGGAATTCATAAAACTACATTAAGAGAAATTACCAACCTCTTCTTTACTGGTACAGCTGCTGAACTTATAGTTTGCACAGGGCTAGCTGAAGGAAGCTACAGAGACATTAATAGGATAAAAAAGGACTATGTCTTGAAGAAGGATGTATGGAATGATTTCACTTGTAAAGAATTGATGAATTGTTTGTCCCACTGTGCAGTGGGTCATGGATGTACACCTCTAGCACCACATAATACAAATATTGGGGAAATGATTATAGGCACCAGCATTAAGGAGATCAATGAGTGTCCAAACTCTCACTATTCCACAGGACAGCATGTGCCTAGATAATCTGTGTGCACCTTGCTCAAGTTCCCAGAAAACGGCACCTCCTCAGTGAGCAGCTGGACTTGCTACCAGGAACATCCAAGAGAGATAGCAAACCCCATTCCCACACCACACTCCATGTATGTATGGAGTATATGTATAATGTATATTTTATTTTTTAAGTTTTTTTATTATTTATTTTTGAGAAAGAGAGCAAGCTGGGGTGGGGGAGAGAGAGAGGGATAGAGAGAGAATCCCAGGCAGGCTCCATGCTGTCAGCAATGTGAAGCTCAACACAGGGCCGATCTCACAAACCATGAGATCATGCATGACCTGAGACAAAACCAAGAGTCAGCTGCTTAACCTACTGAGCCACCCTACTGTCTATTTTAGACTAATGTATCTATTAGTCTAAAATGGGACAGAGCACACTGAGGGCATACATAGTTTCTCCAAGTACTGAGGTCTGCACAGTCGTGGCCCTGGGTACCACTTTGCCAGCTAGGAATGCTAACATCGGCGAAATATCCCTGCTTCTCTGCTAACTGACTCAGTCTCTGTTAAGCCACCAAAGGGAGGAAGGGAATGAGCTTCTAGAGCATCCAGATTTGATTGTCATCAAATTGATTTTCCTCTATGGATAAGGTGTGTTCTATCTTAATGCATTCACTTGAGAAATTAAAATGGAAACTATCCTAAAATGGAAACTAGCTTATGTTTGCACCAGGGTTGTTTTATTAAGTCCTTGTGACTCAAGAGTTTTCTGTTTGTTTTTCTGTTTTGTTTTTATTTTGATCTTATTTTCTCCTCTTTGTGATCTAAGAAAATTTTCCAACACTGAAAGACTTCCATTTTTTGACTTATCTCTTTTCTTATGAATTCTGATTGATACCAGCTAATGTGGGGTGCCTGGGTGACTCAGTCAGTTGAGCGACCGATTCTTGATTTTGACTCAGGTCACGATCCCAGGGTTGTGGGTTTGAACTCTATGTCAAGCCCCGTGTGGGGCTCTGCACTGAGCCTGGAGCCTGTTTAAGATTCTCTCTCTCTTCCTCTTCCTCTCTCCCCTGCACATTCTCTCTCTCTCTCAAATTAAAAATAAAAAATGAAACTAACTAATGTTTGCCTCTTCCTTTTAATGTCCTGATAACAACAGCCATTAGTAGCCAAGACACCCTTGTTTTTCCAATATTAGAGCTACAGACTCAGTAGGTATTTGGACTGTATTTAAACAAATTGTGGTAATAATATAACAAATTATGTGTCGCTATATAACAAGATTTTGTTTTCATTCTGTTTGTTATATGACACAGATAACTAAACCAAGGACAAAAATTTCAAGGGTTTGTTTGCTTACTTGGGTGTTTTGGTTTTTTTTTGGTTTTTTTTTTTTTTTTTTGATAATGGCAGTCTATATCAGAGCTCTACCCTAGAACATGCTAAATGGGCCCATGAAAAATAGAAGCATGGTAGCTGGGGTGAGAGTAACGCAGGAGTTCAACAAAGGCTGAACTGGTTATCGCCATTGTTGACTGTAACATCTGCCAACAACAAAAGCCAGTTACCTAAAGGTGGAGTGATTACATTCCATTTCTTATATTATGACAAAGGCAGTGCTTTCTCTGTCTTGGAATAAATGCTAATTTTGGAAATGGATTTCCCTTCACTGCCCACAGTGCTTCAGCCAGCATCATCATTCATGGAGTAACTATACATCATCATGTTCTTCGTTAGTTATCTCAAGACCTACTTCTGACCATGGGGCCCTTTTACAAGAAAAGAGTGATGAGAAAATGGTCTCACATCTGTGGGATTTGTAGCCTTGACTGTATATTTAACTCAGTGGTGCATAGAACTGTGAAATGGCCTATTGAAGACACAGTGATCCACTGGCTGGAAGAATGTATTGATGCAATGTATGCTTTGAACTAAATAATGAGATAGTTTATATTTCTTAGACTAGGAAGCAAAAAGTAAAAGTAAAGGGAATAGGGATATTCTCTCAAATTTAATAAGACACTTGCTAAATTTTTTTGTCTCTTTTCCCTGAAATTTTGGACTCTACTGATTTAGAGGTATTAGTTCTTCAAGAAAAATGATTTTACTGAAATACGGCAATGATTTATAACATTATTACATTTATACATATATAAATATAACATTTAACTGGATGTTAAGACTGCTGTCTGGCCCTTTGTAGCTTCTCATGCCATTTAACTAACAGGCAAAGGAGATTGCTCTATAGCTGAGGTGACTTATTCTGAGCATCCAGGACAAATAGAGTTGCTTTTGCCCAATAAGCTAAGATGCAATCGTCTGGAATCCAGGTGATTATGTTAGATATCTTTTAGTTCTTCCATGCTTAATATAAAAAGTTAAATAGTGCAACACATAATAACAGCAGCATTAATGATAATTTTCAAGAATTAAAGTTTAGGTTTCTTCAACAGGTGAGATAGCAGGTGAATCAACAATGTTACGGGCTGAGGGCCAAGGGCATGTCTCATAGGGACAAGAAGGAGAAAGGAGAGGAGAAGGAAGAGAGAAAGAATAAGTGTTTCTTTGTGGTCCTTTTATGTGTATATATAAACTTTCTTGTTTTTTGTTTTCTTTTCCTAGTCTTTCATATGAGGTACTTTGCATTAAATTACAGAACATCAAGGGATAAGATATATGTGTACTAAGCATTTGGTTATAAAATATCAAATTCTGTGTGCACTGGAAGAGAAATAAACATTACCAAAAGGTAGATAAAGAGATTATGGGAACAGGATCTTTTTCGTAGGGAAAGGAAGAGTCCATCTTTTTTGTTCAATTTATTGTTGGATCTCTAGTCGGAGAAGCTGCTGTTGCAATAATGTTGCTGGCAATTTAATATGAAGAGATACTGAGTACCCAAAGGGGCTGACTGTATCAGAATGTCTTTAGTACGTAGTCCTGAAACACACACACACACACACACACACACACACACACACACACACAGTCTAAGGTTCTTAGGATCCTTGCTATTAGGTTTCTGAATTAGATTCACCAATGAGAAGTATTCACACCATGTTATTTAAAAAGAGAGAGAGAGAAAGGAAAAGAAAGAAAGCTTCTATCATAATACAGTGGTAAACAGGCATATGGGATTCAGCAAGTGGCAGAAGTGGTTTTCCCAACAGTTTCTGAGACTTCCCACTACAAATTACACTGTATGGTACTACAGAATGCTGAAATCTGCTATAAAACAATTTTATTTTTACCTTTGCTCACCCTGCTCTTCCGCTGAGTTAGTAACTTCTTAAGCCTGGGGGTTCAAGCCCCGCATTGGGCTCTGTGCTAACAGCTCAGAGCCTGGAGCCTGCTTTGGATTCTGTGTCTTCCTCTCTCTCTCTTCCCCTCACCCACTCATGCTCGGTCTCTCTATCACCCTCAAAAATAAATAAAACATTTAAAAAATAGAAGCTGCTTTTATTGATAATCAAAATATTTTTTAAATGTGCAATTCGTTAGTGTCTTAGCTTTGCATTCTCTTAGCAATGATATCTTGTATATGTCACTAAAGCACAGTCAACAAAAGCAAAAACAGACAAGTAGGACTACATCAGACTAAAAATATTATGCATAGCAAAGGAAATAACAGCATTAAAAAAACTGAATGGGAGAAAGTATTTGCAAACCATATACAGTAATCCTCCTCTTATCTACAAGGGTATGTTCTGAGATCTCCAATGGATTCCTGAAACCTTGGATAGTACCAAACCCTACACATAGTATGTTTTTTCACATATATACATAATGATAGTAAAGCTTAATATATAAAGGAGGCCTAGTAAGAAATTCAGAACATTAATAAAATAAAACAATTATAACAATATACTATAAAAAGGTATGTGAATGTGATTTTTCCCTTTCTTCAAAATATCTCATTATACTGCACTCGTCCTTTTTCCTGTGAGAGGACAAGACGCCTATGTGATGAGATGAAGTGAAGTGAGTGACGTAGGCACCGTGACATAGTGCTAGGCTACTATTGACCTGACGATTTGTCAGAAGTAGGGTCATCTGCTTCCAGCCCGAAGCTGGCTACAGGTAATGAAACTGCAGAAAGAAAAAACACAGATAAGAGTGGACTACTGTGTCTGATAAAGTGTTATCCAAAATATGTAAGGAACTCCTGCAACTCAACAACAAAAACCCTAATGTCCTAACTTTGAAATGAGTTATTCCTTTCTTCTGGTGATATTATCTTCCTGGTCTTCCCTAACACTATATACTCTCTTGATTTCCCTCCTACCACTCTGCTGACATCCCTCAATTTCCTATTTATAGAATTCTTCTCTAATGAGGCTTCAGATAATATAATTCCACTATTTTCCACTAGACCGTGTTCCCTTCCTTCGCCTCATACTCTTTCCTGACTGTGACAAGTAAATCATGAGGTTTTTTGTTTTGTTTTGTTTTGTTTTTTGTTTGTTTGTTTTTCTGCACACCTGTTTTCATCTATATGAACACAGCTGTTATATACTATAGATTTCAACCCTTTACTTGATACCATTGAGGCTCTGTGAGCATACAAATTATGTAGCTTTCAGATTTTAGATACACCTATACTGGTATTATAGAAATCACAACTGGTACATGGAATGACCCCATATTTATAAATATTTACATTAAGTGAGCTTAATTTTTAAAAATATTATAAGGCTCATATCCATTTAGATCATTTCATTGCCAAATGAGTTGCTACAAGTTTATGAGGTGAAATAATTTGATTTTCAAGGAACTTTAAATTTCAAATAGTGAAATAAAGGGGCGCCTGGGTGGCTCATTCGGTTGGGCATCCGACTTCAGCTCAGGTCATGATCTCACGGTTCATGGGTTTGAGCCCCATGTCGAGCTCTGTGCTGACAGCTCAGAGCCTGGAGCCTGCTTTGGATTCTGTGTCTCCGTCTCTCTCTGCTCCTCCCCTGCTCGCTCTCTCTCTCTCTCTCTCTCTCAAAAATAAACATTAAAAAAATACTGACATGAGAAAATGTGGACACATAGTTCTCCTTAGATATTCCCCTCCCCCCAAAAACCAAACCACCATCACCACCATCAATAACAACAAAAACAAATGAAGAATTTCCGAAGACAAATTCATGATTATCCATCTCTGAGCTTAACTTCTTTCTTCACCTCAGTTACCAGAACTATTAAACATTTAGTTAGTCAAACCATATACCAAATTAAATTCAAATTTTCTTTCTCTGTCACCTTCCATGTCTACTTGAGTAGTGTCCAGTGTTATTTTAAACATATGTTCAGACTTGGGGTGCACACACACCACATACACTCCCACTCCACCCATTTGTTTCAGTTTCATCCCATCCTTACCACCACTATTTCCCATATTCAAACTATCATTGTCCAACCTATACAAAGCAAAAACCTTCAAGCTGATCTGCCATCAATCACTTTTGATCTCTTCCAAACGATTCCCCACCTTCAGAGACCTGCTGGTCACGCACATGCTAAAATATTCACACACAATGATATGATATCCCATGCTCTTTCCTCTACCTGGAATCAACCCTCTTTCCCTTATTAATATCTACTTAAAATAGGAGATACTACGTCCACAGGGTGCTACAAAGTTATCCTGGATTTTGATTATTTGGGTTTTAAATCCATGATCTAAACTAAATTAGTTATGTGATATTTAACTTTTTTCTCTCAGCACTTCAGACTTATAATGTTACATTTTGTGTCATTTAATAAAATAAAATATGGTTTATATTTATCTCTACCACTGAACTGCAAACTTAAAGAAGACAAATACTATTTTAATTTAACTAATTATTATATTTTTAACAAATTATCTCATATATGGAAGATATTTTTTAAATGTACAAATAATGGATCATATAAAATGAGCTGTAAAAATAACTAAATAAGTTTTTTTACTTGAAACAGATTCTTGGTCCCAGCTATTTATGTTGGTACTTTCTGGCATGTTAAGCAATAAAGTTGAAATCCTCTATATAATGTGATTTGAGTTTGTCAAATGTGTGGAAGATGATGGCATGCACTTTCAATGCTATTTTTTAATTATCACTTATGAGTTGCACCTATAAGAAAAGAAAAAAAAATATTTCCAAAAATTTGTTCCTTGAATAAAGTTTAATTGAAAGCCATAACTTTATAGGGTTTAGTCTGTTTAGTCTAATATTGTTTTTAAATGCCAGACTGCCAGGGTCCCTTCCTAAAGTTCAGGGCCCATAATAGAATTAAAATACTTATATATATTTTGAAATTGTTTGAAATATCATTTTACATAAATGGTAAAATTAATTTGGGAAATCAAAAATTGTTTGTAGTGAAATTGCAAATTATATTATTATATTGAATACATTTTGTTTTTCATCTGTAATAGGAAAGATACAGTTTGCTGTACATCACAAAGTCAAAAAAATCAATATAAATTAAGTTGAAGCTGGAGAGGATAGCTCTGTTCAAAATCAGTGTTGATTTAAAAATCAATGTAAGTTTAAACAAACATGTTTTGCTTTATTGATATAACATGCATAACAGCAGGACAGGCTAAAGAACTAAAAAAAAAAAAAAAAGGAAACCTTGAATACCTATGTGTGCTACCACCCAACGTGCCTACAATAGATGAAGAGATATGCACATAAATAAAGGTCCAACCTGACTACCAATCAAGAAATTCAAACATGTTTGGCAAATAAAGATTCTTGTAAACCTATATTCATACTAGCAGATATTAATTTGAATTTTTTTCTATTCTGTAAAGTTATACCATTACATTGAACATTACATTGGTCATTGTATAAAATTATAATTTTATTATTGTTTGTAATATGCACCCTCAGCCAAATCAGCATTTATAAGTTGGAAAAAGGAAGGTTTTTTTCTGATTATTATATAAATTTATCTGCATTTTCTGGAAGTAACATTGTTTGCTTACAGTTTTTTTTAAGCAACTACTCTCAGTTTCAAGGCAACATTTAAAGCAAGTATTAAAGCAATTTAAGAATATATGAGTATACACACACTGTATCTTGTAATATAACTCATTTCCTATTTACAGTTTGGTTTTTAAAGCCCCAACAATATTTCTAATGGAAAAAAGATGTTTCTAATTATAGCTATGCTTCTCTACCTTCAAAAATCTAGTTACATTTTGTTGTTCTAATATGGATGTGTGTGTGTTTGTGTGTGTTTCTTCACACAGATATGAAGAATAATAAAACAACTACAGATAGGTCAAACTTCCCACTCCTATATTCTAGGAGGTCACTTTAATAGGTTCTTGTATACCTGTCAAAAACTCTGAGATTTCTGAGGCTTTACCCTACTTGCAAATTAATATGTTAGGCTATGCAAACTACACATTAGTGCAAACTAATGCGTTTTTTGTTCAGGAAAAACACACCTTGTGTGCCTTCTCCACACTCAATACTGCTACATCACTGCTTCACTTCTGAACTTCTGGTCACCAAATGTGTGACAGTTTTTCCCATACCAAGCAACTCTGACACCAGCTGAATCCTACAGTTCAGTGCAGTTCTGACACTATCTGGAGTTAGTGTCAGACCTCATACATTAAGGGCCTAGTCACACAAGACTGCCCCCTCCCCCCGCTTCAAATGCCAGTCACAAGTCCATGTTGTGACCCATGCTTCTAACCTATTGGCTATAAATCAGTGTCCCATCACCATCTTCTTGGGTTAGATTAGTTGACTAGGCCAGCTCACAGAATTCAGGAAAACAGTTTACTTACTAGATTACTGGTTATTATAAAAAGCTATAACTCAGAACAGCCAGATGGAAGAGTTGCATAGGGCAAAATATGGGGGCAAGGGGGTGGAGCTTCCATGCTCTCAGAGTGTCTCACCTATCATCTGAACATGGTTACCACCCCGGAAGCTCTCCAAACCACATCCTTTTGGTTTTCTATGGAAGCTTCATAAGACAGGCATGATCGATCAAATCATTGACCATTGGTGACTGATTTCACCATTGGAGTCACCATTGGTGACTCCATTTCATCTCCCAATCCTCTAATCATATGTTTGGCTCCCCTGGCAACCAGCCCCACCCTTGGAGACTCACAAAATCACCTTAGTAGCAGAAACTAAGGTGTGGTTGAAAGGACTTGTTATAAATAACAAAAGACACTTTCATTGCTTTTGTCACTTAGGAAATTTCAAGGGTTTTAGGAGATCTATGCAGAAAGTGGGGATGGAGACCAATATATATTTCTTGTTATAAATCACAGTATCAGAGATGCCACAGTTTTCATAGATGCTGGTGGGTAACAGTAGACTCCTGGGTCAGAGACAAGGAACTGGATTAACTGTGGCACAGTAGGCAGCATGAACCTCCTGTTCACGTTGGATCTACATCCCACGGGAATGGAACAGATTGGGCCAGGTGAATGCAATAGATATAAGAGGTAGTTTGAGCATTAAAAACCTCTAATACTTAATGATCTGGATTAGTCCACAAGAAAGAGTTAAGAAAAAAAATTTCCAGAGAGCTAGAAATAAGCCTCAGTGGTGTTGTGTCATCAAAACCAAGGAGAGTATTTGGTTCTGTTGAAGTGTCTCATAAGATGAGTTGTTTAAAAATGTTGACTGAACATAGCTTGAAGGAATACATTGGTAGAGTTTTTTTTTTGGTGGAATAATGAGAATACAGATTATGTTAGAATATATAGTTTGTAAATGGGATGAGGAAAGGTATAATAACATGATTTTATGAAGTTTTTATTTTTAAAAAAGCAGAGAGGATAGTATATTCTGAGCATGTTTTAAATAAGCCAGTTGACAGAATGAAGTCAATTATATGAGAGTGAAATGGACTATTGATGTGCTGAGAAAAAGTAAAAGACCCAATGCACAGATATTTCTAGTGAAATTAAAGGTCTTTCAAAATAGGATTCTCATACCATCTGGAAGCAGAAATGTATGAACTAATAATTTTGGACATAGAGCAAATATAGTTAGTAATAAGGCCCAAGAAATCGTGGGAATGAGTGACTTGGGTAAAGGGAAAAATCATTTATTAGAGTTGAAAACAAGGAAATTGAGGGTGTAGGAAATTGAGAGGATCATGTATCCGCACATTAAAATTACTCAACTTTGTGACAGGATATGCAGTGGAAAAGACTGTTAGCTAAGTGTCAGGTTAGTTAATAAATAAGCTGCAGCAAACTGCATTTTACTAGATGATGGAAATGAGATAAAAAAAAGATGGTATATGGAAATGGAGTGAGTCAATAATTTTTTTATCGTGTAATACATGCGACTCTTGTAAGTATATATTCATGTATACACACAGTATACATCAGAATTGATTTATAATATTGAATATCTTAACATAAACTATACATAATGGCAAACTTACCATTAATAGTGTCTTAATAAACAGTAGTTTATAATTTCACATTCCAACAACTAGGAGAGAATGTTCATCATAAAAATATAAAAGCCACCCTTCAATAGTTTTCTAAATAATATTACCTGGTGTGCATATAAGCAATCGTTTTAATCAGTTATAACCTACCTCTAGTACAGTTAAATACTAATATGCTAAAAGAAAATCCATCCTTGACATTCTAGCTTGAGAATATAAGACAATTTCTACATCTTGTTTCTTATTTTGCCCGAAATGTATTTACCCAAAAGATAGTAGTTCAAACATGGTAGGAAATGAACTCTTTTTATTTCTATGCTAATTAATTATTTTTGATGAGATTTTTATTGCTCGAAAAGTAATCTATCTATCACTCATCTCTTTTTGAAGTATTTTCAGTAAAGATAATTTTTACCTTATATGTTTGTTTTCTCCATTATTTTTTCCTACATACACTTGAGTTCTTACTGCAAGTCAAGCACTGCCTTAAAGACTCAATAAATGGAAGGCTTATAGATTTTCTGTTGTTGCTCAATCTTCCCCCCAAAATATTTATAATCAGTATACTTAGGAAATAGGATCACATCATTCTCATGCTTAAATGATCAGAAATTCATTTGTAGATTCTCAGGACCGTATGTAACTGTAATGTTTTTAAATGTTCTTGTTGTTGTATATGGCATGAGTCCATGCAATAAACTACTCAGCCAATAATATAATATTTTAAAATATTTTTATTAATTAATTTATTTTTAATGTTTATTTACTTTTGAGAGAGAGAGACAGGGCACAGGCAGGGGAGGGGCAAAGAGAGAGGGAGACACAGAATCTGAAACAGGCTCCAGGCTTCCTGCTGTCAGACAGAGGCTGACATGGGGCTTGGACTCGCTAACCACGAGATTACCTAAGAAGTTGAACGCTTACCTGACTGAACCACCCAGACACCTACTTTAAAACATTTTTTTAAAGCACTCAACACTGAAGGGGAAAGTACATTTTGAGCACGTGGATACATGTATAGAGCACTTCAAAAGAAACATGTTTTTCAGGATATTCTAATTTTATGCAATTTTCAAGTCATGTACTATTTGCAATTTAGGCATCAGACATTGAGGAAATCTGTTCTATTACTGGCCAGATGATACATTATTACCTAGACTTTACGAACTAGGAAAATGAGATTAGAAAGTTTACATTAATTTTCTAGGTATGTATTACTAGGAAATTGCAAAGTCAAAAAATAAACATTTGTCTGATCTTTATTTCTATTATATTACTATAAATATCTTTAGTCACTTTTACATGCCAACCAGCACTTAAGCACTTCCCATGTTTAGCTCACCATTTATTAAGCAACTTAAGGTGCAGTTATTATTGTTATCCTAGTAAGAAATGAAAAGGGAGGATAAAAGTAAATTACTCACATCACATAACCAATAAGGATTTGAACTCAGGAAGCCTGAGTTAACTCTATCTACTTTCTTCCCAGCTCCTTTATTTGTCCTTTGTTCACCTTCCCATTTCTCTAATGTCTTCCAGAAAGCGTATGTGAACCTTATACTTTCTCAGAAACTCCATCAGAATCCATGCTTGGTGAAGCAGATGACTTCTTTTCTTTAGGCTAGCCCTAGTCTTGGGATGTTTTTCAAGGAAGACAATATAAGACCCTAGGAGATTTGCACCAGCTGTGGGTTTTTCTGCAGCTCTTTTACTCTTTAATGAAACAAATATCAAACACGTAGTTCATTCTGCCTTATCAGATCTCCCCCACTTCTGTTTCCCTTTTAGAGGAAGACGTGGGCACAAAGGCACTTGGTAACAATCAGGTGATCCATGTTATTACTGCTTTTGAGTCAGAAATTGTTGTCACTACAGAAAACCATACATATCTCCCATAGCTCATTTCAACATGGGTAGACATTTCTGTGTTCTTCAGTAGTAATATTATAATTATGAAAATTTTGGACAGAATTTTTCAATTTTTGAACATGGATTTTATGTTTTCTTTTATCTTTTTTTAAAAAATTTCCATCCTGGGGCGACTGGGTGGCTCAGTCGGTTAAGTGGCCGATTTCGGCTCAGGTCATGAGCTCACGGTCCGTGAGTTCGAGCCCTGCGTCAGGCTCCGTGCTGACAGCTCAGAGCCTGGAGCCTGTTTCAGATTCTGTGTCTGCCTCTCTCTGACCCTCCCCTGTTCATGCTGTGTCTCTCCCTGTCTCAAAAATAAATAATAAAAATGTTTAAAAAAATTAAAAAAAAAACATTTCCATCCTTTGCATAACCTGGTTCAATGGAAGGATGGCACGTTTCTGGGTCTTGATGAAGTTTGATGAAAATTTGTTTTTTTATATGGTGACTGCCTTACACTCTTCACTGCTGAAACGATGCTTTTTGTATTCATAGGCCATCAACTACATTTTTGTACCCCCTCTCAGATGTTCTTCTGTGTATTTGGCATCAGGGAAAAAATATAGGGGCTTATTCTACTTTGTTATGCCTAAATAATGTATGCTGTTACTCCTACTTTTACCTTGGGCTAAGGAATATATATAATTGTGCATTCTCTGTTTCTCCCTATATCTCTCTTACTCTTTCTCTCTCTCTGTTCCTGAAATTCCCTCTCTTCATCTCTTTCAGTTTCTCTCTGTGTCTCTGTCTCTGTCTCTCTCTCTCTCTCTCTCTCTCTCTCACACACACACACACACACACACACACACACACACCAGAGGTTGTCCTGAATGGGAGGCCTTCCCTTCCATGGCCTTCTCCGATGCCTAAGTATCTTGTCTGCTCTACAATTCCCTTTCTCCAGCCTACTTTCCCTAACTTTAGAAACATGAATAGAGTCTCTGAAATATAGACAGGAATTTAATTGTAATTCTTTTCACAATGTTCTTTTCTTACAACCAGCTCAATGATATAAGAATTAAAATATAATAATTGCCAATCATTTTTCTTGGCTTCCACCATGATTCTTCCCTATACGTAACATCAGAACTCATGACTTGAAGCTCAAATGAGGGAAGCCAGTAGATTTATGCAAAGTTCTGAAAAACCCATACTGCATTTAGAACTCAAATCATATGTCACATTCTCATTCCTCTTGAGACAACTCTACCAAGGCACTCTTATTAAAGTTCAGTGTCAAATCCCACCTAGGTAATTAGCATAAATATAGAGCAGTAGAAAGTAAGACTGGCAAAAACGTCAAAGAATTTGAGATCTTACAATAGGTTAAATATTTTACAACGGTCTACAACAGTGACCACACGTGAACAACAGATGAATACAAAAATGTTTGCCACCCTGAATCAGAGGAGAGCAACTTGTTATGTCTAATGGGGTGGAGTGCTGAAGAATTGCACCTCCCCAAGTCCAGTTACTAAGAAGGAGGATTTCCTTCTGTGGCACATGTAGGAACATCTCAGAAGTATGTAGCTCTGAGGTCTAAAGGGAACATCCAGGTGCTTAAAAGTTTGCAAAGAGACATAATAAATGGTATAAGTGAGATAATTCAGTCTGAAGCATTTTAGCTTCTAGAAATTTCTTAGCCATTTTCAATATTTCACCAGTCCTTAAAAACATGATGGAGCCCCCAAATATTCATTAGATTTCCTGAATGATTTTCTTACATTGAGTATGACTCAACCAGTACACGGAAAATATATTTTTCAGTTGCATGTGTTAGAAGACATCACTCCAACCAACTGGCTAAAAGAATAAAAGGAAGTTATTTGCTCACATAATTGGAAAGTTCAGAACTGGAGAAGGTTGCATACAAGGCTTTATCCAGTCATTCAGTGATATCACCATTTCCATAAGGTGTGAGAAGGATTTTGTTGCAGTAAACATTTAATAAAGAAATAGGTTACTCTTTATACACATAATCTTGAACCTTTCTATGTAGACAGGAGGATTTTGTGCATTGGAGATTTTAACTGGATGTGTAGTCCAGCGCTAATTGCTATGAAATGGGATGAGATGACATGATTTTTACAGCCAATCAGGGGGTGCCCTTAGTGCTGAGGACACCATCATTCTCACCTAGGTTTTCAGCATAATTGGGCAGAGGAGGAATGAGTTTTCAGAATGTGAAAAATATCCATTAAAGATAGACAAATAAAAAAATAATGAAAAGTTCTTCTAATTAAAAATCTCATAATTTAGGAGAACATTTCATTATAATTCTGATTGACAGTATGGCTGTTTCTTGGTATGTTTATAGTAACAATTTTTGAGAGTTGCTCTTAGCCTTTGTCCTTTCTGATTTTATTCTTGCCTTCTTAGTAAATATGCATAGGTAGCATTTGGTCATTTGGTAGAAGTAATAAGATTGCTGAATAGCTATAGACCCTTTGCTAAGCAGGTCTATGAGTGCCAGATATTGATCTAGCAATGTACTGGCTCAAATCCATTTTAATTTGCTTTTCCATTTTTATCTTCCTATGGGGGGTTACATTTCTGCCTAGTATGTGAGAAAATAAACTCACTGTTAATTATAGTGCTTGTATTTATATAGCTAGCAAGAGAAGCACTGACATTGAATTCTGAGATATAAAATAATGCCCACACAGAAAATTAATATGATTAGATTTTTTATACATGAGCCATACTCTTGTCATTTATTTAATTTCAGAGGAGATTAAAAATAGCTATATTCTACAGTCTGGAACACAGCAAGTCAAGATGGTCTTGGATAGCTACTCTGTATCACAGCACACACAATGTTACATAAGCACACTGCTGGGGTTGCGTTTGTTAGTTAGAAAATAAGACATAATTATGGAACATGAATCCACACCATTTAAAATGAAAACAATCTTAGCAATAGGCAAAGTCCAAATCATTTCTTTTTCAGTTTTAAGTTATTATTAGGCTAGAAATAAGGCCCGCTATTCATCAACTTTTTAAACACAATTGAGAGTCATTAAAATTTTGAGAGTAATCAAATTTTAAGTGTTGCCTCTGGATACTCCCATAACATACTGAACAGATATTGGCATTTTAAGTTTTTGGAGGGAAAATGGAAACCCTACTGAATTTGATTTTCACCAGTCTCAATATTAGCTAGTCATATCTATGTAACCTCTTGGACACTGCACACAACATATAGTAGAAATCTCACAAGACAGAATGTTAAGCAGTTAACAGATTGTCACCGGTGTCAGGAGAAAAAAACAAGGGAGGATTAATTTTAATTTCTTCCAGGGGTATAGTAGCAATTTCATTTTCAACACAAGTCAGATCAGTCTATTTATTAATACATTATAAATTATTATTTTCAGTAATATATAAGAACATACCATATTATGCTGAATTTAGAAAGAATGTTACTTTTGAACATGACAGATTGCTTAGACTTTATAATAATAAATTATGAAACATATTTATATTTAGTCATTAAGTCATTTGCTGTCAAATAACATAGTATTTTGTAAAATGTATTTAATTGCAAAATAATTAAATATGTTAAAGGTAGATTTTTTTTAGATCAAAAAAATTTTTATATGATTTTTTTTACATCTATTTATTTTTGAGACACAGAGATAAAGCACAAGTGGGGGAGGGTCAGAGAGAGAATAAGACATAGAATCTGAAACAGGCTCCAGGCTCTGAGCTGTCAGCACAGAGCCCTACATGGGGCTCGAACTCACAAATGTGGGATCATGACCTGGGACAAAGTCAGATGCTTAACCGACTGAGCCACCCAGGTGCCCCTAGATCAAAAATTTTTAAACTGGGATCATAGTCATGTGTTACCTATTGCACATTGTCTAAAAAGCATTCTTTTAATATTTTTTATAGTTTTTGGGTTGCTTAAGGAGGAAGGTAAAACTGATCTAGAATATTCCATCATAGCCTTCTTTTCATTCACTTTACATCTGCGTGGCGTTTACTCATAAAAGCTGTTAATAAACTGTTAATCAAACACACTCTCTAAAAATACATTATGAAAATAAAAACCTGACTGCAAAACAACAACAACAACAACAACAATGTGATTCATCGCATCAATAAAAGAAAGGACAAGAAACATACGATCCTCTCAATAGATGCAGAGAAACCATTTGACAAAATACAGCATCCTTTCTTGACAAGAAAGTAGGGATAGAGGGATCATACCTTGAGATGATAAAAGCCATATACAAGAGACCCAAAGGTAATATCATCCTCAATGGGGAAAAACTGAGAGCTTTCCCCCTAAGGTCAGGAACAAGACAGGGATGTCTACTCTCACCACTGTTATTCAACATAGTATTGGACGTCTTAGCCTCTGCAATCAGACAACACAAAGAAATAAAAGGCACCCAAATTGGCCAGGAGGAGGTCAAACTTTCATTCTTTGCAGATGGCATGATACCCTATGTGGAAAAGCCAAAAGATTCCACCAAAAAGCTGCTATAACTGATCCATGAATTCAGCAACGTTGCAGGATATAAAATCAATGCACAGATGTCACTTGCATTCCTATACACCAACCATGAAGTAACATAAAGAGAAATCAAGGACTCAATCCCATTTACAATTGCACCAAAGACCATAAAATATCTAGGAATAAATCTAAGCAAAGAGGTGAAGAATCTAAAAAAAATTTTAGATTGAAAAATCTAAAAATATAGAAAAATACTGAAAAATATAGAAAGCTTATGAAAGAAATTGAAGAAGACACAAAAAAATGGAAAAAATATTCCAGGTTCCTGGATAGGAAGAACAAATATTGTTAAAACAATCTATATATTCAATGCAATACCTATCAAAATAACATCAGCATTCTTCACAGAACTAGAACAATCAATCCTAAAATTTGTATGGAACCAGAAAAGACCCCGAATAGCCAAAGCAATTTTGAAAAAGAAAACTAAAGAAGGAGGCATCAGAATCCCAGACTTCAAGCTGTATTACAAAGCTGTAATCATCAAGACAATATGGTACTGGCACAAAAACAGACACTCAGATCAATGGAACATAATAGTGAACCCAGAAATGGACCCACAAACGTATGGCCAACTAATCTTTGACAAAGCAGGAGTGTCCAATGAAAAAAGACAGTCTCTTCAGCAAGTGGTGCTAGGAAAACTGGACAGCCACATGCCGAAAAATGAACCTGGACCACTTTCTTACACCACACACAAAAATAAACTCAAAATGGATGAAAGACCTAAATATAAGACAGGAAGCTATCAAAATCCTCGAGGAGAAAGCAGGCAAAAACCTCTTTGACCTTAGCTGCAGCAACTTCTTACTCAACACGTCTCCAGGTGCAAGGGAACCAAAACAAAAAGGAACTATTGAGACCTCATCAAAATAAAAAGCTTCTGCACAGCAAAGGAAACAATCAGCAAAACTAAAAGACAACAGACAGAATGGGAGAAGATATTTGCAAACGACATATCAGATAAAGGATTAGTATCTAAAATCAAAGAACTTATCAAACTCAACACCCAAAAAACAAATAATCCAGTGAAGCAATGGGCATAAGACATGAGTAGACACGTCTCCAAAGAAGGCATCCAGATGGCCAACCAACACATGAAAAAATGCTCAACATCACAAATCAGACCACCTCACACCTGTCAGAATGGCTAACAGTAACAACTCAGGCAACAACAGATGTTGGTGAGGATGCAGAGAAAGAGGATCTCTTTTGCATTCTTGGTGGCAATGCAAGCTGGTGCAACCACTCTGGAAAACAGTATGGAGGTTCCTCAAAGAACTAAAAATAGAACTACCCTACAACCCAGCAATTGCAGGTCAATGTGTGTGTGTGTGTGTGTGTGTGTGTGTCTGTGTGTGTCTGTGTGTGTCTGTGTGTGTCTGTGTGTGTGTGTGTGTGTACATACATAATTAGTATTTATCCAAGGGATGCAGGTATGCTGTTTCAAAGGGGCACATGCACCCCAATGTTTATAACAGCACTATCGACAATAGCCAAAGTATGGAAAGAGCCCAAATGTCCATCTATGGATGAATGGATAAAGAAGATGTGGTATATATAGACAATGGAGTATTACTCGGCTATCAGAAAGAATAAAATCTTGCCATTTGCAACTTTGTGGATAGAACTAGAGTGTATTATGGTAAGCAAAATTAGTCAGTCAAAGACAAATATCATATGACTTCACTCATATGAGGGCTTTAAAGATACAAAACAGATGAACATAAGGGAAGGGATGCAAAAATAATATAAAAACAGGGAGGGGGACAAAACATAAGAGACTCTTAAATATGGAGAACAAACAGAGGGTTACTGGAGGGGTGGTGGGGGGGATGGGCTAAATGGGTAAGGGGCATTAAGGAATCTACTCCTGAAATCATTGTTGCACTATATGCTAACTAACTTGGATGTAAATTATAAATAAATAAATAAATAAATAAATAAATAAATAAGAAAATGAAAACCTGAGAACTCTTGAATTAGTTTTTTTTTCCACTCCTATGCAGTTAAATAAAATCAGATAAATTTTCTCTGGTTCATTCAAACTGAAAGACATTGTGCAGTACTTTCTTCAACACTTAACTTGTAACAGAGCTATGTCTTTAGAGAAGTAGGGCTAGAAGCCAGCTTCCAAGAGTGGAAGAAGTGAATGGAAAACTGAACTCTGAAAAGAATTTTTTTTTAATTCTGAATGTGTTTCCAAGTCAATGTTTATTTTATTTCCCTGTTAAAATTTATATTCTTTAGAACAAAAGTAACATAGTCTGTCATAGTCCAAGAAACAAACACTTTTACCCAGTTGTTATCAAATATATGTGTTCAGTTAAAGTCTATAAGGAGACCTGTGGGCTGTTTGCTAAGTCCCTTTGCCATCACTTCAGCCAAGATTTGCTTTGAATTTCTAAGGCTCCCTGTGGCTTCAGATGAATTGGAACTCCATGCTGCCTGCAGAGGTATTTCACTGGCATGCTAAAATTTTACTATCTCAGGATCACGATCAACTTGTGTACCTTTGTTTTGCATTTGGGTAACAAAAAGACTGGTCCATCATTGGAATTGAACCTAGGTGAAATCACCCCCATTGTTCCATCATCCAATCCCAGTTTAAGAACCAATCTAGTCCATGTTGTTATGGTTAGCAAAACAATCACACTTGTACATTAAAACACGGAAGTATTTCTATGGATACCACTGTTATTAGCATTCAGTGCTACATTTGGTTGTAGGTTTCTGTATGACAGATAAAGATTGTTGGATCCTATTTCCACTCATCTGCTAACACGTAACCTAAACAGGCCTGTACCTGTTATCTAGATTACACTATATAATACATTATGTTCAGTAACTTTTATTTACAGAGATATGTGTAACTAGGCTTCTGGATACAGGTGTAGTTAAAGATTTTTAAATGGGTATGTTGAAAATAATTGCCTATTTTCTCTTTTTACATTGATAAAAATGCTCAGTTCAAGAAGTGATGACATAGCCTGGAGAGTAGAGAAAAAGATATAATGCATGGGGTAGTACCATCAATGACTCAGCTTGAGGAGGTGATAAGGAGAAAATGTATTTACTCTGGAGAGTGTTATGGAAAGCATTCAACTCTTGCTTCCTGATGTTATTTCTGTAAATTATTAGTTCTCTGTACTGAGAGCAGTCTAACACAGAACATGGGGACTCTCACATTCTTTTGACTTGTCACAGGCTCAAGCTGTGATGACTAACCCCTTCACTCCTAGACGGCCTACAGAGAAGTTCTCTGGCTGATTTCAGATATTATTTTTTTCACAGTAAGAATGCTAGTAGAATAGGTGGTAAGAATATAATGAAGTAAAATTCTATTCTCTTTTCCTCCCCTCTAGGTATATTCCAACTGGCAGGTTTTGTTGTAGTTGCTGATAAAAATAAGCTATACCTGCTCCAAGCCAGTAAGGGGTCAAGATATTAGAGACATAATAGAAGTGTTTGGTCATATATCACCATGTCAGTGACACCTGGTCAGACCCTCTTATCTTCACTACCACACACACATACACGTTACAGTTCAAATAGTTTCTTTAAAACTCTGCTTCCCCTTTTCCATTACCTATTTTTATAGTATGCTATCATAATGTATAATGCATTATATAATTTGCTCATTTGTCAGTCTCTCTTCTAAATTATTACCTCATGAAGGACAGGGTTTTTGATTTGTTTTGTTCACAAATATATTCCCAACACCTAGATCAGTGCCTGGGACAAAGTAGCCACTTCCTAAATATTTGTCAGATAGAATAAATCGTTTTATAAACATAAAACTCCCATTTGAATGGGAAAATGTTTGGTGTCTCCTTTCCATCTCTGCAGAGATGGGACAGAGTCAAGTACCTTCCTGTCACAAGAGACCACAAGAGAGCGGGCTATGGTGAGAGGAAAATAGAATGGGTGGTTAGAAGTGCAGCCTCGAGAACCACACAGGATCTTGGCTTCACTTTCTAATCCTATGATCTTGGAAACATTGCTTGACATCTCCATTCCCTATTTTCTGCACCTGACATCTTATCTCACACTTTAACTCGGTTTTCAGGATGTAATGTGCATAAACTATTTAGATATATACCTCCCTCATAGCTCTTATTATCATGACAGATATCTTATGGCTTTCCACAAAGAGCACAGTGCAGGAACCAATAACACTATTAGGCTATGGGGTCTTGGATTTTCTTACTATTATGATTCTTTTTTTGATTTAGAGATAATCACAAAGTAGGAAAATTAACCTCTTAATAGGAAAAATTTCCCCCCTAAATGATATCGCAGACATTAGACCCTGAAAACTGGTGCGAATTAGCTCACAGCTCAATGAACGAAAACAAAGGTGTTCTCTTTTTCTTTCTTTCTTTTGTTTTTAATTTACATTTCTTCCCTGGAGAATATTAAAAGTCAGTTGGCAACAAAAGTATTAACAAACTGTGATTAGTTCTGTGTCATTTTTATTTTTTTTTAATTTTTTTTTTATTTATTTTTGAGAGAGAGAAAGAGAGAGAGACAGAGAGGGAACAGGAGCGGGAGACGGATGGTGGGAGAGGGAGAGAGGATCTGAAATGAGCTCTGCACTGTCAGGAGTGAGGCTGATGTGGGGCCCGGACTCACATAACTAAGAGATCATCACCTGAGCTCAAGTCAGATGCTCAACTGACTGAGGCAGCCAGAAGCCCCAGTTCTGGGTTTTTGAACCATCATTTTCACTTGAAATAGTAATGTGTAAGGAATTTATATTTAAGGTTAAACTGCAAAAGTGTTAGTTCTGACTTTTTCTCATGCTTTGTAAATTTTATAGATGGGGGCCTCATGATGTAATAGTTTAATATATTCTGTGCTGCATTGCAGTTTTGGAAAGTGAGATACTTGAGAGCCTTTGCATTGAAAACTTCCACTTTAGGACTTTTTAGGAAGCGAGTAAAAGGCCTGTAGGACAGTATGACAGACTTGTATCAATCCTACCAGGAACCCAGCTACACACAAGTCTGGTTTGGATAAGACAGAGGAAAGGGGAGATAATGTAACAACTAAATTTTATTTATAAGATGAAAATGAGAGAACTGATCTTATTTCCTATGGTAGCAAAATACTCAGGAAATCTCTCTGTACATGGCAAATAGATTCCATCACTAATGTTGTGACATACTAAATTATTGCCAAAAGAATATTTGCTATTAAATGGAACTCATTTTATAACCCTGTCTTGTGAGCTTGGATGAACAAAAGAGGAGAAAAAGGAGTATAATTTGAGATGGAAAAATGGAATAATGACTTCTTGACAATGGGAGTGGTTTTAAGAATGTGTTCCACAGACACTTAGAACTTATCAACAGCAGCTCCTGAGTACTGAAAACATGTAACACAGCGTGTTTTTAAATGTTTTACCTAACTTCTGCAAAAAGAAGGGAGGATGGGGAGGGCCAAGGTGGAGAATAAGGATGACTATCTTCCCAGGCCAGGTCTAGGCATTTAGGTAAATATTAAATACACATTGCCAAGCAGAAGACGCCTTATTTTGGTATTGTCTTTTTTTGGTTTTCTATATTTTCCCTTTTTCTTCTGAAATCCTGCATCTGTTCTTATACATTACCCACTTTTCCCTGTTAGCTCCTCTATAACGTAATCAACAGTGTTATTTTTAAGTCATGATCTGCTCATCTCAACATCTCAGTTAGGTGTCTCCTTCCCTGACCTTGTTTTTATTTTGTTTGTTTTTATCCGTTGATTATGGGTTGCTCTGCTGGTTTTTTTTTTTTTTACTTGTTTTGCTTTGTTTTTGTATGTTAGACATTCTGTATAATACAAGAGTAGAGCCTAATGCAATTAAGTTTTATTCCCAGAAAAGAGAGAAAAAGAGACTGTACATGATGAGGAGGGAAATAATGAAACATATGGATAAGAGTTTATCATGGGATCTAGCAGGCAGAATTCCAGGATGGTTGCCATGATTCCCTGTCTTTGGTGCCCTGCTTCTTCTTCTCTCCTTGCGTGTGGGTGGGACTGTGAATACACAGGGGATCTCTCCTGGGTTTAACTTATTTTATGGCCAAGGAAAGGATTTTGTAGATGTCATTAAGGTGACAAAAGAGTTGATTTTGAAATAATCAAAGGAGAGATTATCCTAAGTAGGTCTGATTCATTCAGATGGGAACCCTTCAAAAGGGTCAAAGACTCAAAGGGAGAGAGATTTTTTTGCTCCCTTTGATGAAGTGGCCTGCAATTTTGTGGCACTTCAGGAGGCTTCTGGTTGCTGAGAGTAAGCAAAACAGCAGGCAAGAAAACAGGATCTCTATCTTGCAACCACAAGGGACTGGATTTTGTCAAAAACGACGTGAGCTTGGAAGGGGAGCCTAAGCTTCAGATGGAAGCACAGCCCTGGCCAACAGCTTTGATTGCAGCCCGTGAGAACCTGAGCAGAGGGCTCAACTAACCCACCTCTAGACTCCTAACCCAGAAATACTCAGAGACGGTAAAACTGGCTCCCCTGAAACTGCTAAATTATGATAATGTGTTATACGGTGATTGAAAACAAATGCATGGCATTTTTTCACCATGGCTTACCTGTTTTGAGACTGGGACCAGGACTTTTTCAACCCAAACACCAGACTTATTAACTGTAGGAGATCTATCCCTACTTTGCAGTCCACCACTGGCTATTAGTTTGCTGCAGGGATCACTTTGCTCCCAAGATCTGTCCCTGGCTTTCTGTACCTCTGGACTTCTTTCTACCTTTTTTGCTTTGCTTTGTCTAAGACTCTGCATACCTCGGGGGAATTTGCACAGTGATTTTGCCACTGTCTTATAATTGTGTAACTGGTACACCTCAGGAGCATTTCTTCTAATGCTTCTATCCTTCCACAGTCTGCATTGGGCTGTAGTGGCCGCACACTCAGGGATGGTCCTATATGCTGAGTAGGTGCTATCTGCCTGCTTGGTTGCTCTGCTTTTTGTCTTCTAACATCCACTATGATGCATTTCAGAAAGGGTCCATTTATCTTAGATCTGTCATAACCCTTCTGCCATGTCCAAAGACTTTGACCTGGGACACATTCCAAGAGATTTCTTTTAGTCATTCTGTCCTTCCGTGAGTCATTGACAAACACTAGATCGCCACCACGCACTATATTAGGGTTTCTCAAAGCGTTTTAGACTTTTTTTTCCTAATAATCCCCAATAAAATTTTGATGCCACAGATAAACTGTACATCTGTTTACCTACTGTGTGTGTTTCTGTGTTTTATCCATAAGAAGAGTAAGATTTTTATCCCTCAAGAACCAATTTTTACCCCCTTCTGGGTGACATTGCCTTGTTGATAATGTATTTATGAGGTCAAAACCCTATGGGACAAATTTGGTGGCTAGGCGCCTTGATCACCTCCTCTTTATCCTTCGTGACAAAGGGATTCCCACTCTAGTGTCATGGTGATGGCTTAACATACAACACACAACAATGGACAGATGAAATTGAAATTGTTTATTAGTCATATGTACTCACTCAGGGGAGGAGAATCTCACCTGTCATTCAAGATCACTGGAACAGAGTGAACAATCAGGGACTGTGAGGGGCAGGCTTTGTAGTTTCAGGAGGATGAGGTGACCCTAGGTTCCCATAGCAGGGTGTGATTGACTTAAGTTTGAATGATTCCACAGTTGGCAGGGAACTGAAGACTAGTGCTCTAGAATAAACAGGAAATGCATTTGGCCTATTGATAATGAGGGTCATTTAGCTAGGAGATGCCATCTGTGGGAGCAGAATAGGGAGGAGAATTTATGGTTAGATCACTCAAGCCCCTTCTGATTTTACCAGATGTCAAGGCAGTACATAACATGAACCATGATTGTATGTCTGACATCACAGTGAAGGTGGATTGCTTTGTGCCTAGAGTTCTTTGAAATTCGAATCCTTCAAGCTAGCCTATCAAAGCAATGAAACTTTGACTGCTTTCTATTTACCCATTCCATAGAAAATGCATACCTCTACTTTCTGTGGCCTAGAGATGACATTAGTGAAAGATCTCTTCATTCCTGGGGCTCTTCCTTTTTTTGGACCTTAGTTAGTTTAAGTTTGGTTTCACCTTTAGGGCTCTATAGACTTAAAAACACTAATATTTATAGCTTATTCAATTTATCATCATTATTAGCATGGAAACAATGATTTCTGGTGATACTCTATATCCTAACTAGAATCATAACCTAGGTATGTCTCTTAGGAAATTCATGAGGGTATCTAAGTTATATTGCAAATTTTATATATTTTAATTAAAATGATGGTAGTGAACATGGAGAAAAATACTAACAAAAATCTTTCATATAATTCTCGATGTATTTAAAGTAATTTAAAACACATCACCAATGTTTATAAGAGCTACATTTCCTGTGGTGAATATTATAGAGAGGTGTGGTAGACAGAATTATGTTTACTCCCTCTTCCAAGATATCCATTTCTTGATCCCGGGAACCTGTTAATATGTCATTTTATGTGGCAAAAGGGAGTTTGCACATGATTGAAGTTATGGATTTTGAGATGGAGAGATAATTTGGTGGTTATCTAGATTAAACCCTATAAGAGTCAGTAAAAGCAAAAAAGTCATTCCCTGCTAGGGTCAGCGACAGAGAGATATGGGTATGGAATAAAAAGGCAGAAACATGCAGCATTGCTGGCTTTGAATAGGGAAGATGAGGTCATAAACCAAGGAATACAGATAATCACCAGGGGAAAAAAACTAGGAAAGAGATACTCACTTAGAACCTTCAAAAAGGAACACAATCCTGCCAATACTTTGATTTTAGCCCAGTGAGATCTATGTTGAACATCTGACCTCCAGAATTGTAAGATAATAAGTTTCTGTTGTTTTAAGCAACTAGGATTGTGGTCATCTGTTATGGCAGCAATGGAACATATATACACGAAATTATAGAAATATTTGTTCTTTCTCTAGCAGTAAAATGCTAATTATAAACCACAAAGAATGTCACATCCAGCTTCTCTCTCTCTCTCTCTCTCTCTCTCTCTCTCTCTCTCTCTCTCTTTAGTTTTAATTTAATTCCTGTTAGCTAACGTACAGTGTTATATTATTTTCAGGTAATACAGTATAGTAAGTCAACACTTCCGCACTTCACCTAGTGCTCATCACTGCAAGTGCACTCCTTAATCCCTATCACCTATTTCACCCATACACCTGCCCCTCTGGTAACCACCAGTTTGTTCTCTGTAATTAAGAGGCTGTTTCTTGTTTTATCTGTCTGTATGTCTATCTCTCCTTTTTTTCCCCCTTTGCTTGCCTGTTTAGTTTTCTAAATTCCACATATGAGTAAAATCATATTGTATTTGTCTTTCCTGTTTCTACTATAAACATAGGAGTGCATGTATACCTTTGAATTAGTGTTATTGTAGTCTTTGGATAAATAGCCCATAGTGTGATTGTTGGATCATAAAGTAGTTCTATTTTTAGCTTTTTGAGGAAACTCCATTCCGTTTTTCACAGTGGCCGCACCAGTTTGCATTCCTACCAACAGTGTAAGAGGGTTCCCCTTTCTTCACATTCTAACCAACACCTGTTGTTTCTTGTATTATTGATTTTAGTTATTCTGACATTATCAGGTGATATCTAATTATAGTTTTGTTTTTCATTTCCCAGATGATCAGTAATGATGAGCATCTTTTCATGTGTCTGCTAGCCATCTCTATATATTCTTTAGAGAAAAGTCTGTTCGTGTCTTCTGCCCAGTCTTAATTGTATTATTTATATTCTGGGTGTTGAGTTTTATAAATTCTTTATGTATTTTGGATACTAACCCTTTACTGGATATGTTATTTGCAAACATCTTTTTCCATTACACAGGTTATCTTTAATTTTGTTGATTTTTTTTGTTGCTGTGCAGAAGCTTTTTATTTTGATGTAGTCCCAATAGTTAATTTTTGCTTTTGTTTTCCTTGCCTCAAGATATATATCTAGAAAGAAGTTGCTATGGCCAATGTCAGAGAAGTTACTCACTGTGTTCCATTTTAGGATTTTTATCGTTTCAGGTCTCACATGTATTTTTGTGTATGGTATAAGAATGTGATCCGGTTTCATTCTTTTGCATGTTGCTGCTCAGTTTTTCACCATTTGCTGAAGAGACTGTTCTTTTCCCATTGGATATTCTTTCCTGCTTGTCCAAGATTAACTGACCATACAGTGGTGGGTTGATTTCTGGATTTTCTATTCTGTTCCATTAATCTACGTGTCTATTTTTGTACCAGTACCATACTGTTTTGATCACTACAGTTTTGTAATATAACTTGAAGTCTGGAATTGTGATGCCTCCAGCTTTGCTTTTCTTTATCAAGAATGCTTTGGCTATTTGGGGTCTTTTGTGGTTCCATACAAATTTTAGGATTGTTAGTTCTAGCTCTGTACAAAATGCTGTTGGTATTTTGAGTGGGATTGCATAAATCTATAGATTGCTTTGGGTATTATAGACATCTAATATTTATTCTTCCAATCCATGAGCATGGAATATCTTTCCATTTCTTTATGTTATCTTCAATTTCTTTTATTAGTGTTTTATAGTTTTCAGAGTAGAAGTCTTTCACTTCTTTGGTTAGGTTTATTCCTAGGCCTTCTTATTTTGGATGTAATTGTAAATGGGATTGTTTTCTTTTTTTTAAATTTTTTTAATGTTTATTTATTTGACAGAGAAAGAGAGCAGGGGCGGGGGGAAGAAGAGAGAGAGGGAGACAGAGAATACAAAGCAGGCTCCAGGCCCTGAGCTGTCAGCACAGAGCCCGATGTGAGGCTTGATCTCATGGACTGCAATATCATGACCTGAGTCAAAGTTGGATGCTCAGTTGACTGAGTCACCCGGTGTCTCATAAATGGGGTTGTTTTCTTAATTTCTTTTTCTGCTGCTTCATTATTGGTGTATAGAAATGCAACAGATTTCTGCACATTAATTTTGTATCCTACAACTTTACTGAATTTGTTTATTCGTTCTAGAAGTTTTTGGGTAGAATCTTTAGGGTTTTCTATATATCATATATCATCTGCAAATAGTGAAAGTTTTACTTCTTCCTTACCAATTTGGATGCCTTTTGTGTGTTGTTGTTGTTGTTGTTGTTGTTGTTGTTGTCTGATTGCTGTGACTAGGACTTCCAGAGCTATGTTAAAAAAAGAAGTGGTGAGAGTGGGCACAATTGTCTTGTTCCTGACCTTAGGGGAAAAGTTCTGTTTTTTCCTATTAAGGATGATGTTAACGGTGGGTTTTTCGTATATAACCTTTATTATTTTGAGATATGTTCCCTCTAAACATACTTTGTTGAGGAATTTTATCATGAATGAATGTTGTACTTCATCAAATGCATTTTCTGCCTCTTTTGAAATGATCATATGGTTCTTATCCTTTCTCTTATTGATGTGAAGAAATCTAGCTTATTTTCAATGGGATAAATACTCTTGTCTCTTCACAAATCCTTTGGATCCTTAGTGGAAGGATGGAAGGCTTCATGCTTTGCAAAGCTTTCACAATGACTTTCCAGGCTTTGTTGAGCTTAGGTAGTTGAACTCCCTTCTGCCTTCATGTAATTATATTTTTATATGTATAACATATATCACACTTAATTTCACCAACAGACCTTAAGCATTTGTTCTTCCTCCATGTGATATTCAAAAGTACCATATACTATATTTTGAAGTTTTTAAAATAATATTCCTTTTATATAGACAGAAATTTAGCATTTGCAGGATAAAATCATGTCTGCCAATAACCTGCTCCACATCCCGCATAACCTCACAATTGGGCTTATCTATAGATCCCTGGACACCGTTCCACCCCCTGTGGTCCTTGGAGTGGGATGAGGCCAGGTCCCCACATGATTGAACTAGTTTTGGAACTCTGTCCAGAATTTCTATTCTGCTTTTCCTGGATATTTTCCAGGACCCAAGTTGGGATTAAAGCATATTCCATTAACTTGTATACCCTTATATCAGCATAACTGGCACCTTTCCCAAAGCAAGACTCCATATCATTGCATATACCAAAGTGTCTATTTTCTAAGACAGAATTTTCAGTTTCTTGAGGCAACATACTGCGAGTTCATTTTGACAGTGACTAGTTACAAGACAAAAATCTCCTCAAGCACTGTAATCTTATCTTTCAGTGTTTAGCTTACCAAAATGACAGAGCTTACATTTTCATTCCTATTTTGTAGCAACAAAAGCAATTTTGTATAAAACTACGGGGATAACAAGGGTCCTTGGGCCTTATATACTCATGGCCATAGGTGATTTGAATTGGAAGATGAATCTAGAATTTGACAGGAATCTTCCGAGGATAAAAAAAAGAGAGAAGAAGAACTGAAGTCCCGGAAAATAATACTAAGCAATTCGAATTTTATAAATGACACAGACAATTTGGATCGGGGAATTAAAAAAAAAAGGATATTTAACACTACTGAACCTTTAAATTACATAAGTCAGAAAAAACTGTGAGTATTCAGCATAAGCTTCAGTATCTATTTTTTTGTCTTGTAACTGAGTTCCTGGGTAGAAATGATAACAGAAGAAAGATACTTTATCCTAGGGACAATTGTCACATACTGAAATCTGGGTACTTAAAAAAAGAGAAAGGGGAAATTATATCTGCTAAACATCAAACAGCAAAACAAAACTTGAAATATCTATCTATGAAATATCTATTTACCTATTTATTTTTTAACCTGTCTAATTAATGGTCATGTCAAAGTAGCAGTTTTCAGGGACACAGATGCTGAAGAGTAGAGAATTTTGTCTGGGAAAAAATAATTCAAAGTTTTTCTTCCTAATGGCCATTAATTTTAGTAATATTTGGCATCTAATAAAATGCCATTCATTAATACATGCTAATCTTACCTTAAAATGGCACCAAACTAAAGTTTTTTAGATACACATTTACCTTAATAAAACATTTTTGATGCTGGCTGGCTGGGTTCGATGACCGGGCAGCATCCTGCAGGACCTGCCAGGAAGGTCCTTGGCTTAGTGCAGGATAGAAATCAAACATGAGCCAGAAGGACATGGAAGCAGAGTTTATCAAAGAGATAGAGAAAGTGTAGATACCAACAGAGTGTAAAGAAAACTCAGAGAGGAAAAATGAGTGTCTCATCTTTGCTTGGGGTCTTTCTTTTTTTAATGTTCATTTATTTTTGAGAGAGAGACAGAGTGTGAGCAGGGGAGGGGCAGAGAGAAAGGGAGACGCAGAATCTGAAGCAGGCTCCAGGCTCTGAGCTGTCAGTGCAGAGCCCTACACAGGTCTCGAAGTCATGAACCTCGAGATCATGACCTAAGCAGAAGTAGGACACCTAACCGACTGAGCCACACAGGCGCCCCAAGGGTCTGGGGTTGTGAGGATTTTGGTCAGGTGCACGTGTCCTCCTAGGCATCCAGAAACAAGCATGAGTATTTAGGTGTCCTCCATAAATTATTTATGCCCTGGAGGACCCAGGTGTCTTGGAAAATGTTCATGACAACCCCGCCTGGTCACGGCTTAGATGTTATCTGCTGTGCTGGAAGACTCCAAAGAAACCATTTACTCCTTGACCTTTACAAGGAGGACATCCATTAACTGTAAGCGTGTGCAGGCCTGGGGTGCAGGTCCTAGCAAGAATAGAAATCGGGAAAAGGAACAACAACAACAACAACAACAACAACAACAGCAACAATAACAAAACAGTCCTTTCATGGAGTCCTTTCATTTTCCCTAGCTCACTTTTAATCCCCAACACAGCAGATATTTGTGAGCTAGCACTGCTAAACTTACTGCAAAAGAGTTGTAGCTGAAGTTGGAATCATATTAAGAAATCAGTATTTCTAGTTTATGTTTGGAACACTGTTTTCTCTCCCCTCATCTCCTTTTTTCATGTGTGACTGACATGGCCGTCCCTCTCAGTCAGCACTTGCCTACAAGCCAGCTACTCATAACTTACCTTCATGAACATTCACCAGTCTCCAGTCTACCCCTCTCCCAGGGTTTTTGAGGAAGTCATAATCCACGGGACACACACCAGCCTTTCGGTAGTCTTCTTATGAAAATATGTTCCTCTGTAAACCACTATCAAGTCCATGAGTGTGTCAAAAGAAATAGAAGTTCCCTCAATTCCTAGATAAACTAAACAAGCTGTTGGCCACTTCTGAGCATATCAGGTGGTTACCAGAAGTTTCCTCATTCAACTTCAGAGATTCTAGTACCCAGTCCATATTTTCTACTTTCTTCTTACTAGCTTCTTACTTTTTAGGGACCAGGATCTGTATGCATTTTACTAGATGGATTAACAATTCCCCAAAAGTTTATTCAGCAAAGCACAGTAGTTGAAGCTTACTATGTGTCGCACATTCATCTAGGTGTTTGGAAACATTGCTGGGGGAAAACAAACGAACGAACAGCAAAGATCCTTTGAGGGGAGAAGGGTACAGACAACTGGCTGTAAAGGTAACACATGATTTAATTATATGTAAAAGAATCAAATGCTTAAAGGATAGGAAGTAAAAACAATGCCAGTTTGGGTATGGTTTGAAACTTTATATTAAGCAGACACATTTTTTAAGTTGATATTTAATCACAGTTTTGGAGACTGACTCTTTGCTGCCATTGTCCTCTATTACTAGATGTGTGCGAGGTAATATACATCCTCATATCTGGCTTCATATTTCTTTTGTCTAACTTATTTCTTTAACTCTTCTAGATAACTATCCTAACTTCATAATGATGTGTCCCAGTCAACAATGTTGGTAGCCTATGTGTTTCCAAGTGAAACCCTGCATATGTTTAATCCTGGAATTTCCATATGTATTAACATTGTTGTAGAGTCTCCAAGGTGTCCTGACCCACTAATCTTTGTCTTGAGGGATAAGGATGAACAGAGCATGTTTACTGTTGGAAGGGTGACATGTCTTACTACAGAAGAGGAAATGAGCCAATAAAACCTGGTGTGTATGGAAGTTCAGAGGGACTGCAAGTATACAAAGTGAAACTGACTGGACAGAGAGAGAAGGTAGGAGGAGCCAGATCCTTTCATTATGGTATTTCTGAAAATCACACTAGGTAGAGAAAACTTTTCTGAGCATGGTTTAAGGTAAAGCAGTCACTTAGAAGACTATTCCAATGGTCCCAGGTAAAAAATCATGGTTAAAAAATTTAATAATTGTTTGTTCTCTGTACAGTTAAGAGTCTGTTTCTTGGTTTGCCTCTTGTTTTCCTTTTTCCTCCTATGGTCCATTGCTTTTTTTCTTAAGTCCCTTCCACATATAAGTGAAATCACCTGGTATTTGTGTTTCTCTGACTGACTTATGTTGGAGGGGAGGTGAGTGGGGGGATGGATTATATCAGTGATGGGCACTGAGGAGGGCGTTTGCTGTGACGAGCCCTGGGTGATGTATGTAAGTGATGAATCACCAGATTCTACACCTGAAACCAATATTGCTCTGTATGTTAACTAGCTGAATTTAAATAAAAACCTGGGGAGGGGGGAAGGAAGAATATTAAAAAAGTTTGATAATTGTTGAAGGTGAAAGAAAGACAGTGAGCCAAAGGCAAGATGAATGAAGTTACAACATATAAAAGAAAATAAGAATCCAAAATCACAAATTAAACCCAGGATTAAAGGGAAATGTACTTCATTCTCTGGACAATAAAACATAAAAATAATAATGTTATAGTTTTAGTGGGAATAAGTAGTTTGTAAATTTTATGAGAATATGATCAATGAAATATTGACAGTTGTGAATTAAATAAGTGTGCAATGAAAGAAAGCTAAAGACAAGATAAAACCAACTACTTGAATGTCAATAACAGTTTTAGAGATATTCTAATATTTTTATAACACTATTCCATTCATACTAGAAATAAAACAAATATTTAAAATATGTAATTAATTTTACATAATATATAAATACTGATATGGTAAAATCATAAATAGAAATATCAAATATTATAAGTAATATTTTATAATTAACATAGTTAATGCAATAACTACAAAATTAAAATCGAGTCTATATTTAATGTGACATAACTAATCCGATGAGAAAAAAAATATTAATGAGTGAGACTAGCTAGGGGATTTAAACAGGCAGACAAAATTTTGTACACACACATATTAAAATACATCATGAAATGAAAGTAATTAAAATCTATTGCCCTGACATAAGTTTAGGGAGATAAATAGATAGACACATTGTTTTAACACATTTTATCATAATGCATTAAATGATAAAGTTAGTAGCATAAATTTATGAATCAATAAAGTATATTATTTTCTGATATTGGGCTGAATGATGAGGTATTTGAGGAAAATTTAATGAAATTACACTTTTTTCCCATCACAACATACACCATATTACATTCTAGGTGAATCAAAGAGCTAAATGTCAAAAATAAGAACTTATGTAGTATAAGTGAATATAGGTCAATATGCAGTAAATCTTTGTATGTGTAATTTTTTTTTGATTTTTACAAACATCCATTTAACTACAGAATGATTTAAAAAAGGTAATAAGCAAAATATGTTGCAAGATTTTTTTGTAAGTAACATGAAAGACACAGTAATAACATCATTAACAATAATCATCTCATATACGAAAAGGGTTAAGTACTAATAACCAAAAAGATAAATGTAAAATGTCATAGTTCACATAAGAGAAAGACATTCAAATTACTTAAAATGTGTTCAAATTTTGGGGAGATAAAGACAGTCAATTCACCACACAAAAAAAGGATAAAACAATAAGATTGTTATCTATACACTAGAATTGAGAGTGTTTGTTATTGAAAAAAAACTTCAAATATCTGTATCAAAATTTATTTTAATTTTTCAATAATTACATTTTTTATACAGCATCTTAAAACATATATCTGAACATAAACAGATTTATCTACTAAGAATTTCACTTCAAATATGGCTAATTTTATATGAAGGTAGTTTGGGGAATGATTTGGTAATTATTTATATTATTGCACATTTTTGAATCTATAAACAATGATTGTGGATTATATACATATTAACTAGTGACCAAATTGATAATCATAAGTGTGTATATACCATAAGAACAATTGGATTTAATTTGGAAGGGTAAAAATATATATCTTACGCATTTGGTGGATGTAGTAAACTCCAATTCTTATTATTTAACTAGCACGAAGTTATGTCTTGAAGGTAGGCATTTCATCTAAAATTTAGATACCCAAATTGATTAAAATAAATATTCTATATTACTGTTTGGGATTCCATTAGCATTCTTGTATTCAAATTTCTCGTGTCAAATTATTTTTGTATTACATTTTTAAATTTACTTTTGTGTAAAGGAATTTAAAAGATATGTGGTAAAATCAAAATAGCATGTGCCATAATTTTACTGTCACATCCTTCAAACTTGACTAAATAAATGAATCCCATGAGTAACTCTGAGAAATGATTTTCTAGGATATAGAAAGTGCTACACTCCTCTGATAGCTCAGAGAGATTTCAAGTGTCCTTAAAAAATGATCATAACCTTTATTTTTAGTATACAATATTTTAGAAAAGTTTTCCCTTTGTCATTAAATGTTTTTATGTAAGTGATATTTCATGGTGTTTAGTCTTGAATCAATAAATACTTGAGTAATAAATACTTGAATCAATTAAAGTTGTAAATGTGGTTAAATGAGATCTAGGGAGTTGTTTCAGACAGCAACAATATGACTTGACTTAAAGTTTCCCTCTGTAAGACTATTTTTTTTTGTCTTATCTTGTTTGTACGTTTTTATTTTCTCCTTTCTTTTTTCTTATTATTGTATCCCATTATTCAAGAAACACTGATTTTATAACAGGTGATTAACAGATATGACCTCAGATTTCTCTATAAGAAGGAATTACAGGAGAAATCTTGTTAGAACTAAGGATGTTTGCCTATGAAGCTTATCACGAAGGACACTCATACAGCTTGTGAAGCCCTATCCACTTACGTGTGTGTGTGTGTGTGTGTGTGTGTGTGTGTGTAGATGTAATACATACCTCTCAAAAACACCGAATCTTCTTTTAAGTAACATATTATAGTTATAAAGATAATAATTTTTAACATTTGAGTGCACACCAGACATTTTACTTAGCACAACTGCTTATTCAGCAAACATTTATTCAGTTCAAGCTCTGTGCTAGGCATCAGACAGGGAAAATAGGCAAAACAATTCTGGCTTAAAAGAACTTCATGAGGCACCTTGGTGGCTCAGTCGGTTAAGCCTTGGACTCTTGATTTCTGCTCAGGTCATGATCTCAAGATTCCTGAGTTAGAGCCCCACATTGGGCTTTGTGCTGACAGTGCACAGCCTGCTTGGGATTCTCTCTCCCTCTTTCTCTGCCCCTCTCATGTGCTCTCATGTGCACTCTCTTTCTCTCTCACAAAATAAATAAATAAACTTTAAGAAAAAAAGAACTTCACTTTATCGATTTTCAATTTTTATATCCTTGTGAATCATAACACAAATAACTGTTATTGTGTGTAATTTCCAGATGTGAAAACTGAAGCAGACAGAGGTATTACCTTTCTGGGGGTCACATGACTAACAGTTGGCAAGATTTCCATGAATTTGTCTCACTCCCTTTATTCATCTTCTAAACATCACAGCACTAAGATGACCACATGAGCACTACAAAGCTATCACAACAGTAAAAAAATGTGAGCATTATAAAACTGAACTACATTATAAGACATGAGGAACAACAAAGAATTCTTGCAAGATAAGTAAAAAATTAAATTAGCGAAGAGGATAGGTAGTTGATGGCACTTATCTGGAAAATGATGAGTATAAAGAATTTGAAAGGTGAACAATGCATCCATAGGGTGTTTAGTTGGTGACAAAGTAGAAAAGCCCCAAATACAGGATGTTGTCAATATGAAGTGGTGCTTTTTGGATTAAAATTTTAAACTTTGTTATATCTACTGAAAATACTGAAACATTACACATTTTAGGCAGAAATCAATATAAATGACACCGGAGAGTATCTATTTTATGAAAGTAAGTTTAAAATGTAATAAGGAAGCTGAGAGAATATTTAGCAAATGAATTGATACGTTAAAAATAGAAAAACAAGGAGTGCCTGGGTGGGTCCAACTTGGGCTCTGGTCATGATCTCACAGCTTGTGAGCCTCACGTTGGGCTCTGTGCTGACAGCTCAGAACCTGGAGCCTGCTTCAGATTCTGTCTCCATCTCCTTCTGCCCTTCCCCCACTTGCACATTCTCTCTGTCTCTCTCTCTCTCAAATATAAATAAACATTAAAAACAGTTTAAAAATGGAAAAATAAACTTTAATTTTGTACATTTGTTTTTTCATGCAAACATACAACAAATTCGGGTAAGATAGATATACTGAATACAAAGATATATAAGTTTTGCGAATAAATTCAAAGAGAATTAGTTACATAATATGATGTTGGTATCAATGGATAAGGGGTCAGAAAAGAGGGAATAAGTGAGAATGAAAAGTTAGGTAAAACATCACAGAAGAAGCTATTAAGTTTATATACCACAGAAGATTATTAGGGTTTTTCCAGATATGCAATCTAAAAGTTAGGTGTTGAATCATAGGCAGGGTTCAGAGAATATCTTACTTTCATCTCACTTAAATTTTGAAGAAGGGCTTCACTCAGGAAAATAACTTAGGTACAATTTTGTACTTTCACCATAGCGTCTTCAATACATTGGCATAAGGCAGAAAGGTGAAGGATTTGTGTTTGAGAACCATGGACCAAACTCAATCATGGAACATACTAGAGTTAAGCAACAAGAATCTAGCTCCCTGGGATGATTGTAGTAAAAATTCAAAGACATCTAGGAACTGAGCTCTAATTCACTCAGGGTTGTTTTTACATACTACCAGACCACTAGATTTCCAGAAAGAGTTGGTAGAAGCTAAGAAGTTCTATGTGATAAGCAAAGTGAGCACTGATTGGCAAAAGTGTGTTTCACCTTGTCTGACAAACCTCGTTGTATATTACCAACTGCTATCTAAAATAATAAGGACGTTGACAAAGTTGAAAAACTTATCTTTCCACCTCTGATTATGTTTTCTGTTCTTCCTTATCATGAGTTTGTACCTACATTTTTTATCTTTTACTTGTAGTCTGTTGACTTTTTTTTTCTGTTGACATTTTTTTTTAATGTTTATTTATTTTTGAGACAGAGAGAGACAGAGCGCAAGCAAGGAAGGGGCAAACAAAGAGGGAGACACAGAATCCGAAACAGGCTCTAGGCTCTGAGCTGTCAGCACAGAGCCTGATGTGGGGCTCAAACCCACGAACCTCGTGATTATGACCTGAGCTGAAGTCGGATGCCTAACCGACTGAGCCACCCAGGCACCCCTTTGTTGTCATTTTTAAATCAAACACATTAATTATTTCCAACAGTATACGTAAATACAAATATTCTATATTTCCCAAGTTATACTGAATCTAAGGTATTCAAGAGAGAAAGGTATAAAATTTCTCCTAGGAACAATTGTTATTTATTACTGATGTTAGAAAACATATTGAAGATTTCTGACTGCATGACTACCGGCTTTCTTTATTGCCTCTTTGAGGGGTGTTTGTGTGATGTGGCTTGTGGAAGCAGCTGGAGAAAGATAGTTCTGTCCCTAGAAAATGAATTCTCATACCTCAGAGATTGAGATGTATCTGGAAACTTTAAGTTGCATTTTACATAAATGAATTACATTTGTTATGATTAAACTTCCTCACTTCGTGTATTTTTACTCATATTACTAATATATTAGAAATGCTAGCATAATGCATTTATGAATGAAAATACTCATATAATTCAATAATTTTTGGTCAACCATTATTCTAGGTTCAATGTTTTTAAATATTTGACACATATTGTCAACTAATTTTTTTTTCTCCACAGTACAATAATATTGTGACAGTGTCCTACTGATGCTCTCTAAGTTAATTCTTTTTCAAACTAATATCCTATGAAATAGTTTATGAAGTTGTTCTTATGCAGTGACTAATTGTTATAACTCTAAACCTGAATTTTTGTAATCTGAATGAACTGTATGATTTTTTCTCTTTCTCTTGAATGGATGTGAAAGTATTGTTTTGTATTTTTCAAAAATTATTTCTTAAAATTAATATATACATTAATATATACACATTAGTATTTCACACATTCATACATAAATACTGTTTGCCACAGTTATAACGCATCTTCTATTTTCACTCAGGTATTTTTGCTTGTAAGTTAACTCGAAAACTTATGGCGCTCAAGTGAATAAAATTAAACTTTCAGTCACAGTTCATGCTGAGGATCTCCTGTACTTGGTTTCTAAATATTTACATAACTTATATGTAAACTCCAGAGATTATTTGTGGTTTTCATATGGATATAGGTAACGTTTACTTTGAAATTAACCCCCAAGAATTTCTAAACTTAATTATCAGTTGCTTTCATGTAATTTTCACTAAAGTTTTATTATATTAGCTATCAATATCAAGAACAGTTGATTTAATGTGATGTTTCTCACATACTAGTATATGATCAGCTACTGTGATTTGGAGAGACATTTTTCCAAAATCGTAGCTCAGTCATGTCTCCATTTGCCAAAAATAGTTTGTAATCTGAGCACTCCAATCTTTAGCATTATTCATTCAATGTCATGTGACATTAAGTTATTGAAATCCACTGCTTATAGGGGCACCTGGGTGGCTCAGTCTCTTAAGTGTCTGACTTTGGCTCAGGGCATGACCTCACAGTTCCTAACTTCAAGCCCCACGTAAATTAGAGCCCCACGTCATGCTCTGTGCTGAAAGCTCACAGCTCCGAGCCTGGATCCTGCTTCAGATTCGGTCTCTGTCTCTCTGTCTCTTTCCTGATCAAGTTCTCTCTCTCTCTCTCTCTCTCTCTCTCTCTCTCTCTCTCTCAAATATAAATAAACTTAAAAAAATTAAATCCACTGCACATAAAACATGAGCAAAACAGCTCCTAGAAATTCTCTCAAAAGTAAATTATTAAAACTTCTCATCCCTAACTTAACCTATTTTGCGTTCAAAAACTTCAAAACAAAACAAAACTGAAAGTACATAAGGAGGTAAAGTGCTAGAACAACAGGTGTTCTGATCTGGGCAATACATGATTCCTGAGGCAGCTAATTTATATAAATATATATAGAAGATCGTGATTGTCCTATCCGAACTATCACTACCTGGAGCCCCTGTGGTTAATACTACTATATATTTCATGACTCCTTGGTAGCCTGCCATCCAAAGACTATAATTACATATCCTAGAGATTCACTACATTTACTTGTCCTATTCTTATGGAATACTTTTATATCACCACATCCCCAGTACGTTTGGCATAAGTTTTGAGAGTGATAAATCTCAGTAGCATAGATGCCTTGCCACTTTAATAATTTAACTGTGTATTATTATTCCCCTGCAAGATTTGCTGGTTACTCATAGAACACAAGAATGGCTTTGGAACTGAAATGATACTTGTATCCTTACACGTAAGAACTAGCACCAGGTGTTAATAAGGAGGTTATAACTCTGCAGTCTTAGCAAAAAATATTCCTACATCTTTCCAGATCCTCACTTTTGAATAAACATGGACACCCTAGAGTATGATGAAACTGACAAGCTTCAATTTAGAAAACCTGGTCCAAATCCTGTAGAAAATGCCCTTGACTGACAGTATTGGTGAGAAGATTTGGAGTGGGGGAACAAAATCATAACCAATTTTAGTAGCGAGTAGATATGAGGATTGGTATTTGCCAGAGGCAGGGGCTGAAATTGATTCTGAGAATTAAATATTTTCACATTTCTAGAAAAAGACTGCATGGATTCTTCTATAGCAATGGTAACAATTAGACAAAAACAGATTTGAAACATGTTTAATTGATCAATGACAACCAACTTGAGGTTGATTTATTCATCCCCAGGATAGGCCACCAGCAACACAATGAACCTGGCTTTTTATTTTGTTTTTATTTAAATTCTAGTTAGTTAACATACAGTGTAATATTATTCCATGTCAGGTGTTTAACACCTTCTTATCCAGTTCATACATAGACTTTGGTCAATGTCTTTTTCACATATTTCTTAGATATCTCTTAGACTCCACTGGTCACTGGGATTTGAATTATAAAATGGGGAGAAGTCAGTGCCACTGCAAAGCATATGAATCATAACTGTATCCCTTGATAGGTCTTTTGAAATATTTTCCTGTATTATAGGGTTTTTTTTCCTGTATTATACACAGTTATTTTAACCACGTTACATGTATTAATGGAGATATCTAATTGAGTGTCTAATTTTTCAGGCTAAACACACTTCTTTTCGTGTCCAATTGGTCTCTATAGTTAATACTTCAAATCTGGCTTCATCTTAGCATTCAAAACACTTTCTTATCCTGGGGAATCATCATTCTATAATATTCATTTTCACTTACTTTTATCAATCAACTGGCAACCTTTTGTTGTATAATATAGCTGTGTCAGAGAGTTGAAATTTATGATTGAAAATTTATAAATCAGTTAAAATTACAGTTCACTTCCCATTCTTTTCTAACTTTTAATGTACTGCAATTACAAATGACCAGAGCTAGGACCAGAGTCCATTGCTCAGCCATTTCCGGACATTCTGTCCGGTTCATGAACATAATCATTTTCTAGATACACAGTACAAGTTGTTACATCCATGGGCTTCCAGTTGTCATTATTTAACACTGCCTATCTATCCTCTGCCCTATTACGGATGACGCAGTGATGTTCCTACACTTGAATCTCAACTGGTTGCAGCAAGAAGAAAAATTCTCATTGTTATCTGTAGCAACTGAGACATTAAAGAACAATAAAATATAGATTTCTAGTAAAATCCTCATTGTTTACCTTAATTTTTCCATAAACTCAGTTTTGTGGGGGTTTTTTTTCGTGATCACATGCAGTCCCTGTTCTTTAATGATGAGAGATTCTAAACTGATTTCAATTTTCAATAGTCATTCTTGAATGAGAATCTATTTCCAACATGTTCATGAGATGGTGCTTTTATAAAGTTAATACTCAGTTAATTATTCAATTAAAGCTGTGTTTTCTCTTCGTGCCTATTACCAGAGATAGTCTCTAACCTGTAAGAGAGTTTCCTTTTTCTCCCCCTTTATCAAATCCTTTTGTTGTTGTTGTTGTGATGTCAAGCCTCTTGGACCATGATTTTGCCTGACTTAGTACTCCAAAACCAGTTTCCAACTTCCCCAAAAATATTTTGCAATTTGGGGTAGTGCTGATGAAACCACCATATGTGTCATTGCCATTAAATATTCATGAGATCCATGCCCCTGGAGAAATGTGTTGTACCCAGAAATATGCATTCCACAAGACTGTCTATTTAATATATTATACCCTTCAATGCACCTCTGTCTTCTTTTGCCTTTGATTTTACATTAATGTCCTTTGTGTCCTTCCACAAGTGAGTAATCTGCAATATTCAGGCCACCATTTTGCACTCAAATCCACTCATGGATGACTGGATTCCATATCTCATTTCCTTAAATGAGTTCCTTTCACATTCACATTTTACAAAGGAGTGTGTAATGCTATGATATAACTGAACAGATAGCCTTATGGCTTATATGATTTATATCACACACAGGATGCTTTCTTAGCAAATGTCATCTTAATTTATGTCGGCAATGGGTGTAGAAGCTTGTCATTTAACCTTTTAATGCCTTATCTTATTAATTGGTAATAATTCTTTCTGAACATATGAAAAATAAACAGAATGGAAAACAGCTTATAAACTGCATACTAAATGATCATTGTAACTGACTACCTGTAAATTGAGTCATCTAAGAATGTTTCCTCACTTCTTTTTCCATTAGATTATCCACAGCAAGTCTTTAGATAGAAAGAGCTTGCAGATCAGTAGGTATAAAATCTCTCCTCAGAGACACAAGTCAAAATGTCTCCAGATACTAGCCATTAATCAATGCTAGACCTCAGATGGATAGCTTACAGTTTCATTCTCTTGCTCTAAATCACTTTTGTGTAAATAATTAGGCCCCAGTTTGAAACTCAGATTCACTTAAAATTGCCTTTGCTGTCTTTCTGCTATGATCTTACTTGTTCCTACTTATTACTAGTTTGACCCCCATGCAACTTTCTGTCCATACTCAGCACTTCCAACTCCACAGAGTTAATGTTTGCTCCCAGGATTTTATAGGTTAAAAAAAAAAAAAAAAAAAGACACGGGACAGTCCCTGCCAATTTGAACTGAGCCACAATCGTGATTAGTCCTGATTCAGTTATTGTGTGATAAAATTATGTATGACCTCAACTGAGCCACCCAGGTGCCCCTCTGCATCTCTTGAGAGCAGAGGCATTAGCAGCCATTTATTCTGGACCAAATTCATAAGATGGTTTTTATAGAAAATGGACATTAAAAATAGAGACAATGCCTTCCTAGGGAGTAATGGGTAGGTTTGTTTGTTCTTCTATATAATAAAGAATTTATCTCCACCAGGAAAAAGTTAGTTAGGTTTGCTTGCTATCCCAAAAAGATTGGATTTGTCTAAACTTGGGATTCATCTTCTATAATTTAACCACTGTGTATGTAATTCTCATCTGCTCTCTTTATGTCCCCCTGTGGACATTAGACCTTAGACAATTGTCCCCAAGATAATGTCCCCCTGTAGACATTAGACCTTAGACAAATGTCCCCAAGCTGCTGTTTGAATTATGAGAAACAAACCATACTTCACTGAAGACTTATGAATCTCATGGCTTCTACCAGCATCCATAAGACTGTAGCTGGGGAAGTTGTTAGTAAGTAGAATAAAATCTAGGACTTTTAACAGTTCTAGACAAATGTCATCTTTCTTGGATATATGCAAATTTAAAGCCAAGTTGAATGCCACTGGAATGGACTAAATAGAACTATATGAGGTGGGAATAATACATAATGTGAATCTATGTCTTCTGAAAACTCTCATCCCCATCTCCTGGTCTAGTGGACTCTCTGACTAACTTTCTCTCATATTCAGTTTTAGGATGCATTCATTTAATTAATTAAGTTAAAGCTTACAATGTATTTTTCCATGTATTTTAAGTAACATGTATGTCAGTTGCCACCTTTGATTTCAGAGACTCCTGCTCTGGTGTTCATAAGAAATACGATATATCCATATAATTTCATGTTTTCTTTCTCATTCCTGTATATTGGTAGCAGTGAGAATGTTTATCTTGGTCAGAAGAAATATTGAGTGTCAATTCACTATTCTAAATCTTCAACTGTATTCTCTGAAGTAGCTGTGGTTATGAAATAAGCAAAGCTTGGAGTAAAAGAGTGTTAATTCCAGTGATCAGGCACTTGAAGCCCCTCAAGACTGCTGGTAAATAACCTACAGGATCTGCTTGCCAGCCTTATGCCTTATCCCAAGGTTTGCTGTTTGCAGGAGATATTGCTTCTTATTTGCAAACGATAAGGAGGACCTCTTGTGAACAAAGGTATTAGTGATGGCCTTTGTCACCAGCTATCTTTTCAAGGATACTTGTATAGGTAGCAGCTTTGAAAGGTAGACACTGTTCCTTACCTTGGAACAAATGACAGGTTCGTTTACTTTGCAGTATAAGGAGGATAATATCTCTCGGAAGCAAATAATAGCCATACTTACTTTACATTAAAAATGATTCAAGTTACATAAACTTGGCATTCTTCTTTTGTAACACAATCTGTCATATGTAAATGTGTCACATGGACTTCTTTGGATCATTCTGTTGGAATTGGGATTCAGGAAGTAGGCACAAATGCTGAAAATCTGGCCACTGCTATTGCTGTAATAATTTGTCCTTTGTCTCTGATCCAGGAGTCACTTACCTTCTGCCAATAGCCACGAAACTTGTAAGCTAATTTGTTGGTTGATAAGTAGAGCAAAAAACTAAGACCCTTTACAGTTCTTGAGACATCTTTAACTCTTTAACCAACTCCTTTTCTAAATCCCTTAGGCCCTTATAACAGATGTTCTTTGCCACATAGAAAATGGATACTTCAATTGTGGAATCAATTTTTATAAAATATACCAAACCGATGCTTTGCCATATCAGTAAAATAATCAGTCAGTAAATATTTATTGAAAAATAAGTTTAAAAGATGACTGTTAAATTTTAAGGAAATAAAAAGTAACAGTGTCATATTCTCTAAGCATTGCATGATATAATAGAAATAAAATTTATAATCATCATCATCACAACATATCATTACTTGTGATAAACTATTAGGCATTAGACACTATATTAGAAGCAGTTCCTTAATGTTTTTAGAAGCATGTGAGTTATCAATTATCATTATACACAAATTTATTATTATTATATTATTATTTTTTTTTTATATTAGAGAGAGAGAGACCACAAGCAGGGGAGAGGGGCAGAAGGTGAGAGAAAGAGAGAGAGAGAGAGAGAGAGAGAGAGAGAGAGAGA